>NC_137456.1:137553213-137908786 GCF_964235325.1 Thermobia domestica | reverse complement strand
AAGAGAAAGTGAATACTATTATTTCCTGTCTGTGTCGCGAATGTCTCTCCGTGTGACAAATTTCTGTTCAAATTCAGTTGGCAAGCATGATTGGCGGAAGAGATTGAGTAGTGGTGGTGGTGGTGAACGGGTGGGAGAAGAGAAAGCTTTAGTTGATAACAACTAGCGCTTGTATTCCGCGAGACAAAATGAGTGCATGTTTAATTCATCCTCCAAAATAAACTCTTATATAATATACATCATTCCCTTAATATTCAGTGGACAAGGCAGGCCAATTCGTGCATTGGAATTTTGCTGTGTATTGTGAATGAGGAGATTATCTCTGGACATTCGCGCTATGATCATTGATACAACCAAAACCAATGCATTATTAACCAAACATGCCAATTACAGTTCCATTGGGAGATATTACCGGTCACCGATTTCAGAGGCTTTTGTTCACTTCTCTCTGTCTCTGTTCCTGTCTGTCCATCTCTCTCTCTCACTCTCTCACACATTCATACGCGCATAGATAGAAAGAGAAAGAAAGAGACAGTGACTTTATTCACAAATCGATTTATTCACCTAGTTCGATGATGTTTGCATTTATATGCGTAACAAATAAGTTAATTAGATAAGAATTATTTTCTTACAACGTTCGTTGTTAGGTACAGTAAGTTCTATATATACAGTCTATTTCAAAACACAGTATGTCCGTAAAGTTGCGCAACTCAAAGTTTGATTGCGTATATCTTGAGAACCAAAAAATGTAAGCTTGCACTATGTAGATATTTTCAAGGTCATGACCAATGTTGAAAATTGTAACATTTTGTGTAGTATCGAAAGAAAGTACCGAAAGTGTAAAATAAAAAATGTACAAAATGAAGAAAATCGATATTCAGTTGTAGAAAACTGATTTCCTTGCGGATAAACCTCTTCGTATATATGTAGTATGCATCAACATTTACCCATTGGTGCGAAAATGTGACAAAGTTGATGCAGTGTGGCCATGTAAGAATGTTATTTAATGCAAGTCCGTAAAATGGATGTTTTTTTTTTTTAACAGAAACGCAGCTCCTGCCAATACTGTTGTCGTAAAATAACTGCAACAGATGTGTTTACGTTAATTAATGATAAGTAATGAGAATTTGTACATAATTAACAACTTGAGTTTTTATGCAAAAATTTGTTATAAAAAAACTCACCTTCAGCTGGCAACCCTGGCAACACTTCCAACGAAACATTAGAAATTCGAAGAGAACTTTCTGGTGACCACATGATCTCTAAAAATTTGTGGCCCTCTTGTTCTCCGGACTTAACATCACCTGACGTGTTCTTATAGGGTTACTTTAAAAAATATGTTGTACAAGAATAATTCCAGGACCATTGAAGAACTGGAGACGAACATTGAAACAGAAATTCAATCAATCACTAGGAACATTCTTATATAGTGTCAAGAAATACGGTGAAGCGTGTAAACTTGTGTTTAGAAGAACGCGGCTGCCACTTCGAGCTTTTGCTATAAAGCACCCTTCTCTTTCTACGAAGATATCAGGGTTGCTAGCTATAGGTGAGTCATTTTTATCGCGATCTTTTGCATAAAACTCAAGTTATCAATTATGTGCCAATTGTCATTGCTTATCATTAATTAACCCAAAATACACCTTTGCCGTTATTTTTCGACAACAGTGTTGTCAGGAGCTGCGTTTCTGTCAAAAACATCCATTTTAAGGACTTGCATTGAATAGCCTTCTTACATGGCAACACTGCATCAATTTTGTCAAATTTTCGTACCAATGGATAAATGTTGATGCATACTGCATATATACATATTGATTCATCCGCAGGAGATCAGTTGCATACTGCAACTGAATATTGATTTTCTTCAATTTTTACATTTTTTATTTCACACTTTCGGTACTTTCTTTCGTTACTACACAAAAATGTTGCAAATTCCAACACTGGTCATGATCTCGAAAATATCTACAAGCTTACATTTATTTCACATCTTTGATATTTATCGTTCTTGGTTCTCAAGATATACGCAATCAAGCTTTGTGTTGCGCAACTTTACGGACACACTGTACAGAAGTCTTCTCTTGAAAGAAGCTATATCCTTTCATTAGGAAAGACAACTATAGTGTGCTACCAAATCATCACCTAAAAGTCACTTCATTGGGTAGATATGTATTATGTGTCACAAGATCATCAACTAAGATTTACCGCAGTGCGAAGGTAACTAGGATGGTACCGAATCAATTACTATGGGTCACCTCACTCTGAAAGTCAATTATAAAACGGAGGCGAACACACAGAAAGTGTTCACCGGTTCAAAACTCCGTGACTCTCCAAAACTTCTTGACTCTTTTTGAAACATATATTTTATTTGCATCAGGGGCGCACTTACAGCGAGTCCACCTGGTCCGGATACCGGTTAGCTTTAGTAGCTCGACAAACCTTTGTAGACTTTCCTAATGAAGTTATATTACTTTAATAGAGAAATTATTGACGTGACCTTAATATTTGATCTCATATTACATCTGTATTCTTTCCTTTCTTATAATAAGAATTTAATTCTATATTTTTTCCTAAGAATATAGATGGAAGTACTTGCAAAGCCCTTATAGTTTACTAAGGGATAGTGCAACGAGTTTAGAACTACATAGACGTAGTATCTTGTAACACTGGAACGTCCATATTTGGGCTTCATCCAAGAAAAATGTTTGAGCGCGCTCCTGCAGTAAGATATAACCAAATCATCAACTAAGGAATACCTAATATGAAGGATTTGCCAAATCATCAACTAAGGAACACCTAATTTAAAGGATTTGCTGAATCATCAACTAATGAATACCCATTTGAAGGATTTCCCAAGACATCAACTAAGGAATATCTAATTTAAAGGATTTGCTGAATCATGAACTAAGGAATACCTAATTTGAAGGATGTGCCAAGTCATCAACTAAGGAATATCTAATTTGAAGGATTTGCCAAATCATCAACTACGGAATGCCTAATTTGGAGGATTAGCTATATTATCAACTAAGAGTCACCTCATTAGAAAAGTAACTCTACGATATAACAAAGTCCTTAAGTAAACGTGGTCTCAAGGAAACGGTAACTTTAGGATGTTACGAAATTATCAACTAAGAGTCACTTCATTGCGAAGTTATTTGTAGGTTGTTACCAAATCAATAACTAAGACTCATCTATCTCACTTTGGTATAACTGGAACTGTAGGAAATAACTAAGGGTTATCGTCAACTAAGGGTTGCCTAATTTGAAAAGTTACCGTAGGATGTAACCAAATCATCAACTAAGTTTCGTCTCATTGGAAAAATAACTGTAGAATATAACACTCATCAACTAAGAATCACCTCAATGACAAGATAACTGTAGGATATTACCAATCATCCACTAAGAGACGCGTCATTGATAAGATAATTGTACGGTGTGACGAAATTATTAACACTAAGGGTCACTATAATGGAACAACAACTGTAGACCGTTATCAAATCATTGACTAAGGGTAACTTACTTTGGAAAACCAACTGGAGGATATAACCAAATCATCAATTAAGGATCACCTAATTCGAGATTAATTAAGAGTCAAATATTACCGAATCATCAACTAAGGGTCGTCTCATTGGAAAAGTAACTGTAAGATCGTACCAAGTCATCAAGTAAGGATTGCTGCTATGCGGAGGTAACAGATAGGTGTTATCAAAATACTGTAGGTCATGTATCTTTGTATTTGTTATACATGTGAAAAGAGACAGCAACACCGTCATTTAAATTGGTATGGAGACAGAAGAAGCTTACAACGACTTTGCCAAACTAAACTGTCCCAGCAACTACGAAGAAAATGTCATCCTAAGTGTCACAGAAACGTGAAGAAAGATACACGTTCCACTACCCAACCAGACAACCAACCTACTGTGCCTGGATCTCCAGAGCAAAATAGCAAGAAAACAGAACAAGACAACTCACAGATAGTGAACCAGTTACTCTAATGGACCCAGGAAAACTACATGGAAATGATACGGTTTCCAAGGCAAAAAGATGCCCTACCACAAAGGGAACTTAGCAAACCACATGCACCTGTGCTATCATGGGAGTAAATACGAAAGTAAAGTCTACAAAGGATTAGTGGGGAACTCAGCAGGTAGAAAATCACGTTCAGCATCACATACATCAAATCCAGCAGAAGCTCATTTCCTCTCATCAGGCTCTTTACAAAATATTCAGGAACAGTTTGCAGCCTCATTACTCACGATGTCCACCTATGCAATAAAGAAAGATATAGTAGAAGCATCCAAAAGCGAATCCAGACCACATCCAGCTAAAATTGTTACTCCTATGAATACATCAAGGTTCGATGTATCAGGACATGCCATAGACACAGAAGCAGCCACACCGACAAATGTTAGAATCCAATAACACATTCATGCAAAGAAGAAAGCCACCGTACGCGAAGCAGAAACTGTCCCAAACTCCCCAGAGTACAAACAACCTACAAAGATACCGAACATCATCATCCTCAATAACAAATCAAGAAAAACCACCATTAGTCGACCCTTATAAGAGCCACACAACAAACTCACCTCAAACCAGAAGGACACCAGCTATTCAACCAACAAAGAAGAAGAAGAACATCTATCACACAAAGAAGAGCACACACCAGAAAATACAAGATATGACACAATAGAACAAAAAATACAAATAATCCTAGAGGGAGCAACATCATGGTTTGAGTTGTCTCTATTCTGACTATCACCACAAAACCAGATAAGCAGAAGACAATGACCAACGAAATTGAAAAAATCTAAACTACAATTTTCAAATCCTATCGTAGAGCAATAACCACAACTACTGGCGATATTCTTATTCATCATTCACCAAACAAGACCAGAAACAAAGACCATAAAGAAAATAATCAACAATCCGTACACAAATCCAAAAACATACACAGTTGGAAAAAGACAAACACAAACAGAACCCAAACCCCCCAAAAACCCACAAACCCTACAAAACAAAGGAAAGTAAACACACCGAATACAAAATAAAAAACTGAAAACAACACAAGTGACACACGCACAAAGATAAAGCATTACCAAAACAAAAGCAAGAACTTGAAGAAGAGGAGCGGCAAATACCGCAAGACACAAAGAGAAACTAAAGAATTGATACTGAAGGATATATTGCTCCCGTTGCCTCAACCTCCAAGCATAATCACCAAATATCAACACTAAAAAGGACTCATTGCAGACAGAGTGTACCTGTCGCTATCAAAAACATAGAAACATATCAGATATGATAAACATAGGCGTACTCCTTATGTTCGTTCATCATTGATGTTGAAATATCACGATAACAGTGGTAAGTAAATTGAGTTTTTTAAACACATCGAACCAATAGTCATGGTAAACACCATAATAGTTATTTGGATAAGTTCTTAGTTTGAAGACGAGAACGGGCTTCAAAAGCGCCACCTTAGCATTCCTATTATATTATTGGAGTAATTTGCGCATGCCTTTTTCCAGTAAAACTGACAAAAATGTTAAATTTGATAACATTGACACAGTGCTATTATCAGCGATATATGAACTGCAGCACACTACACATTAAGCTTGACACTTGATACGCATACTGCTTGATCTGCGATGATTTTTTTCTAGTAATCATTTGTACAATATCTTGAGGTTCTTACATCAATCCTTGTTGGAGTACAGAAGCATTATTTCTTTTTTTCCTATTTACCATCAAACTAAGATTTCTTCTTTGCTACAGATCCATCGACTAAGTACTTTTCCATACCACACTCACAATATTGGCTAAAGTTGTCAATTACGAATTACACATAAAACAGAGCAATTTTCACGTAAGCAGATGACACTGCAGTAAACTAGTATAGTTAAAAACAGTATGTGAAAACAGGAATCTTGGATGTACAAAAACAATTAAGAAGAGGGAGGCAAAGAAATCAGGACATGGTTTAGAATGAACTATATCATAAAGATCGTATTAGAAGCTGCGTTGGAATAAAAAAGAGTGAGGGTCAAAACATTGAATTACTGAGACAAAAGGTTTAGCCAAAGACAGCGGCTCATGACCGAAATATTCTTAATTTTTGGTAACTAACCTTCCAATAAAAGCAGGATGCCTATAATGATGATGGCCTTAATCAAGAAATGTATAGTCTTTCATTTTAAATCCTATTACTAGCCTCGGATGTGCTAGTTCATAGGATAATCATCAAT
Organism: Thermobia domestica; assembly: GCF_964235325.1. Taxonomy (NCBI): domain Eukaryota; kingdom Metazoa; phylum Arthropoda; class Insecta; order Zygentoma; family Lepismatidae; genus Thermobia; species Thermobia domestica. Next base: position 137,902,547 of record NC_137456.1, on the reverse strand, counting down.
GTAAGTGACGATAAACAATTAATAAAGTGTTCTGTGAAGCTCTTTGCTTGTATGTGTGTTTACACAACATTGTAGGTTCGTGTCTACATCTAATTGACTCATACACTAGATAAAACTCAAATTGAGACCATCAGAAAGATACAACTTGTTATGAGTGCTGAGTATATAGTGGGAAGGAGCTAGACAAACTACAAACTGTTTGCAAGCTTTAAGGAACAGACTATCGACACAATCAGTGTCCTTGTAATGGTAATCTCACTTCCAAAGGGAGGGAGGACTACAACAAAAAGGGTTGATAGACTATTTAGGACACATTTGAGACTTCATGACCCGTTAGACTTCTCTTCTCACTATTGTGCAAAAGGCATTATGCATTTTAAAGTATCAAGAGTTAGAACTTTTACAAATAATAATAATAATAATAATAATAATAATAATAAATTATTATTATTATTATTATTATTATTGTTATTATTATTATTATTATTATTATTATTATTATTATTATTATTATTATTATTATTATTATTATTTTATAATGATTTAAGATACCCAATTCACAAAAATTCCGTTATTATAGGTTTTAAAATGTCGGTCAAAGAAACGTTTGTTAGTGTTGTTTTTTGGGGGGGAAGTGAGAATGGCGAGCACGCTTTAAAAAATGAAAGAAAAAATGATTTCTCTTTTGGGAACAAATTTCAGAAACAAATTTACTTTTCATGACTCCAATTCTTAAAATCAGTTTCGACCAATATAATCTTCGAGACTGATTTTAAGAATTGGAGTGTAGTGTAATTCATAGACTGCTTCGTTTTGGGGTAAAAGTTTGGGGAAATACGGGGAGACGCCGGTATTGCACTTACAAAAAATATCTATTGCGTCCTCCCACTTCCTAAACCATTAGAATGTGCAAAGGTAGGCACAGGAGACGGCGTGACGTTCTACGTTCCCTTACGTTTTCAGTTCCACTGTTACCCCTGGCTTCGTCTAAACCTTAAGTTTACAGTTATGCATGGGTAGATGGAATTAAGATGACGCTGAGCGCTACAGACAACCACATTCAGACAAAGGAATGTTAGATTCGATAAGGTCGAAAACCACTCACTTGGCACAGCAATAATTATATAACACATAATCAACTACCATAATATTATTATATTAGTTATGTTCGATGCCATGCAACCGATTTATTTGAATATTCTTTGTATTTTCAGAAGTGAGCCTCATGAAATGGAACCTAGAGTTGAATATAATTTCCAATCACGTGTTATTAAACGAAATTAAAATTGGGTGGGGCATATATACGTTACAAATTTAGCTATTCGGAATCTGAAAAAGATACAAATTCTCATCATTAGTGAAGTTTACCGGGAGAAAAGTTTGCATATCATCTACCGAGAATTCAGGGTGCTCATTCTTCGTGAGTTCAACTTTATGCATCATTCAGATAAAATCCGATATTGATTTAGACTAATTGAGAGACCCCAACCTTTTGGAGAATAAGGACAGACGTGGATGCGCCTGACAAATGATAAATTAAATGGACAAATCTATATTTTTAAAGCTGTCCTCTTAACGTAGAATATTTGTTGATTGGTTTCGTGTTAAATGATCTTTGTCAAAATATGTATTTTAAGCCAGACATTGCTACCAATCACAAATGTCTGTGAATAACAAGAAGATGATCTAAAAATAAGTGAGAGATTCTTTTGAAACAACGACACGTACCTATAATCAAGATTAAAGATAATAATAATAATAATAATAATAATAATAATAATAATAATAATTATTATTATTATTATTATTATTATTATTATTATTATTATTATTATTATTATTATTATTATTATTATACAGGGATATTATCTCAGAGATTATATTATTAAGGAAACTAAGTTTTAGCCCTGTTTTCGTTTCTTAATTCAGTGATGGGTAGATTTTTGGATGGGACAGAACCGAAAGAAAAAACTCAGGGGACAAATGTTGTTTATTAAAACCAACAACAACAGTGCCTAACTTTGGGATATTAATGTAACATTACAATATCATGGATAAGTAGGCAAATTAACGTGTGGTCATTAAGGTAAAACATAGAAAGGAGGAAAGAAGATGATAATCATCAAGAATTACGAGCGATGATCGAAAAGCATAAGACTTCTATGTTGTTTAATGTAACTTAAAGAAAATTTATTTGTAGATTAATAACATGTCTATCTTGGTGTAGCTTCGAAAACTTCGTATTCTGATCATGTATACCCGAGAACCAAACATTAAAAGTGATAACTCGTCTGGAATATTGGTCAAAAGTAGAAGTGAGGTCTGTGGTGCTGTTCCTGTGGACCAAAAGCACTACACACCTGCTGGCATTAAAAGACAAATTGAAAGCAACTTGTAGGGAAGTGGTGCCGAGCCTTCAAAGAAAGGCGTGCCAATACTGTTAATGACAACCGTTGACACAGCGGTAGACCCAGTACTTCAACCACTGACGTCACGCTTGGAACGACTAAATCATCCTTCCTAAAACCCTGACCTGGCCCAAGTGACTTTCACCTTTTCGCTGTTCTAAAGCAAAATATGGCTGGTCATTATTATCTGGCATGACGGTGACTACAAGAACTTGACGCTGCTTTCTATGCAAATGGTATACAAAGATGGAACTAACATTTAAGCCATGAAAACCTTAATACACACGACAGTTATTTCTTGATAACTGGAGTATAGGTATGGAGACTGCAGAAATTTTCTTGAGTTGGTATGAATACTAGCTCGAACTGTCGACAATATTTTGTGGAGTGATGAGGCAGTGTTTCATGTTGGTGCATTTATGAACATACACAACAGTAATTTGTGAGCTTGTGATAATCTGAATGCATGTCTTGGAGAAGCACAGGAATGTCCGAAGGTGATCGTATGGTATAGTTTAACGCCATTAGCAATTGTTAGTCCTTACTTTATGCAAATAACTCGTATGTGGCTCATAATTTTACAATGAAAAACAAACAAACAAGTAGTTTCTTTATATGCACAGTGATATGCCCGCAGACTTCAATCAAGAGGTACACGAATGCCTATAAGTTCCGAGGTCGCTAGATTGGGAGACACGTGAATGGGCAGTCCTTAGCACAGATATATCCCCTTTTGTTTTATTTTCCTCTACAGGTAGAGTAAGGAGGATTTTCACAAGAAAAAAACTTTACAATTTGGATGAACTGGAAGCAATCAAATAGCCGACGTAAACAACAACGTTTAAGAAAACATTTTGCAAATGAAAGGGACGAATCTAAATGTTTGTTTAAGGAAGAGTATAACTGAAATTATTATTAACTTTCTAACTATATTAGTTTCATAGAACTCTTCCCGTAAATAAAGAAATTAAAATAATTTTAAAATAGGAAACTGTCAGACACTATATGGCAAAGCTTTTCATGTAGAAAAACTAAGTTTCTAGCCGTCTAGATGGTTATAAATAAAAAACATTGGGTCTACATATTAAATACAAAACTACTGAAAGAATACAATGTGCATGTGATTTCTCTGAAGCATTTCTACAAACTAAAACTCTGATTACCTACTCTATTGAACATAATCAAACAATATTAAATTAAAACTGTAGTAATTCCATTGATTTTACTTTATTGTTTTACTTTCATAACGAGTAGTCTCCTTTAAAACTGTAGATATAACAAAGCATAATTCATAAACCAAAGTTAGTGAAAGTGTATGTGGTAATAATATTTCCTCCTTATGATTCGATTTGCTTCCCTATTTTATTTAGATTTAAAAAAAAAAATGACAAAGATCATTCAGTAAACCCACTCTGGAAATGATGCAATGACATCCTCAACATCCCCCAGTCGTTAATGTCAGCCACTAATGGTTGTGTGTAATGCGTGTTTTCTGCGTAATCAACTACTTACATAATGACGCAAAATTAAAGCGTAACAGCCTGTCCCTGTTGACCATAAGGAATAATGAAAACTTGTGAACAAACACGACAGCCTGCTCCATATATAAAAGTTCATCACATATGTTATTTTCAGATGTTCATACCATTAAGGTCTCATTTGATCATAGAAATATAGTTACTAGCGGAGTTTTTAAATACATTATGTAATTCTTTGTAAAAAATAATAATAATAACGTTTCACGATAAAGGAACCAAGGCTAAGTTAGACTGTAATGGTTAGACAGAAGATAGGGCTAATGATATAATGGAGAACATGAAAGGAAACAAAACTTTGCGAAAATGTATGCATAGGGTATTTTTATCACTACAAGTCCCATTTGACGCGGACTGAGATATAACCAGAGGTCCCACGCACCATAGGTGCACTTTACCAGTAAGAAGCCAGTGTCTTATATTATGCAAAAGAAAAAGTGACACTTATTTAAAATATTTAAAGCTGGTTTTCTTTGATATTTTAGAATAATGTGTTTTTAATAGTAGATAAAATCACTCTTTAGACATTTTGGGCGGTGTTGAAAGACATTTCGCTAATCAAACGTTAATCAGGCGACAGTTAGTGCCGTGTTAGCTCTGTACTAAGGAGGGTGTACATTTTGGTATACAGAATCTGCTTGGAGTTCAGCTAATAAGTTGATTTGACTATGCTTAATTAATATAAATATATACCTCGAGTGAGAAAAATAAATGTGACAGTTACGGAAATCTAGAATGCACATGCGTAGTCTGTAAAAATGAAAATACTGCTATATGAAATAAGAAGTTGGAAATGTTTCCTTTGTAGGCTGACATAACAACAACATAAATAGTTACGAAATCAAAGTATTATTAACGTATCATTTCTGAGGTAGGTATTTACGGAGAAAGTAAATAGAAGTCAATTAATATTAGCGACCATAGAAGGATTATGTTGTAATTATAAGGGAAGATAATTTACCGATCAGTTATATATATTCCTTAGAAAACTGGAAATTTTCTTTTCATCTCCCATCGTTCACTTTAAGAAACCGTTAATAGCCTTTAAAACTGTTTTAGAAACGATTTTCAAATATATTTTTCAACTTAGATGATACTTAAGTTATTGTTGTCAAGTAAAATAAATCAAATAGTGCTTTCTTCTTTTCACTGGATATCAGTGGACCAATGATATTATTTATTGTTGGGTAGGAATGCTATTTGAATTTTCTCTATCTGTTAATCAATAGCCTTCCTTGCTGGCCTACTATCTAGCACGTGCCTTTGGTGCACTGGTTCCATTTTCGATTTTCGGTAGAAAAGGCTTGGCATTTTTAACGTGTTGTGGTAGTGCAGATTTCACTTCAAACTGTAGATCCACGTCTCATGTAGCCTCAGTATTGAAAATGGAGGCTAAACTCCGATTCAATTATAACTAATTAATCAATAATGCGTATGATAATGCATAATAATAAGGAACGTGAAACTCTTATCTTTGAGTGATCTTGTCGCTTCTCCCACGCATAACCTGAAATGACACCGCTGCGAAAAATGGGTCAAATACCTGACACGTGAGTACTTTTGGTAACAATTGTTTCAATGATTTCCATAGAAATTTGTTACACGTGGAAACAACAATATTTATATTTATAATACATGGAAAAATTGTAAATGTTGTCTAAATTTCCAAAAAAGAAAGCATTAAACACTAAACAGATCATGAGGTGTTATATTAAGAGTTAACACGTTATATTAAGTGTTAGTAGCTGAAACAGTATATTTATATAGTCCATAGAACCTTCTGTTTCGTGTTACACGTGATTATTTGTTTGGTTTGAAGTTCACATTTCTTTTCAGCACCAAGGCTACACGTGACAAACACCTACACCTTGACGAGGAATCCGAGCGAGGATACATCTCGCTGTAAATGGGATCTGAGTTTTTCGTGTGGAAAGAATGTACGCTAACCAAATAATCATAAGATAGCTCTTCACCTCCTAGGGAATTTGTAACGTTACACTATTTTAAATGGTCTCTCATTTTTGCAGAAAGTTGTACCATCTATTTCTTACTTCTTCCCAGTGCATAACTCCTTATGTATAATTTTCCAATAAATATTTCTTTTAATGAATTCAAACTTATAGTGGCATTTGTTTTCATCCTACCACGAGTTCATCATACCCAAGAGATGTAGAATATAACAAGAGACCTTTGTACCTCTCAATTCCAAAGTTTTTCTCATCTTACCAATGAGTTATTGTGTATTGCAATGTGTTATAAAACGCTGTAAACAAATCAAAAGAACACCGTAAAAATTTGAAACATTTAACTAAATAACTCTGTGACTTAAAAACTCAAATGTTTATCACTGCGCAAACAAAATAACGTCATTGTATGCTTTGAGGTACTGAGTGAATCTAGTCTGTGGTATTACTTTTCCCTGAGTTATTTCTTTATATTTTTATTCATATCCTCAAATAGGCAGTCCATGGGAAGTGTTCTGACAAATTTTTAATAAGCATTAATCAAGTGTCCTCCGATACAAGCCACGTGCAAAATTTACTATGAGCCTATCATGTTCTTTGTTTGCAATGCTTTGGCTTGAGTAAGAAATGATTTCAACGTTTCCTCATCCTTGCGAACAGCGAAAACAACCTTGCTGGTTTTATAAATTTATTTCTCATGTAGTAGTAATTTCAATTGATTGTAGATAAACTCTTTTCTGAAAGTAGGAACATAGGATATTTGGAGGAAGATAATCTCCGCCTTGTTAGAGAATTAATGCTTAACCATTCTGCGGTGGACACTTAAAATCAAAATGATTTACTCTTTTAGGATTTCCACTTTTTGAGGTTAATTTTTGACTTCACTCAAACAACTACTGTTTCCTTACTATTTATCGTAGAATCATGGTTCATACTTCGCTTTTTTTTTTAGAATAGACCATATGTTTCAATGGTACCACTCGCTTTTTCGTATTATACACCAGAAACGGGAAAATCAGAAAAACAAAAGATTAAAAAACAATCGAAATTTTTTGTACCCCTATATATATATATATATATATATATATATATATATATGCATTTCAAAAATGTACTGCGTCATTCATATTTGACCTAGAGTCATGGTTCAAACGTCATTTACCTCAGTATAACGAGCCCTATCCACGGTATTATTCACATGTCCGTATCATTCATTTGAACCGGAAAATTAGGGAAGAAACCTTTTTTTTTTTTTTTTTTTTTTTTTTTTTTTTGCAAATCCCACTGAAACCCTTTGCCTCTTTGGACAAGGCCTGGGTTGACGTAGGAATCTGATTTTTTCTAAAAATACATTATTATGTACATAATACGTGTACAAAATTTCAATCTTGTATCTGGAAAAGAAAGGGCGGAAAAAATTGATGAAAGTCTGAATTTAGGCTCTAAATACACACATATTATAAAATTTTACTGCTTCATTACTATTTCGCCTAGAGTCATGGTTCGAATGTTATTTTCTTCAGTATAATGAACCCTTTACAACGGTATCACTCGCATATCCGTATCGTATACCTAAACCGGAAAAATCGTGAAAACCGTAATTTTTTCTGAAAAAATTCCACCCTAGGAATACTTGCGTCCCTCGGACCCGGACCTGGTGTTACGTAAGGATCTCTCAAATATTTGAGAAATACTCAAAGGTATACACAATCTGTATGCAAAGTTCCACTCTGATATCGTGAAAATTGAAGGCGTGAAAAAGTTTTGAATTTTGCCTTAAGAAATAATACAATAGTCACGCCCCTCCGCCCCCACTTGGCGCCGCCAAGTTGACATTCCTGTTATATGACTAAAGCATTTTGGTGAAGGGCGATTAATATTTTATTGGTTTTTGACTTCAATATTTTGTAAACCTTGTTATATTAAATGTAAATAAAGTGCAATTCTCAGTCTGGTGCTGTAGGTCATTCACACATGCAAAGAAATCAAGGAAGTCTCATAATAATTTAAAACTATGTCTAGTTAAAACATTCTTCTAAATAGGAAATATAAAAATATGTTACGTAGCAATGTATCAAGGAAATAATAACACTTCCCACTTCACGTTATGAAGTAAGTCTAAAAATGTAATGGTAAGCGGAAGAAATGACGCTACCAAAACTAGGAAGAAAAGGTAGGTGGAAAAAGAGAGTAGGGAACTCAAAGGGAGTTCTGAAGTGACCGTCTGACTGGAAGGATCGACATCTCAAATTTTCACTCGTCAAAGTCTGGGTGAGTACAATGCTGGTTATTAATTGATATCACACTTTATTCGACCTTGTCTCAAAATTCGTTTAATTCTTATCCTATCTTCAAAATTCATATGACAGCTATTATAAATTTTAACGTAAGGCCTCAGCACCAGATTTGGGTAATATTCTAATCTGATATCTCTACTTTTATTTCTACAATCTAATTCATCCCTCTTAACTAATTATTTGCTCTACCTTAAAATTTAATGGTTAAGTTTATTATGAGAAAACTCTTCAAATTGCCCCCATGCTAATATGGTTATTAATACATTGAGTTATGTGTGGATAAAATTGTATATGTCAACGTCCGGATTTGGGTCCAACATGTTGGCATATGTTATGGTGGAATAAGCGCCGAATTTTGTGGCTAGCGCCCGTGTTAGAAACACGTTATAGAACAATTTTCCGTTTAAAATATAGATATCGATCCCGAAGCCACACATATATGAGTAAGGAATTAAATCATGCAGAGAAAAATTACATGGGATATCAGATTTGTTATTATCCAGGATGGTGCTGATATATATGTTTGAATATGTGCATACCATTTCCTATAGAGAATTCTGTGGTAACTTACAACAAAGAAATATTACATATACATATAGATAAGTGTTACGTTTATGTTTGAGTTGTTGTTTTTTTTTTTTCATATGTCATGCATTCTTAGGATATCGTATTGCAGTGCATTGAAACAGGAAATGCTTATGTGGACAATAGCGTGTGCGAAGGTTATCTTGAAAAACGAAGTTAGTTTCAGTACAGAAATCACGTTCAAGAATTAAATATTATTGTTATAAAACTTATGAGCAGACGTAGGGTGAAATTAAGATCAGACATGGCGACCCATCCATCTCCATCCCATAATGTTTCTCAATCTAATTCGCAGTCAGGAACATCCAACCAAAATTCACGACCTATTGTAAATGTGTATAGCAATGCTTTTCCTTTTCCTAAATATGATCCGAAAGAAATGACTATTCAGCAATTCTTTTCTGCATTTGACGATACTATAAAGCTAAACAAATTATCCCCGGATGAGGCTAAAGATTTAGTAATTACGTGTTTTTCAGGAAAAGATAAAGAAAGATTACGTGTTTTTATAAATAGAAAGCAGTTAAATTCTAAGCCATATGACACATTTAAGGAAGAAGTAAAAAAGTGTTTTAAAACACCGAAAGAGAATGTAGATATATTTGCCAAAATTCAAAACAGAGTTCAAAAGAAACACGAGTCGGTACAGAATTACATATACGATGTGTTAGGACTAATAGATAAAGGAGCACCTACATTAACGGAAGCTCAGATTATTTCTATTTTGACAAATGGTTTGAGGCCATATTTTTTAGAAAGAGTAGGTGTGCAGCAATTTAATTCATTGGACGAGTTTATTCAAGCCTTGAATAATCTCGAAACGAATAGGTATAGGGTGAAAAATAGGAAGAAACACGAGCTTCATGCTAGACTAAATTCATCAATGAAAAAGGAGTTGCGTAAATTGGGAAAATTGCGTAAATATATGTCGTCAGATTCTGAAACATCATCAGAATCAAGTGAGGCCGAATTATCCGAGTCAGATGAAGATGAAGATAATATAGTTTTGCGTCAAAATAGGAGATCGCGTACTAATATAAGATCTAGTTCGCAGGTTGCGAAAGTGACTAAACAGGACGATAATAAATTTGAAACTAGTGGATCGGAACGGAATAACAAAGAACATGACAAAATATCGCAGGCAATGGAGAATGTTCAGAAACAACTAGAACAATTAACGTTGAAAATGGAAAATTTTGAGGATACACAAAAACAATGTGAGGAAACTAATGTCCAGATAACACAGGGAAATAATTCTGCGAAACAAAATTTTAATCAGAACAACAGAGGTTTCCATAGAGGAAATTTTCGTGGAAATTTCAGAGGAAATTCGAGAAATTATAGACAAAATAATTATCAGTCACAAAATAGTGTTGGAACAGGTTCATATAGAGGCAAAGCTTTTAGGGGTAAAAATAATTTTAAAAGTAGAGGTCGAAATAATTACTACCCACAACGGTCATTTGTACCCCAGATGTATCAAACTTGGCAATTACCAGTAGTTAATGACCCAAATTGTATGTCACAGGGAAATCTGTGCATTCCACAAATGGTACCAATACAACAAAGCTTTCCCCAATATGTAGTTCCTACTTATCAAAATATGCAGGGTTCAAACGCAAATGCATCTCAGACGCAAGGTTTAAACTGAGTTCATCCGTGCATGACGGCGGTGCATGTTCGGAGAATATCAAAGTACAGCCTAATAATCAAAACCGTCAACAGAAAGATAATCTAGTCACATATAACGAATGGCGTAAAAATGCTAGAAAATCGAAAAAGGAATTCATTCAAGTCCCTTTAAATATAGAAAACGAAATAGCTAAGTTTCCTATAGACGTAAATTCTAAGACAGTTAATGCTATTGCTGATTCTGCTTCTACTATCAGCATCATAGAAAAATCATTGTTGCCCAGAAATGTAACACTTATTGAAACACAGACTAAAGTGTCGGGTGTATCTCAGAACCCCGTAATTATAAAATATATGGCAATTGTTAGATTTTGCATTAATGGAAGGACTTTTCACCACAAGTTTCGTGTCTTGGAGCATTTTAAACCGAAAGTGTTAATAGGAAACGATTTCTTAATATTTCACCAAGCTAACTTGTGTCTAGGAAAGAATCTTTTAACGTTAACTAGGTTTGGGTTACCACCCAAAAATGCAGAAATTGATGTAAATAAGGAACATAATGTGTCGAATTTCGTATTCTTTTTGGTTGAGGAAGCTCTTGCACCTAAATTTGTTGTAAAGAAGAGATCTATGCTACCAGCGAGATCTAAGGTTATCGTTCCACTTACACTAAAACAATCTAGGTCACATAAAGAAATTGTTCTTGAACCGGATCAAGAATTACCAGAAAGGTTACGAATTTTAATTCCGAGAGCTCTTGTGTCAGATAAGTCACCAGTTATTGAAATAATAAATCCATTAGCACATAAGGTAGTATTGAATACTAATCTTGTAGTTGGTAAGGCAGAAGACGTATATATTCAACCGACAGATGTTATTACCGCATTAGAAGATGACGATTATATAAATTACGAATTTTTGGAAGGTCAAAGGTTATTTGATGCTTCAAAATTGAAAATAGGAGAAAAAGCTAGTCCGGAATATAAACAAAAAGTAATAGATCTATGTTGGGAATTTGCCGATATTTTTACCTGGAATCCAAATAAATTAGGCCGTGCGAGAGGATATCAATACAGGGTGCAACTAAAGTCAGAGTTACCTACCTCTCGTAAACAATATCAAATTCCGAAAGCCTTGCAATCAGAAGTACGTGAATACATGAATACTTTAATTCAGCAACGTGTTGTGGAAAGGTCTAATTCTCCTTTTAATTCGCCAGTGTTATTTTTGAGAAAACCATCGGGAAAGTTGAGAAAAATAGCTGATATGCGACTGTTGAATTCAAAAGTGGTTCATCATTCCTTGGCTTTACCACCTATACATGATATAATTTCTTCCATGGCTGGACATGTTTGGTATGTAAATTTGGACGTATCTTCGGCATACTTTAATATAGAATTAACACCAGATTCTCGTCCATATTTTGCCTTTTCTCTACCGTCACTTGGGACATTTCAGTATTGTGTTACTCCCCAAGGATTTGTAAATAGTGGTGCTGTGTACAATAGATTCATGTCTATGGTGTTGGCCAACCTCCATCCAGAAAACATAGCCTGTTATGTAGACGATTTATACATTTTTGCCAACTCACAGGAACAAATTATTGAGATTTTAAGAGATCTATTTAAACGTCTTAGAAAATCAGGACTTAGAATTTCAGTAGAAAAATCTCAATTTTTATTTCAAGAAATTTTAGCTCTCGGACACAAAGTGTCGCGTTATGGCTACCAAATTTCAGATCGGCTGTTAAAAGCAATTGAAACTTATCCTGTCCCAAAATCGACGAAGAACGTTAGATCGTTTCTCGGTTTGTGCAATTTTGTAAGGAAATTTTTACCTAATTACGCGGAAGTAGTACAAAATTTACAAAAGTTATTAAAAAAGGGCGTGAAATTTAGTTGGGACTCTACTCACCAACAGGCATTTGAGACATTAAAGAAGAAACTTTTGGAAGCACCAATACTAGCTCCTTACCGGCCAGACAAACCTTTGTGTTTATGGACAGATGCATCCAAAATCGGAATTTCTGCAATGTGTACGCAGTGTACGGACGAAAAATTACAAGATTGGACTCCCATTGGTTATTACTCGAGGCTTTTGACACCAGCAGAACAGAAACTTTCAACAATAGAACAGGAATTGCTAGCCGTATTAGCCGCAGTAAAGGCATTTAAATATTATTTGATAGGAAGGCATTTTTATTTGAAAATAGACAACCGAGCATTAGTCTACCTCAAGACAGCAGCTAATCTACCGCCCAAACTACTTCGTTGGAGTTTAATTTTGTCGGAGTATGATTTTACCCCTGTTCATGTCCGCAGTGAGAATAACCCTGTAGACTCGATGAGTCGTATTTCGGTTGTTCCCCCACAACCGGGAGACCTGTTATTAGAAGATTTGGACCAAGAGAGATGTTTAGTAAATTTCCAAGCACCCGAAAACATTGGAAAAATGCAGAAGACGGACCCTTATTTTGGACCCATATACAGATGCTTACAGGAAAATAAGCAAGGAGAAGACTACAGGCTCGAACGGCAAGCTAGAGCATTTCAATTAATTGATGGAAAGTTATACCGTGCACATAGATTTGGAAATATCACGAAGCATTTATTGTGTATTCCATTCAAAATGAGAGATGAAATTTTTAACTTATTGCACGCTCATCCGTCAGCCGCAGCACATGCAGGCCAGAATCGTACATATCAATTAGCGCTACAAAAGGTGTATTTTCCACATATGCGTAATTATTTTCGTCAGAAAATTAGACAATGTGTTTCTTGTCAAGTGAATAAAAGAGGAAGCCAAGTAGCTACTATTAAACCTCAAATATTTCCAAAAGCGGCCCCATTTTCAGTAGTCACAATTGATCAATGCGGCCCCTTTCCAACATCTTCTACATATCGTCACAAGTATATTTTAATTATGTGTGATGCGTGTACAAGATATGTCATAGCTGAAAGCATACCGGATTTAACGGGAGACACTATTGCCACTGCTATTTATAATAAACTCATCTTAAAGTACGGGGCACCATCATCTTTAATACTAGACCGTCTTCCATCTCATAAATCTAAGATCATGTCAGAGTTAGCAAAATTATTGGGAATAGAATTGAAATTCATTCCAGTTAATTCACATTATTCTCTCAATTTGGCTGAGAAAACAAGTGACACAATTCAAAGAGCGTTACGTCACTACATCAAATCAACTGGAAATAATTGGGACATCATGTTACCGCAAATTGTGTTTGGATTAAATAATTTGAAGAATCAAACTACTAAATATTCGAGTTTCTACTTGCTCCATGGATTTGAAGCAAAGATTGTTTTTGATCTCCAATTTAATACTCCAATTCAAGACGAAGAAAATATCGAACGGATGGAAACTATGCGTCTCGCGAGAGATGATGCCTATCAGAATATGTATAAAAGTTATCTCAAGCAATTGGAGAAATACGAAAACCTTCATGCGCAAACACAATTTCACCCAGGACAAAAGGTGCTCATTCAAAACGTGACAAGACATAAAGGAATACCAGCAGCATTTGATTTTCGTTATGACAAGCAAGGTGTGATACTATCACGTTTGCCCAGCTCAAACAAATATCTTGTTTCTTTTAAAAATGCAAAAGGAGCTGATATCCAAGATGAGATAGAAGTACGTCGATTAAAGCCGCTCCAATCTTCAACAGCAAATGAAAATGCGAACAAAGGACAAGAAGAGACAAACGTCATCCTTGGAAATATGCAACCAGTGAAACACAGCATAATTGTGCAAGAAGAAGTCTATATCTAAATTATCAAAATAACTTAAATAACATAACTAGTGAAATTCATGAAAGAAAAGAGTAAATTAGATTTTTTTTTCTTTCATCCCCTTTTTCCCCCTCTGTAAATACGGTTTAAGTTAGGTTATATGTTGGTGTGGTCTATTTGTACTAAATAGTATTCTTTGTGGGTGAGCGAGTATAAGGCGCTCTCCTAAAACTCAACCAAACCTTAAGCTAAAAGCTGCAAAATCGAGCTGCAGAAATGTAGTTCAAACCTTCATTTTTCGAACATTGAATACGATTTAGTACTCTTGTAACATTGTGTTGTCTCTTTCATCTATCTTTGGGGTAGAATAGGACGTCATTTCGATTTCGGAATCCCCTCCCTTCCCCCCCCCCAGAATAAAAATTTTCGTGAGAGACATTACCTGAAACTGATATATATACATATTGCATTTTAGATTAATTAATGTTATATATATATATTTTTTTGCATTAGTAAAGTACACAACCTATTATTTCGTTTTTCTCCTTTTATTTCAGGCAACATGAACGAAATCATTAGGAAATTGATCATAGCTTCAATTATTGTTTTCGCTAGTGTTGATACATACGCAAGTGTGCACGATTTAATTGAACATTCTCAGTTAACCTTACAGAAGTTCGGCGTTGCTATTCATAAAATTGGACTTTCGATTCAACATAGTGACCAAATTTTCGTTCCTTTAAGGATACATTTTGATTTGAAATTTGAAACAATACGAATTAACCATTGTTCTAATTCACATTTATTTGCGAAATCTTGGATTCAAAACGACACGACATTTTACGACCAATTAGCGAATCTCATTCCATGTCATTTCATGTTTTTGGAACAAAACAACACGTTAGCATGTGAATCTAAGAAGAAACGTTCCTTATTCTTCTCAGCTTTATCTGGACTTTTAAGTCTTGGCTTTTCATCATATAATTATTACGAAACACAAAAGTTAAAGCACGTAGTTAACAATCTTAAAAATCACGATCAAATTCTCACTACTGAAATTTCAAAATTGAAGGCAGATTTTAAGAATCAAATGTCTATACAACATGACACTATTTTGGTAATACAATCGGCTCTTCATGAATTAAAGAAAGACATGTTTGAACAATATTGTAACCATCTGTCATCTGATGCTTGGTTATTAGCTAAACAAGCTTACGAAGCTTCAAAAGATGAAACCTTACGTACTTTTAGAGATGTGCTATCAAATAAATTAACTTTTCGAATTCTAAATTCTATTCATGCCAAAGAACTTATTGCTAATCATTCTTTACTCAAGTATAGTGTGTTTCAAAAAGACTTAGGTTTATTTTATGCTATTACGAAAACGCTTCTTTTAGAGTATAATCCCAACATTCATACGCTATCTGTTTTATTAGACATTCCATTAATTCTTCCACAAAACATAAATCCTTTATACCAAGTAACCAATTTAGGTTATTTATCACAAAATCGTATTGTTTCCTTCAAGCTTCCAGAACATGTATACTTATACCAAGATTCTCTTCACTTAATAGAAAAAGATCAGTGCCATTGGATTTCTTTCTTGTTTCTTTGCTACACTAATCAAATGTCAATCTTACCTAAAGCGAAATGTTTATCAAACTTATTGTTTCATAATTCTACAGAATTTTGTGAAATGCAAACCAGAGAAACAAATGCTAAGTTTATTTTCAAGCATACTCCTTTGGGAATAATTCTCTCCACAAATGTAAATGGTCACCTAATTAAAAGGATACACGGAAAACCAGCCTATAGCAGTGTCAACGTCAATCATGAAAATGCTTCATTTTTCGTGTACGAAGATTTTGAATCCATAACAATAGCCGATCAAATTCTTGATTCACGACGCACTTTAAATTTAACTCACAAAATGTTAATACCTAACATCACTTATCCCCCATTTTCTCCTCATATGGATACTTTTTCGAATAAGTTGGAATCTTTAGCGCAGCAAATAGAAAATATAACTGTAAATGCCTACACTCCATCTTTACAAATTTCTAATGACCCAATGTCGTTGCTATTAATAATATCTATTACAAGTGCTGTACTGTCACCTCTCATTATCATATTTTTATCTATAAAATTATTTAAAATTAATAGGGAGTTATCGAATATAAACGCGAAATTACATTTACATAATGAAGAAACCTTAAACGATTTTAAGCACGTGCAAACGAATAGTGTACGAAATGTTTCTTTATACGAAAAATATTATTGCAATATGATGATAGAAACTTAGATTATATATTACTGAAGTAATCAAATAATAGTTGTAACATGATTTGCAAAGCAAATCCAAAGACAGACTATTATTTTTTTTAAAGAAAAATTCCAGTTTTGAATATCAATTTCTTGCAAAGCGAGACCAAGACATCAAACTGGACAAAAAAAAAGTGGTACACAAAAAGGTATTCGCAAAGCGAATTTTTGGAAGTGTGTATGCGCATATGAAACAAATATATATTGTGTCTTATGTAATTATAAATCTATTCATTAAACTCCCATACTAAAATTATATAGTATTTTCTTCTGTTTTCCTTTATAGGCAAATAATCAACATGAACTTCGCCATATTCTATATAATTATATTCACTGTCATTTCTATCTTAATTCTCCTTATGTTAGCCATTTTTATTTACTTTCAATGCAGAAAAATCTTCAGAAAATGTAATTCAACAGCCAAAACAGAAAATTAGTTCTATCCAAATCCCATCTTTACCTCAACTAGACCCTATATATGATGATATCTACTACGAAAATGAACAAAATCAAAACATTCCTAATTTCTCTTCAGATAATATTTCTCTGCACGTTCATGGTTTAAATTACATAGTTACTTATTCCAACTATACTTCAAATATTTCTTCTTAAGTCGAATTTGTGTCGTGTCAATCAAACCAGCATGCATGTACTCTAAAACATCCCAAGAGTTTTGAAATTACAAATCACCAATCATTGACCTTAAAGAATATATTTCAAGACGGCTATGTCGACATACCATATGCTAATAAATAATCATCCTTTACATCAAGACGATATTTAACTACTAAATTCCATCAATATATTTTCCATGGACACTAAAAATTTCAACAAGTACAACGGAAGAGGACACATCTGGATTCCTGCCATACCCACTGGAAATAGGATGAACCAGGAAATACTCGTCTGAACCCCCCCCTAGTGTGATTCCCCCCCCAAGTCTATATGTGTAAGTGAACAGTGCTAAGTGATTATGTGTGAAATAATGTCGTATCAATAGTGAAATGTTATATATATAATTATGTAAAATAGTGTGGTGATTTTAGTGCATATTTTTAAATTCTAGCAAAAAGAAAAGTGAGAGTGAATTCACGAATAATTTGGTGATGGATATAATTATGATTATCTTCATGTTACTTATACACATATATACATATATTCACAATTATTTAGTGTAGTACAGTTGCGAAAATCAGTGAAAAATTCACATAACATACAATCAGTGTATATAAAAAAAAACAAGTGAATTTTGTTTTTTATATAATGATATAAATAATTACTTACCAATATATCAGCGAGCAAATCTTAAAAAGCAAATACAATTCACTCCATCACAGAACACAAACAATGTAAAACTGACCTATATTCTGTTTTGCTGTGTGGAGATTTTTTACATGTGACATTGCAAGGACGCATGCATATTCTTGTGACTGTATTACTGACCTTGCAATATGCAAACGTAATCATAACGTCTTTCTTTCTACGTTTGATATGATTATCTGGGACTAAGCAGTGTTTTATAATTCATTTACTTTAGCTTGCCACAAACTGAATTTTACTTTAACAAAACGTCATATCCATATATTCAATTTTTTAGGCTTTTGGTGTTACTTTGATTTTAAATATTTATATCGACATTGGAAATGCCGAATATCCAAGCGGGGAGGAATGTTATATGACTAAAGCATTTTGGTGAAGGGCGATTAATATTTTATTGGTTTTTGACTTCAATATTTTGTAAACCTTGTTATATTAAATGTAAATAAAGTGCAATTCTCAGTCTGGTGCTGTAGGTCATTCACACATGCAAAGAAATCAAGGAAGTCTCATAATAATTTAAAACTATGTCTAGTTAAAACATTCTTCTAAATAGGAAATATAAAAATATGTTACGTAGCAATGTATCAAGGAAATAATAACACTTCCCACTTCACGTTATGAAGTAAGTCTAAAAATGTAATGGTAAGCGGAAGAAATGACGCTACCAAAACTAGGAAGAAAAGGTAGGTGGAAAAAGAGAGTAGGGAACTCAAAGGGAGTTCTGAAGTGACCGTCTGACTGGAAGGATCGACATCTCAAATTTTCACTCGTCAAAGTCTGGGTGAGTACAATGCTGGTTATTAATTGATATCACACTTTATTCGACCTTGTCTCAAAATTCGTTTAATTCTTATCCTATCTTCAAAATTCATATGACAGCTATTATAAATTTTAACGTAAGGCCTCAGCACCAGATTTGGGTAATATTCTAATCTGATATCTCTACTTTTATTTCTACAATCTAATTCATCCCTCTTAACTAATTATTTGCTCTACCTTAAAATTTAATGGTTAAGTTTATTATGAGAAAACTCTTCAAATTGCCCCCATGCTAATATGGTTATTAATACATTGAGTTATGTGTGGATAAAATTGTATATGTCAACGTCCGGATTTGGGTCCAACATGTTGGCATATGTTAATCCGGTTCCAAAACGCATCTGGAATGTTCTTTGGTCCATCTTTGACTTGACTAATAAAAGAAACCGTCTTAAATACCTGTTGTAGAACCTAAATAAGCGGTCAAAGACGAATTACGCCATAATAACAAAAGTTACCAAAAATCCTAAAAGAGTTAAGAATGTAGCTCTTGGAAGACGAAGCTCTAATGTGAGTACTTATAGTGTCTCTAAGATCCTTTCATTTTCATTCTTAAAACTTCTTAGCCGTAAAATAATCTCTAGTTAACTGACTAAGACCGAAAAGTTCTTCTTTAGTTTGTAACAATTTGTATTTTGATTTACCAACGAATTAAGTATGTAAGTTTCACTAAAATACATTATGACTCTACATATGAGGCGTTTAGTGCACAAACGAATCAAGTTCATTACCAAAGTTGTGAGAAAATGAAATATAAAAGTTGTACGTTATGGTTACATATATATGGAAAAATAACACTTTGTTGCGTACATTATAATTGTGTACATCATAATTACAATTGCGTAATTACATGACCATATCTGGACATGAATAAGTTCTGAAAGGACTTCAGATTGAAATTCTAAAGATGTAATATGTCCAAAATGTCCAAAAGTGGAATTAATCCCTTTGTATACTGAGCACGTCATAAAACTCTATCGCATTTAAGGCTGTGTAAGGGTGATCTATTATCTTATAGACATCATCCTATAGCGATATCAGATGATAATATTTCAATAGGCAACATTATCTAAATTATCTTCTTTGTCTACTCAAAGCTCTTTTCCCCAGCCAGAATAAATACAAAATTGACGGGACATAATAATACAAATACGTGTGAACTTAAATTTACTTTTTTTTTCAGTAATTTTGCAAGGTACTGAATATTGATAAGAAGACGTGGAAAAATACACTTCTTCTTTTACAGTACTTGCAATGAATTCTCAAAATGTACAGAGCAACACTGACAATACAACACAAGAATATCTGTATAAACTTAACACTCCATTAGAATCAATGCACATACTAAACTAACATGGCATTTTCATCCTTTATATATTTGTTTTAATTATCGATCATGAGAATTATCGAATTTTTAGAACTTATTAGATTCTTAATAGATTCATTTATCGAGGTGAACCTTGATCGGCTTAGTAAGGATTTTTTTTGCAGGGTTTTGGTTCCCGAATTATCAAGGTTGAAAGGTTGAGGTTTTGCCTTACTTAAATTTTAGCAAACAAAATTCACTATTCGCTATTTAGAACAAAAGTTAGAGGAAAATACATTGAACAAACCTGGAGGTGTACTTACAACCACGACTTGCTAAAGGATAACTTTCCGCAATCTTGAAGAAATTCTTTGTAAGTTTGAAAATATTTCATGTTATTTAACGCGTGATATAATGGGATGAAAGATAGAGACAAGAATGAAATAAAATCTTTCAGTTTAACATCCAATGATTATGCCCGTTAGACTAATTGAGACTAGTGGTTAAGGCATTGTGAAATGAAGAGAAATGTAGGAGGAAACGGGGATACCTCGAGAAAATCCACTGCTACTACGTTGTCCACCAGAAACTTATTTGGCTGAGGGTCGAACCAGGGATCCCGTGCACTAGAGATACCTGTTCTACCACCGAGCCACCGTGCCGCCCTGAAAGATAGTGACAAGAGCACTTATTAGTATATTGACTATATACATGTTATCTTAATTTTATCTTGAAGGTTTGGAATTCAGTATTTGTTGTACATCGACTACATCTTCTTTTGTCTTTTATTGTGAATATAGTAAATATTATTTATAATAATAAGAAATGTAAGATATGAAAGTCAGTTAGGATTTTTTTTCAAAAACAGAAAGTGGCAGAATAGACGTAATAACACGAATAGTAACAGTAAAATTGTCTAAAAAATAACATAGAAGTTTATGTTTGAAAGGCAAGAGTTTCGTTTGTTACTAAAATGGATAACAATTTGTAAGATAATACTTTTTGAAAGTTGCATTCAACCTTGTTGAATTTTGTTCCTTACTTTTATACGTATATCATTAAAACTGATATTTTAAGACAAAAGAAAGCTGAACATCTATCTGATTATCCTAGTCAACCGTTCTCGGTTCACTGCTGCATGAAGGTCTCTCCAACTCTTCTCTATAACCATCTATCTTGGGCAGTTCTTTATCAGGCTACTCATCATCGCCTCTTGATTTCGTCACATCGCCTTGCATAAGGGCGTTTTACGTCGTTTCTTGTCTCATGATATCCATTCAAGAATTGCTCTTGTCAATCATTGCTTCTTCTTGCAATATTTCCAGCCCACCGCTTCAATACCTTTATTTTCATGTGAATATCCAATCATTCTCGTCATTACTATGATCCATGTGTTCCTTTTCCTATCTTCGCGAGGGATTCCTAACACACATCTCTCCGTGCTTTGTTGTGAAATCTGGAGATGATATATGTCTAATTTTGTTAGTATTCACCTCCTTGATTCATATGTCAAAACAGGCATCTTTTCCTATCTTCGCGAGGGATTCCTAACACACATCTCTCCGTCCTTTGTTGTGAAATCTGGAGATGATATATGTCTAATTTTGTTAGTATTCACCTCCTTGATTCATATGTCAAAACAGGCATCTTTTCCTATCTTCGCGAGGGATTCCTAACACACATCTCTCCGTCCTTTGTTGTGAAATCTGGAGATGATATATGTCTAATTTTGTTAGTATTCACCTCCTTGATTCATATGTCAAAACAGGCATCTTTTCATATCTTCGCGAGGGATTCCTAACACACATCTCTCCGTGCTTTGTTGTGAAATCTGGAGATGATATATGTCTAATTTTGTTAGTATTCACCTCCTTGATTCATATGTCAAAACAGGCATCTTTTCATATCTTCGCGAGGGATTCCTAACACACATCTCTCCGTGCTTTGTTGTGAAATCTGCAGATGATATATGTCTAATTTTGTTAGTATTCACCTCCTTGATTCATATGTCAAAACAGGCATCTTTTCCTATCTTCGCGAGGGATTCCTAACACACATCTCTCCGTCCTTTGTTGTGAAATCTGGAGATGATATATGTCTAATTTTGTTAGTATTCACCTCCTTGATTCATATGTCAAAACAGGCATCTTTTCCTATCTTCGCGAGGGATTCCTAACACACATCTCTCCGTCCTTTGTTGTGAAATCTGGAGATGATATATGTCTAATTTTGTTAGTATTCACCTCCTTGATTCATATGTCAAAACAGGCATCTTTTCATATCTTCGCGAGGGATTCCTAACACACATCTCTCCGTCCTTTGTTGTGAAATCTGGAGATGATATATGTCTAATTTTGTTAGTATTCACCTCCTTGATTCATATGTCAAAACAGGCATCTTTTCCTATCTTCGCGAGGGATTCCTAACACACATCTCTCCGTGCTTTGTTGTGAAATCTGGAGATGATATATGTCTAATTTTGTTAGTATTCACCTCCTTGATTCATATGTCAAAACAAGCATCTTTTCCTATCTTCGCGAGGGATTCCTAACACACATCTCTCCGTCCTTTGTTGTGAAATCTGGAGATGATATATGTCTAATTTTGTTAGTATTCACCTCCTTGATTCATATGTCAAAACAGGCATCTCTTCATATCTTCGCGAGGGATTCCTAACACACATCTCTCCGTGCTTTGTTGTGAAATCTGCAGATGATATATGTCTAATTTTGTTAGTATTCACCTCCTTGATTCATATGTCAAAACAGGCATCTTTTCCTATCTTCGCGAGGGATTCCTAACACACATCTCTCCGTGCTTTGTTGTGAAATCTGGAGATGATATATGTCTAATTTTGTTAGTATTCACCTCCTTGATTCATATGTCAAAACAGGCATCTTTTCCTATCTTCGCGAGGGATTCCTAACACACATCTCTCCGTCCTTTGTTGTGAAATCTGGAGATGATATATGTCTAATTTTGTTAGTATTCACCTCCTTGATTCATATGTCAAAACAGGCATCTTTTCCTATCTTCGCGAGGGATTCCTAACACACATCTCTCCGTGCCTTGTTGTGAAATCTGGAGATGATATATGTCTAATTTTGTTAGTGTTCACCTCCTTGATTCATATGTCAAAACAGGCATCTTTTACTATCTTCGCGAGGGATTCCTAACACACATCTCTCCGTGCTTTGTTGTGAAATCTGGAGATGATATATGTCTAATTTTGTTAGTGTTCACCTCCTTGATTCATATGTCAAAACAGGCATCTTTTCCTATCTTCGCGAGGGATTCCTAACACACATCTCTCCGTGCTTTGTTGTGAAATCTGGAGATGATATATGTCTAATTTTGTTAGTGTTCACCTCCTTGATTCATATGTCAAAACAGGCATCTTTTCCTATCTTCGCGAGGGATTCCTAACACACATCTCTCCGTGCTTTGTTGTGAAATCTGGAGATGATATATGTCTAATTTTGTTAGTATTCACCTCCTTGATTCATATGTCAAAACAGGCATCTTTTCCTATCTTCGCCAGGGATTCCTAACACACATCTCTCCGTGCTTTGTTGTGAAATCTGGAGATGATATATGTCTAATTTTGTTAGTATTCACCTCCTTGATTCATATGTCGAAACAGGCATATTACATTCATTTAAATTTTTACGCTTTGGTCACATTGACATCTGTCTTTTCAATATGTTCCTTTGAAATACACTCTATGTTAACTTGATACATATGTTAATTTCTTCTTTAAGAGCTTCCATCTACACTGCGAAAAATCCGTTATCCGGACAGTGATATGTTGTACAAATATACGGTATCCTTATTTTGTTTACAACAGAAATAAGTACGGAGCATACATGGTCCATATGTTACATACTTTTCCCGCTACATCATGCCGCTGCAGGATGTCTAACATCCGTATATTACATGTATATACGTATGTAATATACGTCAGCTGTATGTTACATACGTCCATTTGTATGTGAGATCCTGACCGCCTATATACAATTTTTTCGTTAGTACGAAAAGTACATTTATTCGAAACACTTATACGCAAAGAACCTATAAAATATGCTTTATCAGTTATACGTTTGCTATACGTTAAGTACAAAAACTACAGGAATTACACATGTAACCTACTTTTTTACGTACACCACATACGATTTTCCTTCTCAGTGTAGGAATATGGTTCAAGTCAGATCTTCTATTCTTTCAATATTTCGATTTTATCGCTTATGTTTCAACCTGTCAGAAATCTGGAATTTTAAATCAAATTATAAGATGTTAAACATAATTCAATATTAAAGGCTTCACGACAAAGATCTAAGATGAGTTATCTGCTGCTATATTAAAACATTGTTTCATAGACAGTGCTGCAAATCACCCCGCAACCAGAGGGGGGCTAGGAGGGCCTGCCCCTAAACTTTTCATTGCCCCTCCAGTCCTTAATAAAAATGCTATTATCAATATACAAAAGTTACAATTTAGATATTTGTAAGAGAATTTTTAATCACTTGCCCCCTAATATATTCATGGCCCCTGCAAACCTCTGCGGCGGGTTTCGGGCCTGGCTACAAAATACTTTCGTTTTTTTTCACTTTTTTCGACCTGCGAAAGATTTCGAATTATACCATATCCTCTTTAATCTGGAGAATTTTTACGTTTTGTGATTGTATGTTTACATCCAATCATAAAAATAATGTTTCTGCGCTGATGTCTGTGAAGAGGATCGAGAAAAATAAACGAAGTAAATTAACAGTTATTTCATAGAATTCCTAATTATAAAAAAGGTGTATTTGTTGATGGATAATATTTTGAAAAGATATTGAAGGATCTAATAGAATTATTTTTTTTAGTTTAAAATTATTATATTTATAAGGTTTGAACGATCACTGTACAATCCTGAACATTGAATTCGTAAATATAAATATTGCACTAGATAGCTTGATATCTCTAGTATTTATTATAAAAATGTTTGTTCCTTAGACTAGCAACTAATGCTTTTCAAACACGCAAAACAGAAACCTTGCAAGTGATGAAATTACCAGAAATAGGATATAGGTAATTTTATAAATTCAATACAATTTTTATCTGCAAGCGGATTATTTAATTAGCGGAAGAGAATGGAGGCTGCTATTAAATTATTTTATAATTCACACAGTGTCTATATACAAACTTTACAGTTTTCATCCAATGTTATAAATGAAATGATACGAGAAATTATTTCAATTTCACTTTTTTTAAAATCATCATCAACATATTGGTTACTACATTTGTAACCATGTCATCTTTTTTCTTCTCTTTACTTTTTTCAAAGAAAAATATGATGTTTACTTTGTCCTCGGAAAGTAAACAAGGAAACGTATCTATTGAATCAAATTTGAGAGTCCAGAAGATACACCATGGAAGTTAAAAGTCGTTGAAGTTACGGAAACTCACTTTAATGTCAGAACGCGTACTTTGGACATTTCTTACAAAAATACCCACAGATTCTCAGTGTTCTAATATTCTCTGGTTTTATTTTAATACTATTTCAAACTGTTCAAATATCTTGTTATCTAAGTTGTCCCTGTTCAAAAACCTGAAATATTGTTAGATGATTCCCTCTTAAATTGTGAATGTATTCCGTTTAAAAACAAAAGCAAATATATATATATATAAGACCACATTTTCTTCATCATGTTTTCAATTCATTCGAGATTACATGCAATGTATTGTGGCAATATTATCGGTTGCAAAATACAAAATCAAATTCGAGATTATCTAATTGTTTACAGATTCTATATAGATGGTTTAGATTTACACTGAGAAAAATCCGTTCTCGGAACAGCGGTATACTGTACAAATATACGGTATCCTCTTGCTTATTACAGAAATCAGTACGGAGCATACGTTATCCGTATGCTACATAGTCACTGGCCTTAGATGTTACATCATGCCGTTGCAGCATGTCTGATATCTAACAGCCTTCCTTATATTACATACATATATTATGTTACCTTCGTCAGCTCTATGTTATATACGTCCATTTCTATGTGAGATCCTGACCGCCTATATTGTTCATACGGAAAGTACGTACAGATGAAACATTTATACAAAAAGTGTTATAAAACATGATTTCAGTTATACGTTTGCTGTACGTTAATTCCAAAAACTTATACAGGATTTACTAACGTAATATACGATTTTATGTACGCCACATACTTTTGCTATTCAGTGTAGGTATTGCGTTAGTTAACTTAGAGACAAACTTACAATATACGCCATAATTGAAAAAAATTCCAACTCCTAATGTTATATCAGCGTCACGACAAAATAAATATCGGTTACCTTCAATTCTGTTTAGTTTCTTCTACTAATAAATGTAGGTATCATATACAGTGGCTTACTAAGTAATGACCCATTTAAACCCATCATTCACCATACTCTTCCAATAATGGTGGGTGGTAAAATTGAAAATATAATGAAATTGCGCACACCTACCTGATTTTATCATCATCAACCAAACGTTGTTAACGTTAGATGAAGCTTCCCTTAGCTTTTCCCCTTAGCTTTTCTTCCCCTTAGCTTAGCTTTTCCCTCTACCTTGTAGAATTATCTGTCACGTTACTCTGCAGTGCTTCTTTATTCCATCGCACTACTTTGCATGAGGATGTTTCCTTGATTGTTTCTTGTATTTTGCTATTCAGTCAAGAATTACTTTATGTCCATCAATCATAATTTCTTCTTGTAACATATCCAGATCACTAATATTTTAATGCCTTTGTTTTCATGATAATCGTCAATATTGTCATTTTTCTAGTCAATTTTTCTATCTATGCCGGTGGTACCTAATACAGTACAACCCCTCAAATCCGAACCCCGGAAATCCGAAAACCCGGCAAATCCGAACACGTTCTCAGGAATATATATAAAAAACAGATTTAATCACACAAATTTATTTTTTTAACTTTTTAACATTTTTAGACTTAATGCTTATTCAAAATCATTATCTAATTATATTCTTACAAGAAGACAGTTATAGATATGCGACAATCATTTTGGAGATGAGTGTACACCCGCCAGTAAAGGTCACTGCCCTTTCGTCCATTGGGCCACCCTGTCTAACCTCAGTCGTTGTTTTACCGCCAATTCAGTGACGAAATAAGTGCGTAATATTATTTCCCGGGTAATCCGAACCCTCCGAAATCCGAACAGGCTTCAGCCCCAATTAGTTCGGATTTGAGGGGTTGTACTGTATCCATCTTTACGTGCCTCGTTGTTTAGTCTATAGTCTACAATCTGAATGTTTAATGATTGATTTTCTTAGTGCCTAGAAGTACACACACACACGCATATATATATATATATATATATATATATATATATATATATATATATATATATATATATATATATATACGAAGGAAGATGATTTGATTTGGATCCTAGGTTCAAATCTCATAGTACTGAAAGGAACGTTAAATTTCATATTAAGCATTGAATATATATAACATGTTATGTATTTATTTTGCTATATCTAAAGAATATGTAAAACTTACTTTTGCCTCACACTTTGAACAATATTATCCAATTTGTTTGATACTTCCTCTTTAAGAATACGAAAAACATTTGTTTCTGTCTGAGAAAGTACAAATTCGGTGCATTTCTTCAGCGTGTGCAGACACTTTCTTGCATTAACCAAATACTTCCTTTTCTATTTCCTTCTTCTCCACCTCCTCCTCCTTCTTTGATTTGTGAGTGTGATTTTACTTAGCTCGGAGGGGTTCTTTTTCGAAAGCCATTCTTAATTGCTGCTCTTAAAATTTCCGTAAAGTTTCCCGTAAGAAGAAGTCCAGAACCTCCTTATAGTACTTTATGTTGGGGTACTTAGCTTCTACCCTTTGAGAGAAAAAAATAAAGAAACGAACAAAGAAGGAGACAATGTAAAAGGTAACTTTTGTTTCCGCTTAATCCAACTGTATCTTCTAACACGACGAGTACGGTATAAATACGTGCCTACAAACACGTTACTAAAACGAGATAAGTTTGGTTAAAGTTTGTATGTTTTACTCCTTGTTGCTGCAGGTTGGTGTGGTAATGTTTATGTGCATTTTAACTGAATATCTCTTGCTTTCCCTTACCGTGTGGGATCAGAGGTATATACGAAAAGCAATAGTAGAAGTAGGAGAGTAACAAGCAGCAACAGAGAATGTAGGAGAAAAGATATGTAATTACTACTACACAACACGTATGCGCTGCTCAGTTGTTTTCGTTGTTATGGGTATTAATTACATCAGGACCAAAGCAAGCGAGAGAGAGATAGTGTATATATATATATATATATATATATATATATATATATATATATATATATATATATATATATATATATATACGTGTGTGTATGTAGGAAGCCAAAGGGCGGAATGATGCAGGAATCACTGAGAGAGAGGGAGAAAAATCATTAAGCTAATAGGATAGGATGAAGAATTTCCATCAGCAACAATGAACACTACATCTGTGTTTGTTTTCATACATATGTATATATCCTTGCATGTATGTGTGAGCATGCAAACACACGCATACATACAGACACCATAGGTGCATTGATTGCTAGGGGATAAAATGAACCAAATGAAGAGAGAGTAGATATTTTTGTTTTGTTTATGCATTTAGTGATTTGATGCAGAATAATCCCATCTTCTGTAACGTATCTAAACATCAAACCATTAAAAGAGAAAAATCTTTATATTTCAGAAAAACAACGACTACACATACCTGAAAAAATTGAATACTTCTCTTTGTACTATAGCACTGTTTTTCAAGCTTCTATAGCTTCGAAAACCGTTTATTACTTAAGGTTTGATTCTAGCTTCTTCGTAATTAAATGATTAGCAGATTCCTGGATTCGATTCTGGATTCCCGCATCGACTCAATGCAATCTCATGGGTTCAGATCCCGAGTTAAGATGTAGATCAATGTCTCATATAGTCTTTGGGCTGAAAGGAACGACGCTAAACTCAAAACTAACCATTCTATCAAAGAAGATATCTTGGATCTTTAACAGCAGAAAGAAATTTGAAACAACTGTGCACTCAATAGTTGATATTTTATTAATTAACTAAATTAGAGTTATATGATTTAGACTTATTATATTCTTGAGCGTACGATGATTGTCTATGGTACTCCTTACTGACTTGACCCGTCCACACGGAGGTTGATGCTTTATTACCATATCTGTGTGACTTTATTTGTAGCTTTAGGAAACGAGTTTAGGAGCGTCGTAGGCCCAGTCTTTGATAATTGTTGACGAGCTATACTGTTCGGGGATCTTCGGCCACGTATGCCACTAGACAGACCATAATCACTTAGAGAGAGGTGTTTAATATATACAGGGTGTGGAAGAACTGTGAGCCTCACTTACTCACAGTCACAATTAGGGTAGAACACTACCGATCATTGTTTATAGTGGCATCTGTAGTTACACACTACTTCACACTTTAATTTTTAAAAAAAAGAAAAATGAGCACAGAACAATCACTGCGCTCTATAAAAACATTCTCAGTTAAAATGGCTCATTATCAGACAGAATTTCTATCGATACTATGAAATGATTCAAGCACTAATTTTAATGATGCTATTATTCATCTATGCATCGTACTCATATTCAGTTGTCGCCTAAGAAGGAAGAAATACTCTACATCTTCTTACTTTGGACAGAAAACATAACGACCAATCAAACGAAGAATTGAGGCTCTAATACTATTGCATCACATGTTTAACCTTGTTCTCGTTCTTTTACAAACTCTATAGTTAATACCTAGTTTTATGTGAATTTAACAAAAAATATAATGACGATCCCTACTTCTGTAGTGCAAAGCTGTAACATTACCTGTGCGCTCATACTATATAATTAAGTTTTACAAAATTTTATGAAAATGTTGTAAAGCGGTTTATGTATTTTTATTTAATTTTACAAATAAATCCCTTTAAGATAATAGGAGGTATTGTGCATTTGCAGCACATAAGCATGAGTCAATTAACTAACTAATTCTATGGCCTATGGAACCCGGAGGTTCAATGTCGTGTTCACAAAAGCTCTCAACTGACTTTTATCCTTAGCCAACTGGATCCAGTACTACTTTATATTCCTATTTCTGCGAGATCCATCTTAATATTGTTTTCCCATCTGTGCCTAGGGCTTCCTAATTGTTGTTTTTCGATTGGTCTTTCAGAGTTCCTACTTTCTTCATCCTGGCTACATGATCTGCTCACCTGAGCCTCCTAGACTTGATGATCCTAACAATGTTTGGTAAACCATATAAATTATGTAGTTTAATTATGTAGTTTCTCGTTACGAAGTCTCCGCTATTCCCCATTTCCGTTCCTCTTGGATCCGAATATTCGTCTCAGGATCTTGTTCTTAAATATTTTCAGTCTATGTTCTTCCCTCAAAGTAAAGGACCATGTTTCGCAACCATATAGAACGGCAGGAATGATTATCGTTTTATATATTTTAAGCTTCAAATTCCTCAACAGAATTCGAGACAAGAAATTTTGAACTGAATAATAACACGAATTCCCTGCTTTTAGCCGACATTAAATTTCTTCGTGAATATGGTTTTGGTCTGTTAATATTGATAGTAGATATTTCAAAATATCCGCTTTATCAAAAGTATTATTCGATATTTTAATACATCCATAATTTGCCGTATTACGATCCTGACGAACTTCCATGTATTTAGTTTTCTCTACAGTTACTTCTAAACCCATATTTTTGCAAGCATGAGTCAACACTATCATGAAATAACATCCTTATTAAAATATTAGAGAAAGTGTAAAAATAAATTCTTCTTAGATCACACAAGAAGTGCTGCATTTACAGCACTAAGCATGAGCCAACAATACCATGAAATAACATCTTTACTAAACTATAAAATAAATTTTTATAAAATAAATTCTCCTTACAGCACACGGAGAGTGCTGTGCATTTGCAGCACGCAATCATGACCAATGCTACTACGAAATAACATCGTTACTAAAATAAAATATTTGTTTAAAAATGTGTAAAAATAAATTCTTCTTAGATAGAGATGCAAAAAATCCCGGCTTTTTTGAATCAATGGTTTTTTTTTCACATAAAAAGCCGGCTTTTTTGAAAAAAAAAACGAGAATTTGGGAAATTTTGGCTTTTTTCAACTTCATGATTTTTCTATCTAAATAGCTTTTTTATAGTATATTCTATAGTTAGATAAGAATTCCATGACCTGAATGTGATATTTCGCTCTGAAATTCACCATCAAGATGGATGGAGCACATGTTTTACGAATTAAAGCTAACATGAAGAATGTAGTATTTGAGGGTAATTTTAGAGGCTATTTAACTTTATTTTAACTTTTGAG
Source organism: Thermobia domestica (assembly GCF_964235325.1). NCBI lineage: Eukaryota > Metazoa > Arthropoda > Insecta > Zygentoma > Lepismatidae > Thermobia > Thermobia domestica. The sequence goes on along the minus strand of NC_137456.1, from coordinate 137,871,211 downwards.
TTATCGACATCTTTTTTCTTCTCTAGTTTGTCACCCGTGTTTCATTTCTAAGAGCTTTTAGTACTCTAGCTTCTAGCGCAAAAGTTAAACTTGCCCGTTTTTCTATTTATCCGTCAAAGCGTACGTTTTTCAATATATCCGTCAAACCGTACTTCCACATTTCTGTTATACTGTAGCTGTGAAGTGATTTAGCAATAATTTTCCGGACACAACCTTGAAAACCAATTTATACAAATAATCAGTAGCGGATTTAGAAAAGTACTTTAGGAGGGTTTTTTCTGATTGTTTCGTTTCCTAAAAAGTCCTAATTTTATTTGGGAAGTGCTTGAAGTTTATGAGTACAGGCATAACTAATATTTCATTTAGTTTATATGTTTAGCAATAATCTTCCGGATACAACTTTAAAAATCATTTTATACTGAGAATCAGTGGCGGATTTAGAAAAGTATTTTGGGAAGGGTTTCTTACTAATGTTTAGTTTTTTTAAACATTCGTAATTTTTATTTGACGGGAGCTTAAAGTTTATGAGTAAAGGCATAAATAATAGATATTTAGTTTGTTGCAGACATTCCGTAACTTTGGGGAACGGGCTTCAGTCCGAAAGACCGCCCCCCTAACCTTCGCAAAACCTTCACTGCTGGTAATTAGTAATAATAACGATTTAAAAACAATAAAAAAGGAAGTCGCCCAACTCACAGTACACGCACTATTTCTACATTCACAGATGGAATGAAGAAAAGCTTTGTCAGAATGGTCGAATGCTGGTTGAATCCCGGACTTCCCGATAGAAGCTCAAAAGCTAATCACTCAGTCATGTTTGTTGTGCAGTTGTATTTAGCTTAACTTAAATATATTCCGTAGTCTTCTTTTTTGGGGGGGGGGGGAGTTCCGTAATGATACGTTGAATCCCTCTTGTTAAAAATTCAGAAAACTTGAGGATTGGGTAAACTGTGATGGTGGTTCTATAAAACTTAACTGTAGAATTTCAAGAATATACAGAACCAAAAGCTCTAGATGTGCAGCCTTTAAGTGTATCATATAAATCTAAGTATTTCTCTTATGTTTTATTTTAATTTTATTTTGTTTCAAAAAGAGGGTATGGAATATTTTGAAGTAAAAATACTACATACTATTTTGCTAGTTATTTGTGTATTCTTTAAAAAGAAGTGTTTACTTTTAGGGTTGGCTGGTTTACACCAACTTTTTTTTTTAATAACTGGTTTAAACCACAAAAATAAAAAGAATGAAAAATGCGAATCGTGTGAACTTCATGGTAACGTTTCCAGATATCAAACCACCTGCAATAGTTTTATTTCCCTTTCACCTTTTAATAAAGGTGTCCCATGTTCAATTCTCGGTCGAACCACAAACCTTCTTTCATGCGTAACCCAAGTAGCGGTTCGGATGTCAGTTTAAGCGAAAGTCTTCTCCTTGATAACCTCGGTATTTCGTAAGGATGTTAAGCCTAAATATACGAAACAAACCAAATTGTATATTTCTACATGCCTAAATGCGTGTTGTTTTATAAAGAAGCCAATATTGCTTAAATATATTGATAGAAATTGGCAAAATTTATCGATTGCCTACGTAGCTTCCAACATTAGCTTGGATTGGACTTTCAATGATATCTACGTACCGGTACTAAATTTGTAATTTAATACCTCAGTTTTAGCGTACTGATTATGGTACGTTGACCTTTAAATTTTACATGCAAAGCAATAACAGGATTTTCCCGTTATTGTCTTACATTTCAAGTAATGACGGGATTTTCCCAATGGCTAGGGCGGGAGATTCTCAACTTAAGAAATTTACTGACCGCACTTCTTTAAGCTTATGGGAGTTCTTCCGGCATAACCCCGCTGTTGCATAATAACATCAAGGCGAAACAAACTTAGGCTATTTCTGTGAATATGTAATATAAATACATAAAGCAAAAAATCTAAGTCAAAAAAGTCTGGTTTAAACCAAAAAACCCTGGTTTAAACATCCCCCAAAAACGGGTTTTTGGCATATTCAAAAACAACCACGGTTCTTGCCAACTCTGCTTACTTTTGTATATAGGAGGTTAAAAAATTCTTATTATATTCATTGGTTAATCCTGTGGAATTCATAATGTAAATATGTTGAAGAAAAATTGTTTGAAATATTTTTTCGAAATTCATAGTTTATTTTCGATGTTTCATATTATTATCAGCATCAACCACTAATTAAATGATTCTTTGTGTTATAGAGAAGCGATACAAAGTCTGTTTTATCAATTTAAAGCAGTATTTTGAAAAAAGCCCAAAATTTCCGAAGCAAAAAAGCAAAGCAGAAAAAACCGAGTTTTTTTTCAAAAAAGCCGGGTTTTTTTCCGAGCCCTTGCATCTCTATTCTTAGAGCACAAAGGAGTGTTGCTCATTTGCAGCACGCAAGCATACGTCAACACTACCATGAAATATCATCCTTACTAAAATATAAAAGAATGTGTATATGTGCCTGTTTTAACAAATTTTCGTATAGAAAGAAGACATCTATAGACCCACAAAATTTTATACACAAGGTCTTCACTAGGTCGAATTGTGTTCGATGCCGTTTCTTCGACTTTCAGCAAGAGGAGGATTTGGGGTCGCACGTTCTGGAGGTTTAGAAAGTATCAAGTAGGTAGTATCAGAGCCCCTTCAACTTAGACAATTAATACTACTGTATTGTATTGGAGATTTTATATTGCTCAGTACGTGCTAAGTATGGGTACATGGGCTAGAGACAGAAGTAGTATATTATAAACACAGTAGTGTATAAATTCAGTTATATATGTACAGGTTAATCAACTACATGAAACAGTTTTAGTAAGTGTAAAGTAAAGCATACTATCGAAAAATGTGTCTTGATATTTCAAGTAGTTTTTACAAGTACTCTTTTAACGATTCTTTCTCCGATCTTATGAAGCATATTTTTGCTGCACTTTTTATTTTCATTCACAACAACACATTAGCGGAATGCAATAATATATTCTACTTCAAACAATTCGTGAATGATACAATAGGTATATAATTGATGGAGTTACAACGTGTAAATTACGAGAATTCTGATAGTGTTGGCTCTCCTATTTCTAAGTCAGCCTTTGTCTCGATCTACCACTAGTTAAGACTCTAGTGCCTGATAAAGTACTACTAAAACTAATACTATTATTATTATTATTACACATAAATCTTGCGAAACTTGATTATATCAAAATGAGTTATTTTATAGTAAATGTTTTGCACCTTCTTCTAAAGAAACTTTAATAATACGTTAATACTATATTATTTTTACTTGGTTCTTCTCCAAATATCAACATTCTAAAAATTCTATTTGTGTTCCATTTATTTATGTTTTTGTATACATTGCAGCTATCCTCTTCTGTATTTACCTATTTGTTTCAGTATTTATCCTTTTGTACGTTTTAATTTACCGTTTTTCTGTCTTTTAACTTTTCCCCTCTACTCTTACTATTATTCTCTTGGACTCTCATTTTCTTCTTCCTCTCCTCATTTCTCTTGTTCTCTCTCGGTATCTCCTTTTCCTTTCTTGTTCTCTTTTCTTTCCCCAACAGAAATGCGATCACAGTTCCAGGACGTTGGACAAAGCGCAAAGCGTGAAATAGGAAAATCCAGATTGCTTCCTAACACAGACAGAGACCAAGATCCAAAGGGAAACATACAAAAACCAAAACGTATATGTGTATATGTGTGGGTGTTTACTTGCTTGTGTCAGAAGAAAAACTCTCCTAGCAGCATTGACCTTACTTTATTGCTTATATTTATACATAAATGTACTTATATTACAACAGACAATATTGAAAACAAAGTTTAGTTATTTATGTAAAGATCCTTATTTTCAGTTTAATTTCTACATTTATCTGACGAGAAAATCCTACCGTTTGTAGAAAGTTTTCAATGGCACACTTGCATTACGGCTCAAGTGCCAATATAAGCAATCGTATACAGATAATCTCAATGCTCCACTCTAGTGATTTTACGACTTCCGAATTTTTGTAACATCTCCCAACTGAAGAGACCGCGCAACCTTCTAAGTAGTTTAACTAGGAGAAAAGTATAATCACTTAAAGTAACTCTACTTTCTTCTTCTATTTTTACCGTTTGTATTCTTTTCTTTTTCTATGGATTGCACAACAATCTCCATTGGTCTTTATAAAATTCATTACATACATTATTTTGAAAATTCAATGCGTATATACCGGTATATCTGCAGAATGTCTTCTTCCCTCGTAAAAATAATCTTTGGAGGATTGGTATTCACATAGCCTGTCTAAAGTTATTTGTAATATTACTAGTCACTTGTATCTTCCCTTTCATTCCAGTCCCCCAGCCACAGGAAAGAAAAGTATCCTTATTTTCAGTGTAATTTCTACATTGCTCTGGCAAAAAAAAAAAAAAAAAAAAAAAAAAAAAAAAAAAAAAAAAACTTACAAACGTAGTTAATTACATAAGGCTCAAAATGGTGGTACGAAGGGTGACGTAGTACACTAGTCAACAACCAAACTCAAACACCGTAACATTCTATCAAAAATACTTTTAAAATGTGATAATGTATTTTTTTTCCAATTTCCAATTTTTTGAACGTTGCATGAGAATCTTATCTTAGAATTTTTAAATGGGCAGTTAGGACGAAGAAGCACAGGATATGAAAGAGTATGTGCAGAACATGTATTCGAAGATAAAAATAAGGAGGTGAGAACATATTATTAGTGACAGAAGCATAGGAGCTTGTTATCATGAATACATTTTATATGGTGAAAGAACAACATTTTATTCCATATGACACCTGAAGGTCTCAGATAGACTTCATTTTATGGAGGATACAATATTTACTTGATGCAAAGGACTGCAAAGTATTACCAGGTGAAAGGACATCATCACATCGCAAGTACTGGAAATGATGGAAGAGAAGATGGATATTGAAAAGGAATGGACCAGAGTATCAGTAGTATTCAGAGAAATAGCAATAAAGATTTTGAAAGAAACAAATGGAAGAGGCCTCATTGACAAGGAAATGTGATGGTGGAGTAAAGAAGTCCAAGCAGCTATAAAAGAGAAGAAGAAACGATATAAAATTAGCAGAATTCTGGCTATCAATAACACCTGAAGGATTACAAGGAAATGAAGAAGAACTCTCAGAAGGCAGAAAGTAGCATAATTCAAGGGTTATGTTGAATTGTACAACAGCCTGGAAACAAAACAAGATTTACAAGCTTTCGAAAGTAACAGAAACAAAAGAAAGATATTTCGCGTATGTCCTACATAAAGCATTAAAGTAACGAGATTCTGACAAGTGAGGAAAAGATAAAAGAGAAGTGGAAGAAGTGTTTACAGGAACTTCTCAAAGAAGGAAATCAAACGGGAACTTGGGAAAATCTACCTATAAATAAGGGACTTACAGAAGTATTCGGTCTGCTACTAAGGTATAGGTGTAAAATACCATGAAAAAGTGAAAAGCCCTAAGACTTCATAATGTCTCTATCGAAGCATTTAAAAGTTTAGACAAACACGAATTGGAGTTGTTTACTCAACATTTTAATAGGATATAGAAAACAGGAAATATGGCATTAGAATGGAGAAGCAACCACGTGGAGATGTGGAAGAATGTGGTAACTACAAGAGGAAATAAAATTTATGAACCACGTAATGAAGCTCTGGGAGAATGTGATAGAAGTAAGATTGAGGAAAGGGACTGAAATAACAAGGGACCAATTTGGTTTCATGCCATAACGGTCAACAACGTAACCAATATTTGCACTTAGGATGCTAAAGAAAAAGTACAGAGAGTACCAGAAGAACCTGCATATAGTTTTCATCGACCTACAGAAAGTGAATGATATACTATCACGGGATCTTATTTGGTGGCACTGAAGAAAAAATGTGTTCCGAACACGACATCTGTTTAATTCAAGATATATTTACTTCAAGGTATAGATGATGAATGTAGGACAGGAGTAAGGAGTGCGAATGGAATAACAAAATAGTTCACAGTTAACGTAGGACTTCATCAGATGTCTAGTCTTAGACCATAACTTTTTTGCAGTTGTAATGGAGGAGCTTACCAACACATCAAAGAGTTAGCACTTTGGAATATGCCATGTTATTTATGGACGACGATACACTGGTGAATGAGACCAAGGCAGCAGCAGGCCCGTATACAGGGAGGTCTAGGGGGCCGGCCCCCCTAAATTTTTAATGTCCCCCTAAAATTTTCACGGTGGGCTTGCAAATGAACTATAATACGGTGATGAACTATAACATGATTGCATCTGGGCCCCCTAACTTCTACCGCCCCCCTACAGTTTTGAGCTGGCTACCGGTTTGGGCAACAGTGCCAAACCTGGAGAGAAATATTGGAGAGCAAAGAGCTTAGAATTAGTAAAATTAAGACATGATATCTACATTGTCTCGTCTGAAATTTTTTTTATCGAAAATACAAGAATACAGTTGAACGAAGGAGAGGTAGTAATGAAGAAGAAATTTAAGTACTTGAGATTAATACTACAGGAAAATGCATAATAGAAGATGTAAACAGCAGCATTAACAATAGTTGAACAAAATAGAGAGAAACGGCAGGGTATTCCAGGGTACCCCAACTCCTTAAAGGGACAGTTTACAAAACATTACTGATACCTGCAATACCATACGGAACAGAAAGTTGGAGACGAAGGAGAGAGAAGCAAGGACGTTAATTATTGCGAGATGAAGACGCTGCTGTAGATGTGTGTAATGACGTGGAAAAATAAATTTAAAACAGAAGTGTTCCAGGAACGGTAAAGGTAAAACCAGTAATAGAAAAACCCTACAAGAATCTTCCCTTCGATTGTTTGAAACATATAGCAACAAGACCTTCGGAATACGTAGCTCATCGAGTGGATGTTGAGACACGATTGCGATACCTACCAAAGAAGAAGAGAATTGATTGTGTAAAGAAGAACATGGTTCGTGTAGTATCACAACGGATATGACACAAGATAGAAACAGGTGGAGGACAACAATCCGAAAAATCGACTCCAGCTAACAGGGAAAAAAGATTAGAAAAAGAATTTCCAATTTCTCTAAATTCAACGAAGAAAGTAGACAGTTCCAAATGTCGTGTACAGTGATTGAAACAAAATTTTGAGGGGTTATTTAGTTTTTCTGTGGCTAGCAAACTGAAATTTTATTGAAAGCTGTCCTCACATGTTAGACATTTGTTGGGCAACGAGTCATTTGGATTCTTCTTTACTTATGTCTAAACACAATTGCCTCGTCGTAGCTTCACTATAACCATATAAACGTTTCACACTTCTGTTCACCCCATTTCTTAGTTTTTAAATGTATACAAATGTATGAAGTGGCTTATTGACTCATCAGTAGTTGACAAGCTCTAGTGAAACAATAGTCATTGTTGTCGTATAATCACACGGTACATTTCAAATATTACAAATAAGCAGACAATAACGAATAACTATTCTATATAGTACACTGAAGAACACACTGCTTATAAGTCTACGAACAAACGTTAGTTCTCAGTCTTATCAAATCGTAGCAGTTGATAATGAGAGAACTTCGTCAACGTTCCACAAACAAACAATGTCAGTATCTATAAAAGCAGAATAGAGTTTTAAATTAAACTTTCACCTCAAAAGTTATACAACAAAAATGTTTAAATGGAAGGAAAGAACTTTTGCACATGGGTATACAGTCTTATCTGAAAAAAAAAAAAAAGGAAAAAGAAAAATACTTTAGTTGGAAACCGTCTGAACTCGGTTTAGGGCAGCGGTGCAAATCTGTCTTCAATATTGGAGAGGACGGGTAAGCCCGTACCCATATATTTTTTAAGCGATGTTCAAAATATTTATGAAGTTGAAAAACAATGCTGTGGAGAATCAGGAGGCTGAGTTGTCTTCAACATTGGGAGGCGGGCAGATTTAAGGCTTATTATAGGGGAGTCATCAATTTCATCTTACTTTTCTTTGTGGCAATCGAACAGAAATCGTCACATTTCTCCCCAAAAAACACATTTCAATTCGGATTTTTTGGGGGTACAGTTTCTCTCACAAGATTGGAGAGGACATGTCCCCCTCATCCCCCGGGATTTGCGCCAGTGGTTTAAAGAAGGATTGTTCCAAAGTTCATTTCATACTTTATATCTTGAAACCTTCCTTTGCAAGCCTCATTTATAAAATATTGCATCTATGGTTATGAGCAGAGATTCTTTAGAGTGATAGATTCCCAATCTGTAAAAGAGAAAGAAGGATACATACTTTACATTAAAGGCGAAGAATTGTCTAATTTTTCTACCAATTAAGTTTCAGTCAATTTACACATACACTTACACAAAATTAATTGATTAGCAATACTGCATTGTTCGAATCAAGCATTTAGTTGAAAAGTTTAATGTACTGCTTACGAGTTCTTTTTTTACTGGTAGTAGCCTATATATATTTTTATGATGATATCATTGTAGTATTTAAGAAATATACAGTACCGTGCCGTAAGGGGACGAGCTGGCGACAGCTCCGGGTGCCGAAATAAGGTGGCGCAAAATTCGGGAGAGAAACATGAAAAGAAGGAAAGAAAAGATGGAAAATTATGTACGGGCATCGTCGCCGTACTCCATCTCCCCGGGCGCTGATTTTCCACGGCATAGCACTGGAAATATAAATTGCTTATGTCTTTAAATTTCATTTAGAATCATGAAATAAAAAAAAAAATAAATTGCGAGACTTATTATAGAAAGTATAATTAGGGTAAGACAGATAGGGAAATAGACCAAACTATATGTAAAGCTAAAAATAACGTTACTAGTTCAACACTCACAAAATAAGTTTTGTCAAAACTAAATTTATGAGACGTAGATTTACAACTTGACGTGGAATCCAAATGACATTACCTCTCACGGAGAATCAAATTTTGATTCATGCATAGCTCACGTATGGTAACTATATGGCCATTATATTGGTCTATAGTTATACAGAAAATTAGAATCAATTTGTTTGAACCTGATTAGTTTTACGTTACTTAAGGCGTTAAGCTAGGATCAGAGTACTGCCTCATCTTGGGCATAGTGTTTTCATTACAGCATTTCCTTCAATATCATCAGCCTACTTATCTATTTATCAACTTCTTTTTTGCCTTCCGAAAGACGAATATGGAATAAATTTTGTAGTTTAAGGTTCTATGGTTATGCTCTTTAGAGCGGAGCTTCTCAGTGGCTAAGCGGTTAGAGTACGCGCCTTTTGCGCTGGAGACCCGGGTTCGATTCTCGGCGGGAGCTCATGTGGTTCGGATTCCAAGTTAATCAGTAGGTCCACGTCTCATATAGCCTCGCTGCTGAAAAGGGACGTTAAACTCAACTCAACTCAACTCTTTAGAATAGAGGAGATGGATAATTAACGAAGGTGAATGATTATGAGGGAATTGGTGGAATGAGTAAATTGGAGGAAACGTAAAAATTTTCAGAAAATTCACAAAGCCTGTAGTGTCCATCACAAGTTCACACAATACGGGTGTCGAATCAGGGACCTCTCACACCCAGCTGAGCTAGTTTGCCCCATTTAATATGCGTAGCATAATCGTTGAACCTGAAAAAAGGAAAACGTAAATACATTCATTATTTTATGTCCTAGCTACACCAATAATTTTTTCACGTCTTGTTTTTTTTTTTTTTTTTTTTTTTTAATAGGAGGAAGCTATGACCTTGGGAGTCCATAACCACTGTCGGAGCAACAATTAGGATCCTATGGTATATATCTTTTCTGATCTGTATAGCTGATCTGATCTTGAACGAACTTGCCTTGATCGAGAACGTGGACTTGTTTATTATGTATATGAAATGTTTTCCTATGCAACCCTAACTTATCTAGTTATGGATCATCTGAGTTGAGATTTGAACTTTGGAATATTTCAAATTATCAGAAAATTTTCCCAAATTTTACTAATTACTGTTTAGTAAAAGAACTAGGGGGAAATACATGGAATAAACCTGTTAAACGTTAGTTTGAGGTTAAAACTTAACCTATTACGTGTTATTTGAAGTTTAACGTTCGCTTGCTAAACGCTGAAGTTAAACGTTAACATGTTAAGTGTCAATCTGGGATTCAAGGTGAACTTGTAAAGAAATTAAACGATAATCTATTAAATGTTAATTTGAGATTAAAGATGAACATGTTAAAGGTTAATTTAAGGTTACGTAAGAACCTGTTAAACGTTAATTTTAGGTTTAACGTTAGTCTGTTAAACGTTAATCTCAGATTAATTGTGAAGATGTTAAACGTTAATTTGAGGTTAAATGTGAAACATTAAATGTTAATTTGAGGCTAAACGTTGAACAGTTAAATTTTAATTTGAGATTAGGAATAAGCTGCTAAAATTTAATTTGAAATTAAACGTTTATTCGAAGATAAATGTTAACCTGTCAAACGTCCATTTCATGTTGAATGTGAACTTATTAAAGGTTACTTTAAGATTAATGGTGAGCCAGTTAAACATGAATTTAAAGTTAAAAATTAATCTGTTATACATTAATTTGAGATTAAAGCTGAATTGTTAAACGTTAATTTGAGGTTAAAAATTAACGCGTTAAATAGTTAAAAAGTTAACCTGTTGAGATTACATATTAAATCCAGAAAATTTAACAAAGCATGTAAAAACACTTGCAGGAAAAACATTTAAAAAGTTTACTTTGATACATAGTGAAAAAAATTTTGGAATCTTTAGGTCCAGAAAGCCCTTTATCAGAATACTCACAAAAAATATATTGTCTCTAAAAATAATTGAAAGAACAGCTCTAATTGGATGAGATAATAAACATAACCACAAAATGTTTTCATATCATTGGTAGTTACTGAGTGTGAATATCTACCAACAAACAGAAGGTCGGATTTTGAGTCTCTGCTAATCTTGAGTTTGCATTTTGTGTTTGCTTGCATGTATGTTTTTTCCGCACTACATTGCTATCGTTTAGAAATGAAATAATTTAAGATAAAAATTCTGGTTCATTCACGTTTATATTTAAAAGTGCGAAACTGAATATTAATTTACAGTAGAAATGATAAAATAATCATTTTTGTTTACTTATGTTTGTCTAATGACAAGGATTACATGAAACGAAAAAGAAAAAAGAAAGGAACAGAAAGATTATAAAGGATACTTAATATACTGTAATAACAAGATCAGCATTTCTGTGTTTGTACTTCCAGTTACGTATTTGCCTAATTTCATAATACTGATTGCCGACACACTACAAAAATCAATACATATTTTAGGAGCAGATGGGGTAACAATGAAATATGGGGTAATCTGCAGGAGATACTGTTAAAAACAGAATGGATGCTACGTTGATCCTTTTGTCTCTGCGTGCTTCTCTTTTATAGCTAATTTCGTGTTGTCTTTTGTATCTCTCAAGAGAAAAGAAACAACGATGTTTTAGATTATATATATAACATTTGTGTGAAAGAAACAGTAAGAAATCTTCTTCCCAATTTGATCAACTCTTTGCTTAATATGGTTTGTTTTCCCACCATCTCTTCCCTCCTCTCTCAATTTCCTCCCTCTCCTCCATTGCTCTTTCACTTGATTATGAAGTTAGAGGGAGAACTGGCAAAGTGAGAGGGAGAAAGAAGGGGAAAGAGAGAACACGAAAAGTAAATGCCCTGAGCAAACCTAATTTGCATCGACAAGTTGATCGCTTGAGTTTGACAAGCTCCCGTGCGCGACAAAACAGGAAACTGTTAGTTGCCAAAGAGAGAGAGGGAAAATCCAACTCCTCGATTGTCTCGAATAGTTTTCCCGCCCTTTCATCTCATACACCAGCGCCAACTACCGGGAAATTCTTCAGGCGTAAAAATAAATCAAAATTGTTTTCATATATATATATATATATATATATATATATATATATATATATATATATATAGAGAGAGAGAGAGAGAGAGAGAGGTGTATGTTTTTTTTTTATTTTGGCAAGGTTATTTTTTTGTTCTGGTTGTCGTCTTTTATTTTCATGAGAAATGTGTTTTTGTCTTGATAAAGTACTATATTCATGTAATAAAACTTGTTTTATTTTGGTCTTTTGTATTTCATTAAGGAGTGTTTTCTAAAAATGAATACCTGAATTTATTATTCATTCTTCTTCTTTTTTCCTTCTCCTTTAATATATGAATTTTAATTATGCAGTTTATTTTCAATTTATAGTCTCTGAGGCATTTATACTTCACACACCCAAAAGTCTTTAAAATAAAACGCAAATTCTTTAGGGAAAGAGTAGACTATACATAGTGTTTCTTTTTTATGGCATATTCTGTGAGTAGAGGTGTAATACGAAAGTACTTAGGTATATTGTATATATGCTTTTATTAGTTAACTTTTCTATTTGTTTATTACAACAAAATCTTGCAATATAAATTTCTTCGATTTTTAAGCCAACTAGAGCTCTGAACCTTTGGGCAAATGAAGTCAATGACAACGCAGTATATATATAAAATAGTATACGCAGTATATATATATATATAATTTGTTCTTTCACCCCTATTCACATTCAACACTGATTTTTTACTATGTTACCGAGCTTGGGTTTTAAAAAATGGAATTGTTATTTTTGACTAGTCGCGTACTACCAGAATCAATCAAAACATAGTGGACCATGGATCGATGTCCCACACCAAAGCATTATATTTACATATTTTTATAGTTGACTTTTATGATTTATTATATCTGTTGCCAACACTATACTTTATATTAGTAATGTTAATCTTGATGTTCTGTGGCGCTTACCTTACACCTTCCACTACTAATGAACGGGTTACGGAGCATATCGAGGAATGTAGCGTTGACAAAGGTAATTGCGACATACAAATAAGATCATATGGCCTGGCCGATATATGGCTTCGCAAATTTGCACCACATTCGTGGAATCATAATTTCTTTTATATAGGCAAAAGTTCTTTAAAATTTCTATCCGTGTCATCCTTATGTTTCTTTGCCCTTCCTGTTTCTCTCTGTTGCTGCTCTGAGACAAAAGATATGCTCCAACGTCACAAATCGGATTGATGAAAATAACTGGCCTACAATACTATGACTACTATGACAAACGAGAATATTCATACCTGTAGGTGGGACTTACCGTTTGTTCATTACTAGGCCAAGCCAAATACGTTAGAATTGTTATATTCATCTCCCAAAGATTCTGCTTTATGTTGCCCTCTCAGTTTCTTCTCGACTGATTCAAAAGTTGCTTTCGTAAAGAATTTTTAACGACGTCATAGACCTTGTACATGTATCTCGTGTAAGGAATCTATCCTGCTTATTGCAGACGCTTCACTCTTACTTTCAATATTTGTTTGATATTGGATTATACGTACGTACTTGTATATTGCTTACATTTCTTTGTTACCACATTGGTTCTATTTTTCACATCACTCTTCCAGCGGGGTAACTCTGTCTGGTGTTGGTATGTTGCAGTGTTCTAAAAAAAACATATATTCTTAAATTGAAAACGAAAGCAGGTAAGTTTTGTACCTTACAGATGTTCTGCAGAAAGATCAAAGCAATTCCATAATGTCAAGAGGGTGATTCTAAGTAATAGGTTACACAGGTTGCGATAGGTCCCATAAGCTGCTTTAAAAGGTGATGCTTCACATTTTCAACATTACACTTGTTGTGCAATATCTTCGTTGTTAGCGCAATACATTCATCTAACTTGGATAGTCTATTGTAAGATGGACGAAAGTCTTCATTTAAGTGAATATGATCATGGAAGAGCTGTTGGTCGGCTTGAAGTAGATCAAAGTACCACAGAGGTTGCACATTTAATATATGTGTAACAAAGAGTGTCATTTCCCTTCTTCAGAAAACTACTGTTCCAAGAGGAATAGATGTGAGTATGCAAGGTGGAGGTCGTGGAAAGTGTAAAAAAGTTAAAAACTATTGGAACAATGGCAAATAGGAATTGATGTGTTTAGTGATGTGAGGTGGAAAATTTTCCGTTCTAAAAAAATATCAGTAATCAAGCAACAATTCCTCAGCAATCATAAGATTGGTTGAATTCATGTAAAGAAATGTAAAAAAAAAGTGAAAAATTGTTTAAAGAATCTGAAAATTTTCATGGCTCAGACAATTTTCAGTACTATGTAGGAACAAGTTAAACAATTTTTCATGAATCGAAATATTTTCTGTCTTATATGGAAAAATTGAAGAACTTTTTATGAGTCGGAAAATTTTCATCATTATGAAGCAAAAAGTAAAACAACTTTTTGTGAATCGGAAAGTTTTATTGCTCTGTAGAAACTAGTGAAAGGAATTTTCATAGATCGGAAAATTTTCATCACGATGTAGAAACAAGTGGAAAAAAACTTTTCATAAGCCGGACAATTTTGGATATTATGTATAGTGATGTTAGGTGGAAAATTTTCCACTATATTTACCATTATATTCCATTATATTTCCATTATATTCCAAAATTTTCATCACTGTACAGGACGGACAATTCTTCGATTCATGAGAAATTGTTTCACTTGTTCCTACATAGTACTGAAAATTGTGTGAGCCATGAAAATTTTCAGATTCTTTAAACGATCTTTCACTTTTTAACATTTCTATACATTATTCCAATCAATTTTTTGTATACTGAGGAACTGTTACTTGATCACTGGTATTTGTTAAGAACGAAAAATTTTCCGGAAAAATATAGAAGAGAATTTTCCACCTCACACCACGGCTAAACAACGATATAGGAATACGTGGAGTATGTTTTATGAATCGGAAAATTTTCCGTTTCAAAATTTTCCGGAAAATTTTCATCGCTGTACAGGACAGACAATTCTTAGATTCAGGAAACATTGTTACACTTGTTCCTACATAGTAATGAAAATTGTGTGAGCCATGAAAATTTTCAGATTCTTTAAACGATCTTTCAATTTTTAATATTTCTATACATAAATTCAATCAATTTTATGAATACCGAGAAATTGTTACTTGATCACATAATTTGTTAAGAACGGAAAATTTTCCACCTCACATCACGGCTAAACAACGATGTAGGAATAAATGGAGTATGTTTTTATGAATCGGAAAATTTTCCGTTTCAAAATTTTCCGGAAAATTTTCATCACTCTACAGAACGGACAATTCTTCGATATTTAAAAATTTGTTTCACTTGTTCCTACATAGTACTGAAAATTGTATGAGCCATGAAAATTTTCAGATTCTTTAAACGATCTTTCACTTTTAATATTTCTATACATTATGCCAATCAATTTTATGTATACTGAGGAACTGTTACTTGATCACTGATATTTGTTAGGAACGGAAAATTTTCCGGAAAAATATAGAAGAAAATTTTCCACCTCACACCACGGCTAAACAACGATATAGGAATACGTGGAGTATGTTTTTATGAATCGGAAAATTTTCCGGAAAATTTTCATCACTGGATGTGTTATTCCAGCAAAAAATTGGTCACTCATTTGCTAATGTTTCTGATGTCCTGTGTCTCCCAGAACAATTTCACAGCAACTTAACAGAGTTCATGTAACAGAGTAGACATCGATGTTATGGAGAGACCGGGAGCACGATATCATACATAGCATACTCATTAATGCAACTGTATAGGATCTGGAGCTGTTATATGGATGGAAATGATGAAGAATGGAAGAACACATTGCACTCCTTTGACTTAGGATCCGTTGCTGGATAAAGGACCCAAATGATTCTCTGGAAGAATATGTTCATATTTTCTTTGATGCACTAGGTCCTGACTTTCTTACATGGATGACACGCACGGCCATATGGAAATGTCTCAGTTCCTGAAACACTAGACAGTGAAAATATCAATAGATTGTTCTCTAGATCATAGTTCCATCGAACATGCTAGGTAGTCTCAAAAGAGATAGCTTAGAGTCGAAACTGTCCTTACGGAAGAATGGAAAACATGTCCCCGACCCTCCTGAACATTGACATTAACAGAATACCAAACAAATGTGCTCAATGCTATGCTATCCCAAGTAGCCATAAAATGTCTCATTGATGTGATGAAAATCTCTGCACGCATTTGAACTTGCATTTCATTTTCACTTTCCATATCGTCCTTCCTATTCTAAGTTTTCATTCGCGTTCTATTTCTTCGCTTGGTGAGAAATCCTAGTCATCTTTTGACAATAAATCTGTAGCCACATATTGCTCACTTGATGTACTCGGAGTATGTTCCCTAAAGTAATGAGTCGATATTTATTCGTTCCCTGGCAATTGTCAACCAATGTAATTTATACATTTACTTATATTCCAAAAATCTATTATCAAAAGACTTCTTAAGACCTAATAGTAAGAAAAAATTATATTGGTATATTGGCATATATTATATTATATATTGATTCCTTGTTAGGATCGTTAGGCGTATTAAAATGTATAGAAGAGCATGTTGACATCGGATATCTGTTTCATGTATTGGTAATAGATTGTAACTCTGTGTTTAAGTAAGGATAGATTACAAAACATTATGCTTTCTAGAATCCTCCCCACTGTAGATGTTAGCTGAATGAAAAGACAAGACTGCGACTATATCTGATTCTTATTTTATCTTAACATAATTTGCGGAACTTTCTAGGCCATCAAATAGAGTCCTGTTCGAAGGACGAAATTATAAGATTAACAAGAATTTGGAGCGCGAGGAAATTTGTTTCTTTGACGTGTCAAATGTCAACATGCTTCCAACTACAGCTGTTATTTCGTTGGATGTACAAACATGGGAAAAGGGTCTCCTTATCATGCTCATTAGTTATTCGTAAATAGTTGATATTTGGTTTGCTGTCAGTGACGACACCAGGTTTAATTTCTTGGGGTGGCAAGAGCAGGGGCAAATACATTTTTAGGAGGATAGTTATTATTTTTGTATACCGAAAATACAAGTTTTATATCACTTATCCTACATTACAATACATGTCTGGGCTGACCCGTTTCTATGGGTGAGCACATGAGAGGCGGCACCACCAAATTCAATCGTGTTTTATAGTTTTATTAGTTTAAAAATATCGTTCATCGAGCGGTGCTAAGGTTTCGACATTTCGGGGCTCAAATAAGGCAAAGGTTGAAGTAACGGCAAGGGTGGGGTCAGAGTGGAGGGTACGAAAGGACATAAACCTAAATAAGAAGACTTTTAACCTTATCTCAACGTTATTTACTGATATTTACACTTGAAATGGTTTCACTGACAAAAGCTTTTAGAATAAAGTTTATGACGTATTACACCAGAACAGTAGACCTATATATTCTGAATTAAATCGTTGTATATTTTTTCAACTATCCTTTCGAATCCTACAGGGCTACACTCAACATTAAAAAATATTTTTGGTGAAAGCGATCATAGTAAGAAACAAAATGCAGCATTTCACAAACACCCTTAAAACCATACTTGGATTCATGCTTAAGTTAGTGACAATGTTTTTCTTTCATTTTTATATCGATACTGCACATTTGTTCCTGCAGGAAGGTAATGCGATTAACGTTATATTATAAATAGTTCCTCGTAAGTAGTTTTATTTGAGAAACTTAGATTTCCGCAAACAATTTCAACTTTGGATTCAAATGTATGTGCACTATAAAACATTAAAAAAAATCAAATTTGTGAATCAAGAAACATTACTCGCAATAGGCTAGTGAACCAAGTTTTTAAGTTATAACAAACTACCGTTATTTAGAGAATAATACTTTTAAATTCTCAAAGTACATAATTTTATGTCGGTGTTTATATTGTTCATTTAAAGTGTGTTTTGTTTTAGCATTTTTCTTGTTTATTTGTATTGTTCTGTATTTTTGTATTTTGTAATTTTGTATTGTAAGCAGCCAAAATCAATTAAAAAGGGAAACAAATCATGTTACTCATCTCCCAATGAAGACTACAAACATAAATACTCATGGCCCAAGAGAAGGACTCATGGCCCAAGAGAAGGACTCATGGCCCAAGGGACATTTGGTCCAAAGGACAATTCGTCCAAAGGACATTTCTTCCAAAAGATAATTGGTCCAAAGGACATTTCGTCCAAAGAACAATTGGTCCAAAGAAAATTTCGTCCAAAGAGATTTGGTCCAAATGACATTTCGTCCAAAAAACAATTCGTCCAAAGGACATTTCGTCCAAAGATAATTGGTCCAAAGGACATTTGGTCCAAAGACAATTGGTCCAAGAGATATTTTGTCCAGGGATGTTTAGTTCAAAGCATATTTCGTCCAATGGACATTGGGGTCCGGTAACGCTTGGGGGTCCGGGGTTTGTTTCTATTTGAAGGGTAAAAAAGTGATGCCTATAACAGTATGACTCAGTAGCTTCTTATTTTCAAAGGAATTTGAAATAGAGATTTATTCTGCAATTTTAATTTCGATAGAACAAATCAGAGATATTCGATATATTCAGAAAAAAGGAAATGCCTGAACCCAAAATGGCCAAACAACAGGAATGAGGGAAAGGTTGGAGTGTAAAGTATGTTGCTGCAATAACTGCTAACGTGACACCTAAAATTTTAATGTAAATGAAATAGTTTTAAAATAAGTACCGATAACTAAAATTAATGGAGTTTAAATTTGAGTACGTTAAATATTAAGTATTCAAACCCTCGTGTTAGGAAAGTAAAAAATAATGTGTCAAATTTATTTGAAGAAATACTGATTAGGGATGATTCCATACCGGGACCAAGTACCTGGAGGAAACCTATATATCGTCTGAAAGCTCTTGTCATGAGAAATACGCAACCGTTTTCAAATCCCGGTCAAACCCGCAACTTGACCCTATAAGTGGCCGATTTGTTGGTGTTTGTGATCCTATATGTTCTGCCACATGGTCACATTATTAGACAATATAAAAATACCGCCAAGCTCGTGTACTGCTATTTGAAGAACTTTCATATTGAAAACGTTAGCAATACTGACAGACAGGTGCTTGAGGAATGGTACAAACCATAGTATGTTTGCTGTTGTATCGAATGATGTTTATTTCAAATTTTGTCTCTATGCTTGCAATGCTCAGGCAACCTTTCGAGAAAATGTATTTTAGAATGGTTGGAAACACTGACACTATGAATGCTTATGGGTTTACACTAACATACTACAAACTAGCACGGGTGCAGTCTAATTATGTCCGCCAATGCTGTCGACTCCATGTGAAAATCTTGAATATTCGCATTGGTTGGCAACACTGCCAAACTATTTTTTGGGGGGAGACATTCATTCACACTATGTTTTCCATTGTCCAATACTGCAGCTGACACATTTGTTCTATGTTCGTTCAATGACACACAATTTGCATCATTATGATGTTTAAACTTGGTTGGCAACACTGACAACCTAGGATGGTTGGGAGACGGTAATACTCAACGTCTTTTTGCTATAGTGTTGTGTGATGTTTCTGCCAAGTTTGGCGTATAAACGTTTCATTGTAGGGAACCTGTTTTACACCTCATTTTTACAGAAAATGGTTGGCAACACTGACAAACTGGAGTACTTGGAAGAGGAATACGTCCACAGTATATTTTCTCTATTGACTAACAATGTTTATGCCACGTTTCATGGATATACATCCAGTGGTACAGAAAACATCTTCCACATTGTATTTACAGTTCGTTATCAACACTGACCAAATGGGTGCATCAGGGTGCAAAGTGATATTATCAAACCCTTACCCAAATCACGTTGTAGCAATGAGCCAAAAAAGAACATAATGGGCTCCGGCGCTTTTGCGTGATACATCTAAACATTTATTTTTATTCTGTGGAATATGCCTTACATAGGGTCACAAAACCAAGAAAGCGGATCCTTATAGGGTCAAGTTGCGGGTTTGCCCGTGATTGGAAAACGGTTTCGTAGTTCTCATTGCAAGAGCTTTCAGACGATATATAGGTTTCCTCTAGGTACTTGGTCCCGGTATGGAATCATCCCTAGTGAGAATAGAAAAATACCATGTGTGAAATATATTCTCTTTAATAATACTCTTAAACAATCACATTCTTGGCTGCAACATTGTGAAAAGTGATTGACAAATAAAAGATGAAAGTAGGAAAATGTTTCGTGTAGAATATAGGTATCTTTCCAGGTTAACCACAAGTCTCGTTTCTATTCGTAGACTGTTTATAGAGTATAACTTCGACAGTTGTTTCTACATAATCAGTGAGTTATATGACAAACCAGAATTGTTCACTTTTCTTGTATTTTTTTTTTTAGTGTTACTTCTCATACAAATACAATATATACTTTGGCTTTCATATTAATTTCCTCGGTACAATACAGTACATTTAAGATTTCCATTGCAAAGTCTCAAACCAAATAGAACATTGATATGACCATGCGGAAGCAATGTTGTCCTCAAATGAAGAGGGAGTTTTCTCTTGAAAGGGTTGTTTATCATTTCGGGACGAGGTGAATTCCTTAACCAACGAAGCTACAACTGTATTTCTGCGAAGCTACAGCTGTATTTCTTTAAAATTATTAATGAAAGCAAAGAAAGGTGGCAATTTTTGTTTTCAGGCGTTTACGTTTCTCTGAATATCTCAGCATATATTTGTTCTATCGAAATGAAAATTGCGGAATAAATCTCTATTTCAAATTTCGTTTAGAAATAAGAAGCTAGTGAGTCATAATGTTATATGCATCGCTTTTTTACTCTTCTAATAGAAACAAACTCCGGACCCCCAAGCGCTACCGGACCAAATGTCATTTGGACGAAATGTGCTTTGAACTAAACATTCCTGGACGAAAAGTTTCTTGGACCAATTGTCTTTTGGACGAAATGTCCTTTGGACCAAATGTCTTTTGGACGAAATGTCCTTTGGACCAAATGTCTTTTGGACGAAATGTCCTTTGAAACAATTGTGTTTTGGACGAAATGTCCTTTGGACCAATTGTCTTTTGGACGAAATGTCCTTTGGACCAATTGTCTTTTGGACGAAATATCCTTTGGACGAATTGTTCTTTGGACCAAATATCCCTGGATCAAATGTGTTTGGACTAAATGTCTCTGGACGAAATGTCCTTTGGACGAAATATCTTTGGTAAAAATGACACCCAACTGAAACTAGTTTAATTTATCAATATTTACCAATACAAAAGCTATATACCATTAGAAATATAAGATACAGTAGGACGTAGATATTTCGAACGTCAAAAATCCTAACGCGGTCCCTAGAAGCTTTCTACATTTTGTATTAACGCTAGCGATAAACAAACAAACAATTAACAAACAACAGGTTAAGTTTTAAGTGTGGCTTACAAGATCAGTGTAATTTAGAGTTCGAGCAAGTTCTTTAGAAAGTGGCCTTACTTACGGTATTGTAATTACACTATGTAATATATAATCACTGTATCGATAAAAGAGACACTATGTACTATATAATCACTGTATCGATAAAAGAGGATACTGTACAGTATATTTAAGTGTAAATGGCATTTCCTTGGTCATTTTTGAAAATCTGAACAATTTGAAAATCCGAACTACCTGTGATCCCAATTAGTTCGGATTTTCGACTTGCCACTGTACCATACATGTTATTTGGTGGACTTGCATTTAGTTGCGATTACTAATCAAAGTAGATATTTATTCAATGATAAGACAAGCTTGCTAGTGACTTAAACTTTTGCACTAGGGCTACAGAAAAATATAGTGCTATGAATCAAGTACAAGTCCTTCATACTGCAAAATAACACAAAGTTTGTCCTGTCCAAAAGTACTTTGCACTTCACACATGTGTCTTCTCGTGTTTAACACTTATATTGTCACAACCTTAAGAGAGACAGCATTCAGTAATGTTTCTGAATCAAACAAAATGTTTATAACCGCTTTCGACGTGTCAAGATTATCCCTAATTTCTAAGAGCGTTTCAACTTTACAAAATACTGGTTTACAAACATAACACACAAATGCATACACTACATTGTTTAGTGATACTTGTCCGTTGCACCATGTGTTTGGTCAGTGAAACACTCAATTTCGCAGCTGCATTCAAACCGCCACAGCCACTTGCGGTTTGAATACACTTTGCACTTGGATCGCACTTTGTACCGCCACAGATAGTATTAGTAATCAGTTTCTTCAAGAGGATTGTTTCTCAAAAAACACAAAGGAAATGAGTAAACATCTGACTTTCTTCACCTTAAAAGTGTTAAAATCTAGTATTTCATATGAATATAAAATTCAAGCATTAAAGTTTAGATCTTTCTGAAATATATGAAAAAATATTGTATGAAATCACATAAAGAACCCCGGGAACAAATCATGGTTGTAGATATTCTGCCAGTTTAGACATTTTGTCGAATTTGGAACAATTATTTTATTTGAGGCGCTTCATGAACTACACTACGCGAATATTTGTTGATGAGCTTATTCACTCTACTCTTCACGAAAACAAAAAAATATAATGGTTTATGAAATACTTCATACTAAAATTATTGTTCCGAGTAAGACAAAATGTCTAAACTGGCGGAACATCAAAAATCATGTTTTTCTCTCTCTCTCTCTCTCTCTCTCTCTCTCTGGGTTCCTTATGTAACTTGCTACAATATCTTTTACATGCTTAATCCACAGATAAAGCAGTTGCTATTTCTTGATCGATTTGCAAAACACCCAAAGCAGACATTGTCTCTTGTCCTGATCTATTGTGCAGGTATAAGTATAGTATTTTTTGAACACTGAAAGATAGTTCGCATACACATAATGACATAATCGTAGCGTCAATGCGATTTGAAATAAAGCTGTGTCCTGAAGAAATATAGATTTGGGAAGTAAAACACAACCACCGGAAATGGTACTGATGTTAGATTAAGTTTCCACATTTTAGCATAATTTTGCACCACACTTATTTAGAACTCATTGAACTCTGTTCTATTCCTTTCCTACAAAAGTTTCAATATGATCTGTTTAGGAAATTCGATTATACAGTGTGTTACAAAAATGTGTCACAATATTTTGGGAACTGATCCCTCACATCAAAATAAGAAAAAAAAGTTCATATGGACCTGTGCTCAAAAGTGGATAGTTTAAGAGTTATAGAGTGCCGAAAACGTGAATCAAGTGAATTTTAAAAAGTTCATAGCTCTACTATTACGAAACCTATAGTAGTCGGATGAAGACACCACTGAGAAACTTGAATGTGAACTACCCAAATATCCATGTTTACGAATGCTCCAGAACTTTCACACTATTTGTTAAAGAAATGGGCTTAGCGTGATCAAGTATTCCTAAACAGTCTCTCTGAAAATGATTGTGCAAGTACCTGAAATTCTGAAAGATGAATATTTAGATAGTTCACATACTAGTTCCTCAGTGATGTCTTGACCCGACAACAATCGGTAATATAGTAGTGGAACTATGGATCTTTAAAGTTCTTTTTCTCATGTCTTCGGTACCCCATAACTACAAAAGTGTGGACTTCCGACCTCAGGTCTATATGACTTTTTTTTTCTAATTTTGAGATGAGGAATCTAACACCTTGCATAGGACGGCAAGCTTGTAGACCTTGCAAAATAATGTTGCCTCTATCACTAAAGCGCTCACCAAGTCACTTTATAATGTGATCTGACGCAGTATAAAGAACATCAACCCGGAAACTGTTTTCAAGATATGCCGCCGTTTTGATTGAGATCTTCGCAGTAATTGTGAAATTCTTAAGTTTATTGCTAGCAAACTTAGACTTTCTCTCATATTCGTGGCCTATATTTCAATGTTATTTTCCTGAGCAAATTTAAATATCTTCTGGAAAATATGCTTCTTCCATTCGTATATCCTGTAGTGTTTTCCGTACTTGGTAATGATGCGTGAATATCTGCAAGGGAAGTATCCTTACCTTGCTGAAATGCATGCAATCCGTTTGTGATTCTTAAATATATGTGCACAGATATATTACATGTATAGACTCTTAGCATCATATGATGAATACAGCTTTTCTTCTTCCTGTAAACTTTCAAGAATTACACAGTCATTTTTCAGCACGACTGCTACAGTCTGACCGTGGAAAGAGCAACACAATGTCGGTATACTAGGAACTTGAATATCTAGAATGTCCAAGAGGAAGCGCTGAGGAAAAATAATTATGGACACTTAGTAAAAGGTTTAAAAAAATCTTCTGATTTCCCTGTTGAACATGCATGAAATAATACCAAATTAGTCTGATAGGCGTAACAATGTGTATAGGCCGCACAAGGATATTCTTATCTGAAAATACGTTGAAATCCTGAAATGTATTAATCCAATGTTCTCGGGATTGCTGCCAGAGTGAGTGTTGCTGTGCTGAGCTTTTGTTACCATACAGCGGCAACATCTTCGGAGCTATCATAGCTTCATAGCTGTGAAGATGTTGCCGCTGTATGGTAACGAAAGCTCAGCACAGCAACACTCACTCTGACAGCAATCCCGAGAACATTGGATTAATAGTAGACGCCAGCAAAGCTTCAAGATTATCCTGAAATGTACCCTCTCATAACGCTTGCACCATCGTAGGCCTGACCCACGCATATACTTCCTGTCTTTACTTCCAAATCACGCAAGGTATTTACAACAGTTTTGATATAGCAGTAGTGCTTAACTCATTTTAAATTTTTACAAATTTTAAAAAAAATTCCACTAGTTTGTTATCTTTAACATTTCGTACACGCACACACACACACACACACACACACTAAGTTGCTCATTGATAAAAATTACTAATATCATGCGTTTATCAGCCATAACTCTGCATTTCTCAGCTGAACTTAATTTAATTATACTGACTTTCCTCACTACTTCACCACAACACGATGTAAGGTCATTTTGCGTTCCAGGTGACAGATAGGTTACGTTTCTAGAAGTTCTGTATAGTTCGAGGAAGATTTCAAATGTAGATGGAATGAATTGTAGATGCAAATTCAAGTTATAGATTTACTCTTAAAACAAACTCACGACTTCCGAAAGTAACAGATCCCCAGTAGATCCCCCTATGCACAGTAAATAGAGAAAGTACTGGAGCAATGCCATTTACTCCTAAATGTTGGTAATGGATTACATGGATTAATTAAAAATTGTTATTATTATTAATAATATACTAAAGAGAACGAATGGTAAATAACTAAATCAGAATCCATTTGGAAGTCGCATGAGAGTTTTAGGGGACCGTTGCACTCCACATCCCCCTCTAAAGACATTACTGACATTATTCACATTTACATTCACATTTTTTAAAATTGATTATTACCGGGATAAGTGTCGTGCTGAGAATGGTACACGCACAGAGAAACATATTAATATGCAAACGAACTTTAACTTTTTTTTTGGCACAACTACGGTGGATTTTCGTAGCACTGGCTTTATATTTATACTGTAGAATTACTTCAGTTGCCAAATAAGATGACGTATCATTCAGCTAGCCACATGTCTTCACTTCTGCACAGAAGAACCACAAAACCATTTCATTTTTTCTTGAAGACACTGTGTGTGACAACGTCAGAAAAGGGAATAGTTCAGTTAAATGACTGGAAATTAATTTACAGCAACATTAGGTGTACTTGCCTTAGTTTTAAAGTCTGCTGGCTCAGTAAAAGTAGAATTACCTTTCCTGCATTGCCAATCCCCCCCCCCCCAAAAAAAACTGAACATACATAGAATATTTTATTATGAATATGAAGATCACCGACAGCATCTCACTAGAAGATACAATAATCTCTGTTACAGCAGCTATTCGAAAAGCAACGACGTACACATCCGTATACCTATTGTTAGGTATTTAATAAACCATGAAGCTTCACAGTTTTAATTATCTGAAAAATACCTCATTCCCGGAGGAATCTAATATAATGCTCCTCTGAAATCAAGGAAATATTACATGAATCGATTATATATTATTCGATTTGGTCTTTCATTTTATACTCAACGTAAGCCTAAACAATTTCCATATATCATTATGTATTGAATTGTTGCAGTCATATCATCGTTGATAATTAGTTCTAAGCATCATCTTCGTCCATACACTTAAAAATTCAAATTTAAACAAGCTTTAGGTATTACAAATGGCTTTGGTAATTATGTTACTTCAGCTTATAAAAAAATCCACCATCGCACGTCTAACTTACGTAATTTGAGGGTAAACCAGCAAAAGGAAGAAGGTTTTGGCGTGAAACGAATAAATTGTATTATATTCACAATAAAAAAATGTATGTTTTTTTCTGGCAATATAACATCTTTTGCCCCTTACCATGATTGTCGTACGTTTCTGCCACCTCACCTTAAATTAAATGCTTTAAAGGTTCTAAACCTCTGATCTCTAACAAAATCCATAAATGCATTACTTTTCTCCTTAAAGTTCTCACAAGACACTGTAGATACATCAAAATATTTAATTAAAAAAACAAGATAAATAAAACTATGTGTTTCACAACTTCAAACTTACGGCTATTAGTTACATATTTACAGAGTATACGAGCTCTGATACATGCTCATTGGGTCCATACAGGATTCATATTCACACAACCGGTGTTCAATTCTTCATCGTGCCTTGCTTTTTTCATTGATTAAGTAGGACAACAGAAAAATTAGAAATAGAATTACAAATTACAAAACTAGGTATGATTCGACTTTCTGAAGATTTTTTCTTTCGTTTTTTTTTTTTTTTTATATCAAGTGAGAAAGATGAAATAGGATTTTACAAACTTAAGGCCGTTCAAGATTTTCTATTAGTAGTAACTGGGAATAGATTTACAGCTGAAAACTAAATTTTGGAGTTCTGTTTTATTTTATCCCATACACAGTTATGGTCAACAAGATGGATTTTACTTATTTGGTGTGTAGTCAGCATATTGGCTTCCATCATCTTTCTTTCTGGATCTAAATGAAATTAAAATTATTTTTCTTTACAAATGAAATACTCATCTCTAATTTAAAAAAAAAAAAAAGAAAAAAGAAAAACAGAGAATATAGTTCAAAACGTCACTATGTCATTAAGTTTCATTACACAAATAGACGAAAAAAAATAATACATTTATTTAAATAATTAAAATGTTTTGACTATGTATGTTTATTAAATTAAAATTAGTCGTAAGAGTTTCAATAACATAACGCTATCTTTATCAGATGTTAATTGGCATATATATATATATATATATATATATATATATATATATATATATATGGGGGTGCAAGTGTGTGTGTATTTGCTTGTCTGTGGCTCTTCGATATAGCAGTTTATTAGCCATATGATGTTTCTCTGGCTCAGACACTGCTGTAGAGAAGTATTAAATTAACGCTTTTTTAATACTATGATAAAATTAAGTTTGCAGTCATCTACATGCTTCAGCGTTTGATCCCACGTTAAATAACTTCGCACATTTAGTGCACAAGGACATAATTAAAGTACATTCACGACTGCTTCAATTAAACTTGATTCGGTTCAGCATATATTTTCGATTTTCTTGAAAAACTACACATGAAAGAGCTCTCAAGTAAAACCAGTACTTTTAGCAGCCCTGCCATGTGTCTTACATCACTTGTAAAGAAGGAAATTAGTTCGCAACTACGCTTGCATGCACAGATGAATCTTTTTCTCCTGTTCCTTGGACATTCGATAAGGTTCGAAATACAAAGCAGCATTCTCGTGTTATATCTAGATACTTACGATACTTCTCGACTCGTCTCGATTCTTGTCTCAAAGAAGAATAAAGGATTGTCATGTTTTTCATCTCGTGCGCAATACTACTTTTACCGACATTCATCCGACATTTCTTACTCTAGTTATAACCCTCTTCACATAATTTCCACCAATTTTCTGTGGACTGTAATTAGAAAATGAGGTGTTAATGCACCTATGTTGATCTGTTATATGTTTCATGTTTTCGTGTGTCGATTCATTTCCCATAGTTGTTTGATGTTCCTGAATACCCTATATACGTACTATATTGTACCTTTAAAATTAACATATACACATTATTTTATACATATCAAAATATGAACTGTAATTCTGTGTAGACTGAATCGTATTATATATGAACGTACAGAATCCCAGTTCGTGTTCATATATTAAGTTACATTTCAGTACCTGTGCAGACGCTATATTATTTTGCCTTTGAAACGACGACAACGGGTGAAAATATATGAGCGATAAAGTTTTCCATAATGGTCGAACAAGGCAATGGTCGGATATCTCCACCAATTCTTTTTCTTCAAGTTTTTTTATTCTTTATTCTCTTTTTTTATAAAGATCTGATGGATAGGAACAAGAGAAAGAATAGATGTTCTTGAGAATGTTCAGATGTGTGTATATGCTATATGTATGTATATGCTAACCATTCATACTACCAGAACCTCCTGTGTTTCTTTTTCAACATCGATTTTCCTGTCCAATATTACGACTCTGTGTCCCCAGAGCAAGTGAAAGGAAAATAGTAGAGACTTCTTTCCCAAAGTAGCAAAGAAGCAAGAACTTGCCCTCTGGGTACCACATATAGTATCAGTTTCAGACAACACAAGTGGAGGTAGTACCCCTCTGCACTCCTCTATCCTTTGTATTGACAAAGTTTTCACTTATATATCCTTAGACATTGTCCTTCTGGTTTTACTCTTCTGTCCCCTCTGTTCTCATCTCTACTTTCTCATTTAAAGTTTTCTTCGTTCACTGCGTTCTCTGAGGAACTGTTTTTTCCCCTCTTTCTTCTAACTGCGATTTTTGGGATTATTGTTTCTGTCTCAATCGCTTCCTTGTAGTTGTTTTGGACATGGTGTGTTTCATGTTATTTTTAGTTTCCCCATCACTAGATACCGGATGTTTAGGCATTAAAATTCTGGAAAATAGACAGGAAAATAGGTACTTAAAATTTAAAAAATAGACGGTAAAATAGGCATTAAAATGTTACTCGAAGTAATGAAGATAAATCCTCAATAAAATTAAAAAAATAAATTCAAGTCATAGACACCTTTCAAAGACTATAGAAACATACCTGTTCGTTAATATCTTATATTACTGTATATATATAAAAAGAAGCTTGACATGTATTCCATGTAAATTTGGTAAATATATTATACAGCACTTTATCACTACACATAAGAGTCTAAAGTTTTACAGCATTTTATCAGTGCACATAGCAGTCCAAAGTTTTACGGTATATTATCATTACAAACAGCACTCAATTTCTCGGAAAAGGCAGAATTCTTTCTTGAAATACTAAATTATACATTTTCCCAATAAAGTCTTATTTTGAACAAAATACATACAATAGGCAACATTAGGCACTAAATCAATTATTTAGGTAGGAATGGGCGAAATATGCAAAATAAATTGAAATTATAACCTAATATAAACTTCAAAACGTTATTTTTAATCTTATCTTTAATACTAAAACATAAGCATTTTACCTAACATCCGGTCTCTACTGATAACTAAAACTAACGTTAAACTACCTAGAATTCCTATTAACAATTGTAATTTTGCTTACTTCTATCATATAAATTATAATTAAGTCGATCACCACCTGAAAAACACTGAATTATTTGAAATGAATTTTTGAAAATAGTTAGTACCTTTCTAGAACTAAGGTTACAGAATCACTTTGGTTAAAATGAATTTTGTAGATTTGGCTTAGGGAAGTTCAATATTTATACCAAAAATAGAGTATGTCGCAAACCCCTCAAGTTAAACATGAAACTCTATATGTAGTATTATTATTAAAAATAATTAGACACTGCACAGAGAAAAAAATATATGTGACGTACGTAACAGCGTAGATTACATGCGTAAATCCTGTAGTTTTGGAACTTAACGTATGATAATAACATTCTGCAGCAAGAAATATAACTGAAAACGTATGATTTATGATATTTTACGTATGAAACAAAGAAATGTATGAAGTTTGTTCGGAATGTAAGTTCTGTTTGATAATAATAATAATAAAAAAAAAAAAGAAATCGAGTACAGATAAAGAAAGTAATGTATTGCTCAAACATCAATCACACTTACACTACTTTTCCACATAGCTCTGTAATTTTCCAGGCATTTTGTCATAGCGTAGTATAAGTTTATGTATTCCTGGGTCATAGAATATTGTTCCTGTGTTGTCAATCATGTGGTAACATGTTCTTTAACTCTTCATCGTTGTTGAAGCGCTTACCATCAAGGAAAGACTTCAGATGCAGAAAGAGATAGAAATCACAAGAAGCGAGGTCGGGACTGAACGGAGGATGGACAAAAACGTCCCATTCAAAGCTTTCAAGGATTTGTTTGGTCACATTCTCAGTGTGTGATCGGTCGTTGTCGTGAATGAAAATCACACCTTTTGAAAGCATTCCTCTGCGCTTGTTCTGTACTGCATAACACAGTTACTTAAGCATCTCGTAATAAACATCTTTATCGATTGTTGCAACTTGTGGTAAAAATTCGGTCATTAAAATGTTTTGTGTCCTAAAACACTGTGCACATAACTTTTCGGGGTTTCAAGAATTACTTTGGTTTAACCTTTGTTGGGAACGAAGTGTGCCTCCATTCCATGGATTGCCGTTTCGTGTCAGAGGTGCTATAAGCAAGCCAAGTTTCATTTCCCATGACTATCTGCTATAAAAAGTTCTCGCCCTCATTATGATAACGTGTCAGAAAATCAAGTGCACTGCCCATCCGTTGTTTTCTGTCCTCATAAGTAAGAAGTTTACGGAACGAAGTCAACGTGCACAAAGTTTACGAAAACCCAGTTTTTCAGTAACAATCTCGTAAAGTACTGTTCGTGAAATTTGTGAAAATTCAAGTTAATCCTTTCTTCGACTGCACTCACCAGTTTATAAGAAACCACAGATCGTTCTTCGTCATGCACTTGATCAAGCCATTCCTTGAATTGTCGGACCCATCTTTTCACCATTGAATCACTCATTGCATTTTCTTCGTAAACCTTGCAGATCTAATTTCACAAACGACGGGATTTTTGATCAACGCTCCCATTATAAATGATCACTACGAACGACACACAATACAGAGCGATCTCAAAATGGCGTCATTTCGTTCAGCTTGGATCAGAGTAACTAGTGCGCATGAGCAGGACTGCGATCGTAGCACTGCCGCGGAGAAAAACTCGAAACAGAATTTATTTTACCAACTTGCAATCATATATAGATGGACACAATTATCTCATATATAGACGGACGTATATAATATAGTGTACGTATATGTATGTAATATATGGAAGACTGTTAGATGTCAAACATCCTGCCGCAGCATGATGTAACACCCAAGTGGGAAAAATGCAGTACGTATGTAGCATAGGATAAGGTATGCTCCGTACAGATTTTCGTAGTAAACACCTGAATTGTTTAAAATGAATTTTCGACCATTCTTAGCACTTGCACCAAGCCGGATTTTTTTATCGCGTTACTTTCAATAAAATATGTTTCCTGAGGGAAAAAAGAGGAAGATATAAAAAGAGGAAGATGCCAATAGTAGACTACCTAACGAGCTGGTCATTTTAGAAAGATGAAATTTCGTATATAAACTCCTTATCAAAAATAACATGATATATACAAAGACTTTTAGAAAATTCCACCTCTAAGTAGGAGAAGGGGAAATTTCTATAATATGTTTCCAAGTGTATAAAAATAATATAAATATAGTGTACTTTTGAAATATTGCCGTGCAAACAATTTATTGCTATTTATTGTATTTGTAATTAAAAATAGTTCTTCCTATTTTAGGTATATTAGTTTTCCTCTTTGCAACTAAATCACTGTTCTAACTCTGGTATAACTCTAATAAAGTCTGTTATAACTCACAGGGATTAAATGATATTAACTATTTCTTTTATTTATTCATTCATTTGTTTTTTATTATTAGTACTTCGAGTGACGATAGGAGAGATCAAAGTATTGTGAACGTAAATGAAATGGAAATGAATCCGATATTTCAACTCTTTTACAATAGCAACGTGCAGTACTTGATATCCGGGTCTTATGTCTTACGACCGTTTCTCCATTGTCGTGAACAGTGTTATGACATGAAATCTTAGCTTTATTCACCATTTCCATTTTGAATAGACGGATTAGGGAAGAGATGGAGCTTTTTCTTGGGACGCTTAATCCCTACCAAAAATCCATTACTCGCTAGCTAGTACCGCTTTTATTCTATGGAGGCGAACATTGAAAGAGGAAATGGTTACTAAGTGGTTCATATTATATTTGCTGTCTTAATCAACTTGAACTAGGAAAACAAATTACTGAACAAACCAACGTTTATTTGAAAGTAATAACTGTGTCTAGCCAACTAACTGAACATATTGGCTTCATAAAACACTGTAAAACTCAACATATTGGCTTCATAAAACAGTGTAAAACTGAACATATTGGCTTCATAAAACACTGTAAAACTGAACATATTGGCTTCATTAAACACTGTAAAACTGAACATATTGGCTTCATAAAACACTGTAAAACTGAACATATTGGCTTCATTAAACACTGTAAAACTGAACATATTAGCTTCATAAAACACTGTAAAACTGAACATATTGAGCTCACTGTAAAACTGAACATATTGGCTTCATAAAACACTGTAAAACTGAACATATTGGCTTCATGTTGGATGTGTTGCGCATGAAAAAGGAGAAAAAAGGAGAAGAGAAGAGACGAGAGGAGTGATGGAAAGAAGAGGGATGGTTTACAAGATAAGGTAATAGTTATGTTGGTGAAATGGGGAAAAAAAGTAAAAGAACGGTTAAAACAACACAGAGGTAATGTGAGATTGGTGAAAGAATGAAATACAATTTTTAAACATATGACGGATACGGGACATAATATTAATTGGTACGAGAGTGAAGTGTTAGCACAAGGGTTAATAAGAAAGTGGAAGGAGACCAGATTCATTGAGAAAGAGAAAGGCTGTGTTATGAATTGGAATCGCGGGGCTTAAAGTTGACGAACAGTGGAACAAGTTATTGGAAAGACTTAATTCGACCGCCCAAGGCAAAAGAAGGTATCTTCATTTTCCTTGTTTTGAGAACAACAGAAAAAAAAAAGTGAGTTTTGATAGTTAACTTTACTATTAAAGATTTTGTCTTCTTTTCGGCGTCAATGCTCACTTAGTCTTTAAGAGTAACGTTAACTATCAAAAATCACCCTTTTTTGCTGTTGTTCTCAAGACAATCAAAATGTAGATAGTTCCTTTTACCTTTGGGCGGCCGAATTTGTAGTTTAGTTTTCTACCGGACCAGGAAGAGAAATGGATCTGTGGTGTTTAGTTTCACTTTTGTTAACTTTTATTATGATTGGCTGAATCCGCTTTGATCAACCAATCAGCGTTCAGAACCATTTTCTGGGATCCTGTTAAATTTAGATGCAGCTATGTTCAATTAGTTGGCTAAACTGTCACACAGTTATTACTTTAAAATAAACGTTGTCCGTTCACTGACTTGTTTTTGTAGTTCAAGAAAATGGTTGGTTTCGACCACTTCTTGTTTGAATAGAAAGTTAAGGAGATTAAACCTTTCGTTAAGATGTTGAATCGATTAAAAAAATGGTATTCTTGCTATTTCTTTCAGTTTTGATACCTATCCGCAGACAGGCATACGTACAAAGCTGTTCTTTAAGCCTTCCCATACTTACGCATAATAAATTTGAAAGTCAAGAAAGGAACAACTGAACTTAATACTAAACATCAGTGTTATCAATCTATGACGACGACAATAACGAAATGCGTACCGGCCGCAGCAGCAAACGGCAGTAGTGTTGTCTCTCGCATGACCAGGAACAGTCTCTAAGGAAAACAACAACAGCTCATCCCCAGCGGGAAGAAATAAATTCCCTGCCTCCAGAAGAGACGACGGGAGAAAAACAGAACAGAGAGAGAGAGAAAAAACAGCGTTGAAGAGTGAGGGAATGGATAACCGTTCTGAAGTTTAGCTAGCAGCAGTTACCAGTAGGAGTTACCACGGTAAGAGGAAGGTTAGGGTTGGAAAAAAAGAGAGAGAGAGAGAAGAACCTCTCATCGTTGTTTCTGATAGCTAAAGCATATTTCTACGTGGCATGACTCCACCTCATTCACGAAACTCTTGGCGGTTTATAGAAAAGCAACCTGTGGTGTACAGGACATATATTTCATACCCTCTTTGTCTTCTCCTATATTGAATTAAAACCTTGATGCTTAAGGGAAGAAGAGAGGGAGGAAACAGATAATGTAAACCTTTTAAAGAGCAACGTTCATATAACGTATACATAACTACGTGCATACATACATACATACATACACACACACACACACACACACACATATATATATATATATATATATATATATATATATATATATATATAGTGGATACGTATATGCAGATGAAGAATTTTCGAAAAATCCTGCATTTGCTTTCATATCAATACTTACGCTTCCTTCTAGAAATTTTCGTACGCACTCACTGTCTTCCTCCCCCTTTATTATATTTATTATATTTCACTTCCTCCTTCCTCTCTCTCCAATATATATGTACAGTCAGTGACAAAAATTATTTCCGTTTGATAAAATTTGTTTCGTAAATCACTTCGGAATGGAAGGACAATTTAAATACAGCTTTCAGTAAACTAAAAAGAATGTATTTTTCCGTAATGTTTCAGCCATACCAGCGTTATTCCGAAAATATACTTTATCAAAGGGAAAGTTATCGTTGACTGTATATGCACAAAACATGTATATTATAGTGGCTAGCACGCGCAACCTTGGTGTACGAAGTCCTGGATTCGATTTCCCGTTCTAGAATCTTTAACTTTGGACACATTACGCTGGTTCGGATTCTACCTTTAACAGTGGGTCCACGTTTCACATATCTTCGGTGCTGAAAGAGACACTTAGGTCTAATCAATCAATAACTAGGCATGATGCAATTAGGAGCGAAAGGAAATTAGAGGTCTAAACGAAAAATAGCTTGCAATTCAGTGTAAACTTACATTTTCAGTCATTATACATTTAGAAAATAAAATAAGTTTTGATTGCACAATAGAATTTCACATGAATACGATCTCATACAATCTAATACAACCTCAATCGCGCAATTTTCTATGGTAATTATAGTAACATGATTGATAAGTCAGACTACAGTACTGCAGCTCTCATAAGTAAAATGGTTTTACGGAAATTGAACAAAGACTTCGAAACAAAACTAATATTTTTAACTACTTCATTGTAAAAGAATTACAAATATGTATGTCTGTACTACAAGGGAAACTGAAAAAAAAACGAAGGAAGTTGAATTTTATAAGGCAAAATTAGACAATTGCCGGGCATGTTAGAACATTCAGAGATATACACGTAATTTTCTTGAGGATGGATGATTAACCACGTTGACTGACTCAGAGAAAACAGATATGATTGGTAACCTTCATATAAGTTCTCTTTTCTACATAATTCTGCTACTAGAATAAGTATCTTGGGAAGAAACGACAAATGATACTGAGGTTTCTAGCACGAAGGTTTGAATCTGATAACAAGCAAGGGAAGAAAAAGGCGAAGATTAACAAATGAAGGAGAGAAGAAATGTATAAAACATGGAGTTAGTCACAAGCACTATTCATCTCTTCAAGCAGCTGTATGACAACAAGATGGAGAAGTTTATGATAAGCGAGACTTGTTCCGTTGGTCCCGGAATATACGCAAGTTGTACAGTTATAGAATACTAGTTAAGGAGACTGAGAAGAAAGAGGCGTTTTTGTGGATAGTTCAATGGTTTAGTCCATGAGAGCTCAGCATATTACTTTTTTTTCTGTGGCAATGAATCTCCAAGTGCCTGAGGTCATACTGTGAGTAGTTTTAATTGAGAAACTTCTGAAACGCCGTAGCAGAAAGAAGTACCATTAAAAATCATATACATTATACTATACATTAAAGTCATATACATTATATTATTTGAAGCTGAATGGAAACATACGTTGTGGAAAGTTTAAAGAAGATATATGAAGAAATGAAAGTTATAAAATAAAGACTGTTTGATATTTGCAAAAGCACACACAATGGTTGGCGCTTACACAAAGTACGAACATTGGAAGTTCATCAATATAGAATTTAGAGACAGCAGCATTCCAGCCACATACTCCGACGACCAACCAACCACATACCACAGGCTCTGTGTCTGCCCGATCCATCGTTGGAACATAATGTTCTCAACAGCCGGTTCGGTAAAAGTGGCTGGATATCGTCCAAAGAATCGGAGCGAGCTAAAATCAATAGTCAAGATGGGTGTGAGAAATGAAAATGGCCACTTGGACTCTAACCTTAAGCCACATATAATGGCAATGGTAGTAAATCTTTTTACCTCCGCGAAACAATCGAACTAGCGAGCGTTCGGTTCAGTTTTCGATTCGTTCATTTGGAGGCGTTGCTATATGTTGTTCAACAGTTTCCCACATCACTACTGGCGGGGAACAATATGGAATCGCACGTCTCATAAATCAAACGACATAAATTTTTCCTTCTGCGTCAGCTTTACTTTGCTATTACTCCCTCCTTCGTCTCTTTTCAACTTTTTTAAACTAACTTTTTCCCTCCATCATTTCTGAGCATCAATATTAGCTATTATATATATTTGTGATAGGAAACGTATTTTCCAAACTTTAGTGGACATAAACTACAATAACTAGAATCTACAATGTCTACTTTAAATGTAAATGTATACGAATAATTTTGGGTGCAGACGTCAAATAGCTTGACAAAAATTTGGTAAACTTATAGGAAAATGTTATTACTTTAAGAATGAAAGCAAACAACGTTTACGAAACTTAATTAAACAGACGACATACTTAAGTAATAAGTTTGAAATAACATAAATAATGTGAGCCTCACTACTATGTAGTTCTTCATGGTATACTCACTACCAACATTCAGACTTTAGCAGTAAGTGTCTTGTATGCATTTCTTTAAGGAGTTTAAGTTTCATCGACTTTAAATAGTATCTGCTCCTGTGCATTCGGTGCCCGAACGTTTTTGTGTTTCTCTTCTACCAGTGTGCGTTAACTCAGGCTTCCACAGTTTCCAGTGAAAATGAAATGAAATCTTTAAGTTTTACGTCCCGCGCTTATGCCGGTTAGGCTAAAGGAGACGGTGATGCTGAAAGATGAGTGAAATGGTGGAATGAATAAAGTGGGAGGAAATGGGAGAACCCCGAGAAAACCCACGAGCACGGTGTTTGTCCACCACAAAGTCCACACGGCGCAAGCTTAGATCGAACCAGGGACCCCAAGCACCAGAGGTGAACGCTCTACCACTGAGCCACCACGCCCCCCTAGTTTCCAGTGAATTACCAAACAAGTTCCCTTCAGTGAGCATACGTAATGGAGTTGAGTTGATATTGAGTTTAACTTCCCTTGCAGCAGTGAGACTATATGAGACGGGACCTACTTACTATATGAGACGGAATCTACGGAATCCAAGCCACATGAGATCCCACCGAGAATCGAACCCTGGATTCCCACGCCAAAGGCGCGTACTCTAACCGCTAAGCATGTAGGAGTATCATGCCTAATGGAAACAGAAAGTCACTATACCCTAAAACAAGGTTTCTCAACCTTTTCCACCAGCGTATTACCAAAGCAGAGTATTCATCAATATTACCATAAGTCATACGTACCACTAACAGCGACTGGCGTACCACCAGTGGTACGTGTACCACAGGTTAAAAACCCCTACCGCAGAATAAGATATTTTGGTCATTAGCAGCAAACTATTCTAAAACAGGCAGTGTACGTATAATTACCACCTGCGTACGTGCACAACTATTGATAATCTGCACTTAGTAGGTGCCAGGTAATAAAGTCACTAATAATATACAAACTTCGACGGTATTAAAAGAGCAACTTGTTCCATAAAGCACTATATTCGTAATCAGTATAAGTATGCCTTGCAATTCTATATCAAAACATAATTTGTTAAGTTACTAGTATGCAATAGTACTTTTCTTGTTATTTATTGACATTTAGAGTCCCTTTCCACTATTGAGGCTATATGAGGCGTGAACCTATAGGAAAATGTTATTGCTTTAAGAAAGTTAAAGTTGAACTCGAACCGGTGTAATGTATTCAAATTTTAACACTTTCATACCTGAAATCGAACTGAGAAGCATTAATGCTTTTGATTAAGACATTCGCAAATGTATTTGTTCAGAGTTTTTTTTTTTTTTTTTTTTTTTTTAATAAAAATAGTTCAGAAGATTACTTTAAAATTGTGAATAAATTATCTAGACAGGGTGACCATACTCTTGATCAACCAGCATTATCCCATTTGAGAACACAAAATATTGTTCTGATTTTTAGAAGAATACTTTGGCGTAGATTTTTGTCATTACTAAGTACCATAATTACAAGATCTTTTTGTAATGTAATTATATGTTCATTATGTAAGAGTTCTTTATTACGGTTCCAACTACTCAATAGAAACTATTCTGTTTCACATTTTCATTTTGTGGTACTGTTTTACTATGATATTAATTATTTCTTCCAAATTCAACTTTTGCTGCAACCAGTGGCGAATCCAGGACGGACTTTGGGGGGGGGGGAGGCGGTGGATTGTAATACTGCTACTTAGAGCTACTTTTAAGAGCTCCAAACTCTGGGATGGGTTTTATTTATATATAAAATGAGGAAATTTCTTTTTCTGGGGGGCAATAGCCCCCCTGGATCCGCCCCTGGCTGCAACTTTTTTTATAAGTCTCCTACGTTTAGCTGTTGAAATTATGGTAAGAGACTATTATCTAGCATATTGTTGTGGATAAGTGATGAAACAGTGTGTATATATTAATTATAAGTTCTGGAATAAATATTGGAATAATTTCATTATATTATTTGAATCCATTATGGTGATGAGAAGTAGAGTCGAATACAAGAGCTGCTCATTTAATTATGTTAGACTTTTCTCAAAACGTATTAATTAAAAATGAGAATCCTCACCTTAAGTACGTGAGGCAACATACATCATGGTGACGTCACAGCGTAATCTCTCACCTGCTTCCTGGCAGTAATATATGATTGGGTGTGTTGTTTGTGTAGTTCGTGTCAAATTGTGAATTGGATGATCGAAAAGAATACCGAATCTATGTTAAATTTTGTTTTAAACTTTACGGTAACATCAATGAGTGATGCAACAACATTGTAGTGTGGAAGAGGAGTGTGAAGGATGATCCCTATCCTGGTCACCCAACCGTGAATCGCAATGAGAATAAAATTGCCCAGATAAGTGCACTTATGAGATCCGATTTGCCCTGACAGTCCGATTTATCCATAAATATGGGAGAAATGCAATACTTCCATCGACTCACGTTACCAAATCTTACACGAAAACTAAGAATGCGTCTTCCATTGGCGAAATTTATACAAAGGATTCTCACATATGATTACAATCAGCAGAGAACTTGAGGAAACAACTGTCAAAGATCCGATATTGATGACCAATATCATTACAGAGGATCAATAATGCATTTATGGATACTATTACGAAAACCAAGGTAATCTCGCCCCAGTGGAAATCACCTGCATCCCCAAGATCCAAAACTATCAAACAAGTCCGATTTCTTAACCTTTTAGTACTTATTTATTTATTTTTATATATTTGGAATCATGTGGCCTGAATTTGTTCTAAGTGGTCACACTGTAAGGATGGAGATCTACACAGCTGTGCTACACTAGTCATGTGGATCCGTTCATCATAAACAACCGGCCAAGTAAACATCTTTGCAGTGGCGTTTGCACTATGACAGTGTTGAGACAGTGTTGTGTGTGAGACTTCTGGAATGGTGTCACATGTCTTGACCAAAAAACAAAATACCCCAGCGTGCACCATCCTCATAGTCGGCATAGAAACAATACTCCATTTGACTTTCTTCCTCTTCCCTACAATGAAATCCTGCTTTAAATAAAAGAAAACGATTTGCCACCATTCAGGACGTCCAGAAAGACACGACGAGGGAGCTTCGTTGCCTTCCCCAACAGGCTCTCCAGGACAGCTTCTAGTGATGATGAAAACGTTGGTACTGGCTTGTAGAGGCAGTAAGAATGTACGCTTAAAGGGATAGCTACGAATGGATGTTAAGCCACCCTTACAATATTTACAGTTTCAGTTAGGGAATTAAATGAACAATCCTTGGATGTTTATTATGTGCTATTAAAAATGCTGAGCTTTGTAATGTAATATTGCCAAAATAGTATCCAAGCGTAATAGTTATTCTGTTTAAACTATTTTGTTACAAATATAAAATCTGCATTGCAATAGTAACTTAAATATCTTTAGAAAACCTAAAGATCGATGGCACTCAATAACTAACTTTAAATTCCATTGTTTCTATCAATTTTCAAGCCTTAATAAGTATACTTAAACCCAATTCTTTAAGAAATATTGTTACTCATCTTTCTAAAATTCATTTCTTATACAGTATTATCCGTCCTTCTTCATAGTTTATTCAAAAGAAGCTCGGTTACCCAGTATTAGCACCCATCTCTGAAGCAACGGGCCTCTATTTTGATCACAAGTTATGTGAATTACTACATAACTTTGTGGCGTGAATGTTTTGTGTTATTTCCTCTTCTTATGTATTCATCCCAGCAATTCTTTCTTTTCTTAAACCGTATTCAATCCAGCAATTTTCCCCCTTTCTTTCACCATATTCATTACAACAATTCTTCCTTTTCCTTCTATTGTATTTATTTAAGCAATTCATCCTTTTGTTCTCAACGTATTCATTTCAGCGTTTCATTCTCTCTTTTCTTCCCACCGTATTCATTCCAGCACATTCTCTCTCTCGTATTACCGTATTCATTTCATCAAATTCTTTTTTTTCTCCCTACTGTATTCATTATAGTAATTCTTACATCATTCATTATTTGTCTCCGTTAGCTTGCAATGAATAAATGTAGAACGTTTCCTACAGCCGTGTCCCAAAAGTGTAGGATCCGTTCTATGTAGCTTTGCTGTTGTTCAAGCATAAATAGAAACAATCTTCATATACATTTTGTCCAAATCAATTAATTTATTCTTTCGAACTGTGATCTTTTTATGACCGATTTCTAACTAATTTTGGAAGTCCTCTAAATGAATCTAATTATAGTCCATGATTGCTCTATCAATTAAGTAGGCAATGTGATGGACACTGTGTGCATGGGTTTAGTTAGGGTATTTTTCTGTTGCTTCTCACTTTTTCATTCCATCATTTGCAACGACATCTTGTACTTTCAGTGTAATTTTAAATATCTTTTCTTATATTTCCGGGCAATGTATGATTTTAAAATATGCACTAACCAGTTAGAAGAAGAAAAAGAAATATACGAAAAAGGAAAGAGAAAATTGATTGATTCTAATAATTGATTGATGATTTGTGATACGTTTTTGTCTTTACGTTGTCATAGCAACGTTTTGTAGATAAATGATATAATTCAGGAACCATCATATAAATGGATGTATACATAATCATAAAGGTGTGTATTTGTTTCTATAATTGTGTGTCACAATAAAAGCACGGAAAGCTATACGTAATCTAGACTGTTTTAAGTTATTTTCGTAACATAATATAGTTATAATTATGACTGAGGACCTATGTGTAACGAGTTACATTTTATACAGGTTCTCAGTCATAATTATAACTAAATTAAATCACTAAAATCACTAAAATCACTTAAAACAGTTTATGCTGCGTTTAGCTTTCCGTGCTTTTATTGTGGCACACAATTATAGAATAAATACACACCTTTATAATTATGCGTACACCCATTTAGGACAGACTACCGTGGATAATGTGTAAAGGACAAGTACAGATCCGTTAGGAAACACGATATTTCGTCACCAGTAAAACGAATGAAAACTGAATCTAATTTTACCGGTAAGATAACCGAACCTAATCTATTTTTCTTTTTAATACTATCTTTTTTCTTTTTAAATGTTTATCACTTACTAATCTAGTAATTGTTCCTTTAATGTATGTAATAGATTGTAAGAGCCTTCTGTAAATGGAGATATTTTTCTCTGTTGAAGGTAAATAAATAAATAAATTAGTAACAGTAATAATAATTGCGTAGTCGAACCTAATCTTGGTAGCAATAGTAATAGTAATCGTACACTTAAGAAGCATGTACTCATTAAATCTAATTTTGTTCGAATTGGATTTAATAGAAACTTCATAGATGGTACAAATTCTCAAAATAAGAAACAAAGAACTGTAGAAGTAAGTAACGTGCAAGAATGTATTCCGATTTGTGACTTTCAATGTAACTTGGATGAATTCATTGGTCATGTAGCTTAAGCTAATGTTGCGGCGTCCAAAAGAATATTGTAATGACTATGATCATTCATTCGCACACTTACGATCTTGATTAGAACTTCTTTTGTTCAAACTGTAACTCAATTTCTGTTATGATGTTAATCATTATGTTTTATTCTGAATACTATTGATATTTTTTTTTTGAAAATTGATGTACTTGATCCTTTTTCGTTCAAAGAACAACCATATGAATATCATAAATACATCTTTTTCAAAACCTTTTTCATTATGCCCAAGTAAATGATTATTAACTTGTAACATTTTTTTAATGGACCCGAAAAGTACTTAAAATTAAATAACTTGTAAATCAAATTTCGAATGTGCCTTATCGTCGATGAAATGTATAGATAAATGAAGTCAATGATAAAATTTAAAATAAATATGATAATAATATTGTTATAAAAATAAATATTATATATATATGAATTGTAATTTTTATATATACGAGGTGCATTAGAAAACTCGAGTGATTAATATGTATTACCTAACGATCCAGGATTCTTTTCTTTTAATTGTAAACCCAATAACAGAAAGTCCTATAGTCCGGGTGACATGATGTAACGACATCTTATTTTTTCAGTGTAATTTTAAATATCTCTTCTTATATTTCCGGGCAATGTATGATTTTAAAATATGCACTAATCAGTTTGAAGAAAAAGAAGAAAAATACGGAAAGGAAAGATAATCAAAAATTGATTCTAATATGATGATTTGTGATAAGTTTTTCTCTTTACGTTGTCATAGCAACGTTTTGTAAATAAACGATATAATTCAGGAACCATCATACAAATGGTTGTATACATAATCATAAAGGTGTGTATTTGTTTCTATAATTGTGTGTCACAATAAAAGCACGGAAAGCTATACGTAACTAGACTGTTTTAAGTGATATTCGTAACATAATCTAGTTATAATTATGACTGAGGACCTATGTGTAACGATTACATTTTATACAGGTTCTCAGTCATAATTATAACTAAATTAAATCACTAAAATCACTTAAAACAGTTTATGCTGCGTTTAGCTTTCCGTGCTTTTATTGTGGCACACAATTATAGAATAAATACACACTTTTATAATTATGCGTACACCCATTTACACGATGGTTCCTGAATTATATCGTGTATTTTACAAAACGTTGCTATGACAACGTAAAAACTAAAACTCATCACACATCATCATATTATAATCAATCAATTTTCTCTTTCCTTTTTCGTACATTTCTTCTTCTTCTTCTAACTGGTTAGTGCATATTTTAAAATCATACATTGCCCGGAAACGTTATTTAAAATTACACTGAAAATACAAGATGTCGTTGCACATTTCATTTATTACCGTCTCCCCTAGCTTTAAAGAATAAACCTGGGACAATAAACTCAAAAACAAAAATATTACCAACCTTAAATTTGTATAAAAGAACATTTCTCATTTATAAGAACCACTCAAATGTTAGACAACGGATAATTGAACGCATTTCGACGTCCAAAGCAGATACTAATGTTCCTAAGTGTAATTTCTTCTAAAGATATTAATTGGAAATCCTTGGTTATTCATTAATGTATAATTAGTGAACGTCTCA
Organism: Thermobia domestica; assembly: GCF_964235325.1. Taxonomy (NCBI): domain Eukaryota; kingdom Metazoa; phylum Arthropoda; class Insecta; order Zygentoma; family Lepismatidae; genus Thermobia; species Thermobia domestica. The sequence continues at coordinate 137,827,390 of NC_137456.1, read as the reverse complement.
TTGGTTTCCCAATTTCAATTTGTGTTCAATATAAAAGAGTGAACAACAGAATGAAGCATAAAATATGTTGCTAACTTTGAAAAATAATTTGCTTTTCCTAGGGTAAAAGTGTGAATACCACAGTGTTTGCAATCTCATAACCTAAGCGGTTAGCGTACACCCTTTCGGTATGGGAGACCCGTGTTCGATTCCAGGCTGTGGCTCATGTGGTTTGGACCCCACGTTAATCTGAAGGTTCACGTTTCATATACCATCGCTGCTGAAAGGGACGCTATTTTTTTTTTTTTTCAAATTGATCAATTATCATAATATTTGCTACAGCTTGAGAAATACAGGGTCCGGCAAAACGACCTCCCGTACTTGGAGAGGGCCCTGTGTGAGCTGTGGTGAGTATACGGTGGTGGAGGGGATATCTATCGATAGCGGTATGCGTGCCATTTTCAATAGTCGCTATGGCATGGCGCGGTGAGCATCGTGCATCTGTTGTGGAGGAGTCTATTCGTAATGGTGGTTCTGTGATTTCTACTCAGAGGGTATTTCGCATTCGGTTTGGAGTTGGCCGACATGATTCTGTTCCAGATAGAAAAAATATTCAAGTTTGAGTACCAAATTTTAGAGAAACAGGTGCTGCACTGACAAAAAAGTCACCTGACAGACCTGTTTAAGTCCTCAATGCTTTGGAGATCGCTGGATGAACTTCTCACATAGGCCACATTTCCCGGCTTGTTACTCTCTCAGTGCAGAACGTGTTCCGCTAGAGTTTGATACCCAAATGTGAATAGTTTACCTATCCAGAACAGAATTCTTTCTGCCAGACCCTATATATTAAAAAAAAAAATAAAATAAAATATTCCCCTAATACAAAAATTGCAGATTTTAAGCTACTACAAAACTATAATTCAAGCAATTAAAGCCAACGATGAAGTCTCGGTTTCTGCAATTATAAAGCAAAAGAAATAAGAAATAGAATTTTACCGTAAAACTTAATTCTCTTTTTGTATATACCTTTTCCTACTTCTGGAATTTCATAAATCGCCGCATGAGAACCAGAGGAATGTAACTCCATTTTCATAGGTTTACAGGCGACAGGACAAAAATATTATTTGTTCAGAAAGATGTGTTTTTTTATAAGATGGTAATTGAGCTACATTACAACAGAGATCGACAAGGAGAATAGATGATGTTCCGTTCCATTTACACAAAGTGGGACTTTCAAAATTATTTCCAAACATGAAGAAAACAGAAACCTCATTTTTGGAGTTACATTTCTGTGATTCTCATGCGACGAAATGGTCTTATACATAAGATATCTACTATTGGTTTCGTTTCCAATTTCAAAGAATTGATTGTTTAACATCTTTTTTAGCATCTAGCCTACTTAGGACGCGTCAAAATGTTTAATTTATCATAACGACGAATAAAGTATATCCGAAAAAGTATTCTCACAGGGAAACGAATTCCAAGGAATTTCGCAGCCAAAATTATGGTAATGTTGCTTGTGCTTTTGACGTTCATGAAAATGTTTATTTCTGAATAGGTCTCTATAGAGGGAATATTCAGTCAGAAATATTACATTGAGATTTTAACGAAAATTCCACCCAAACAATGAGGAGAAAGAAGCCTCAACGGTGGAAAAATGGATGGATCCTACACCAAAACAATTTATCGACTCATAAGGCTCTTAAGGTTTTAAGGTAATCTTTGCCTAGTAAAAATATTACCGCCATGAAACATCTCTCCACTTGCGGTATCTGGAAATATGTGATTTTTTTCTTTTTCCGAGACTAAAATCTGGCCTCATGGAAAACCAAAATTCTTCTAGGGCAAACAACTTACTTGAACTCACAGAAAATGACTACCAGTATAGGGGTAGCAACGAAGGCAGAAATGTTTGAAAGTCGTAGTGGACTACTTTGAAGGTAATTACCACGCCAGATAGAAATGCGTTATGTATAAGAACTTATGATGTCAGTCTTTTGTGTGTGTGTGTATCACCTTCATACATAAAAGGTCGTTTGACTATCGTGGTACCGGAGATAGAACGTTTCATTTTATTGAATAGAAAAATGTTTCTCCATTTATAACATTAATACGCAGGACCTGTTACAGAAGCGACGTAATTTTCCTTATTATACGATGTTTCAAAATGAATATCAACGTTTTCAAGGCTTTTGTAGTATTTACTACATTTAACGTAGTATTATAAATAATATATCAAATTAAAGAGCAATTCAAACAGTTTTTGCTACAAGTGTTCGATGTAAGCACCATTCGTCACACGGCACATATCGGGTCGATAGGCAAGAAAGGCCCGTAAACTTTCTGCCGGGTAGGCACAAAATACATTCAATTTGAGGAAGTCTCATTGCAACTGTATCATCTCGCGGAGATACCCTGACTCATAGATGCGAACCCATAGTGGTGTTCACATCGCCACTTAAGTGAAATGTTGATTCATCACTGAAGACGACACGAACCAGAAAATTTTCATCGTCATGCAGCAACATTTCATTTACAAAGTTGGCACGTAAACCGTAGTCTCTAGATTTTAGAGCTTGTGGCAATTGCAAACGATAACGAAGTAGTTGTAAGCGTCTCCTTAAAATTCTCCACAAAGACGGTTGCGCTGAAACTATAGATTCATTCTTTGCAAAATGTAAAAGACAAAAAGCTTTCTGCTCACTTTGTTACTAGCGTTTCCTAATGGCAGATAGAGGAGACAGTGCACGTGCATGCGTCTGTTAAAAACTTTTTGAGATGCTCTTTCGTTTGTTGTATTATTTATTATTATAAGTTATTTATAATAAATATTACAAAGACTTAAAACCCCGATATTCATTTTGAAACACCCTGTACAATGTAAGTATATGGTACCACGTGAGGTCTTCAGGATAAATACAGGAGCTGATATTTTTCCATATCATTCTTGTAATTACAACACCAACGAAATGTTCTCATTTAAAAATAAAAAGCAAATAAGTTACACCATGTGAATCTTCTTCGGAAAAATATTTCCCTTTAAGAAGAGTGAAAATCCATCCACTCTTTTCTTTTATTTTTGTCTTGAAAACTTTTTAGCGATTATAACATCATATGGCAACACTGTAAAATTGTCCACTCCTTTCCCACATTCCCTTCTATCCTGTTTCATTGCGGGGCGTATCCTTCCCCTTTAACCATCATCCGTGCAAGAAAAAACCTTCAACTATTTCCCCTCTCTCATTTTCTCTTATAACCTACATAACAAGTTGGCAAGCGAAGATCATTCTGGTCAGGTCCAATGCGACTCTCATCTCTCCGACCAGCCATCAGCTCTGAGAAGCATCCTCACACTCTACAACATCGTTAGAAAAAAAGAAAGGTATTTTTTCTGTAACAAAAAGTAAGAAAAAAATGGACAGAAAAAGATAAAACGAGATATTGAGCCAACACAACAGAAGATCTTAGAAAATTCTATTATAACTATGAGCGTGTAGTACGGAAACGTTGTTAAGCTATCAAGACGTGCAACCACGTGGAAACGGGACAGAGTTTTCCCCTGTGTTCGAACTTCAAGTGTGCGTGGTATTGGTTGTCAAAAACGACATCTTAAACATTAATCTTTACTCGGTAGGGGAGAAGTATAAAATGAGCTGTCATATTACTGTTTGTGGTTCAAATGCCGTCTTTCGGTATTCTTAGAGCGCAATCTCCAGTGATTACAAGCAATGTAGATCTAATTTAAATTAATATATTAAGTAATAAGAGTTAAACACTACCCTTATCTTAAAAACTCTCTCTCTCGTGTAATATTCGTAAATCGAAAAGAATGGTCTACATATATATGTATGTCTGTTTCTAAGGGTAATTCTAAAATTTGCACCACAAATAGATCGTAAATGGAGAAAACAATCGATGAGCTGTTTTCAAAGTTCAGGTGTGCAGAAGGGCTGTTATTTGTAGACTATTAAACAAAGACGTACTAGAATGGGGTTTTATAAAACAAATATTTACAAAAATGGAACAACGTCTCGGAATTTTATATTTAAAACAACACCCTATTCTAGTATATTTATTGACCTATACATATAAGCCCTTCTATATATTTGACGTCCATCAGAACAGAGCATCTACTGTATTTCCTCTTGCATTTCTGAACTATTTATGATGAAACTTTTAGTTAAATTAATCTTTATATCCAATCCTAAGCCAAATCATTATGACTACCCTCTACTTCTTGAACGAAGTCGTTGGTCTGACGTAAAAGTCACGGCACACAATTGATCCTCTCGCAAGACAGTAAAAAAGAGTTTCTCGTTCGATCACTCGGTGTGAAACTGACTAAGGAAGGCCGGTGATATGATACATCAGAGTTTGATAGAATTCAAACTGTGATTGCCATACCTCTAGGATTGGCATCTTGGAAATAAAGCGACTTCTCAGGTCTTCACGAGCTGCCGTAGTTAGTGTCTTCCAAAAGTTGGAAAAGGACGGTGAAACTAGCACAAAACTAGAAGACATGTGATGACCATACATCAATTAAGAATGACGGACTACTTAAACTGTCGAAATCGGTAATACAATATAGGATTCAAACTGTGGTACAATTAACAGAAGATTTTAACATTGGTCAAAGCACGAGTATGTCTGAGGACACAGTTGACCATGCACTGTTAGATATGGACATTCGTAGTCGACTTCCAACACGTGTACAAAGGTTAACTTCACGATATCTTCGATTACAACTGGAATTGGCATATTTCCATCATCATTGGACCGCTAGGCAATCGCACAACGTTGCATGGTTCGGTAAATCACGATATTGTCTCATCATGTTGATAGCCAGGTGCTCGAGACGTATACAGTAAGACGACAACAAACTGGTGCTGAGTCTATTATAATTTGGAAATTCTTCACATTGTTATCCATCGGCCCAGTACTTCATGCGAAGGGCACCATGACGGATTCTAGCTTCCTGCAAGGTTATTACTGATTGTGTAAAACCATTCATGTCGGCTTTGTTTCCATTTGGAAATGGCATCTTTCAGCAGAACAATGTTCCTTGTCACAAGATTAATGTTGTGCTGCAGGGATTCGAAGAGTACAGTGGTGAATTTCAAGCTGCAATATGAACCCCAAATCCACTCGATCTTAATACAATTAAATACCTTTGGGGTGCCAATGGGCGCCAGATCTTAGCTCATCGCCCCCTTCCCCTTCGCGGAGTTTACAAAGATTAAGCGATTCAGTGTGCAGATGTAATGTGCTATGCCTCGAACCACCTACCAAATATCATTGTTTCCATGTCAAGCCGAATTGTTGCTGCGTTGCGAGTCTAGGACATACTAGGTGGTGGACATACTAGATATTTGGTAGGCAGTCATACTGTTTTATCTTGTAAGTGTACATAATGCATTGTAGAAGTGATAGGAGCATAACTGCAAGAATTCTTCACATTTTTTGAATCCTCAACAAGAAACATACGAAGTAGCATTAGAAAGTTTCGGAATATATATATATATATATATATATATATATATATATATATATATATATATATATATATATATATATGATAGTTTACACATTATCCCTACAAGATAATAACCTTCAAAATACTGAATGCTACTGTGATTTTTTACTTCCTTTGTAATTCAAATAAACAATATAGAACAGTGTAGGAATTATTCGTATTTGTATGAACAAATACGTGTCATCATATTTATCTATTCTATTTTAGTTGACGAGTTTTATGTCTTATTTATGGGAAATTGAAGATGCAAAGGCATGATGAAAGGTTGTTGGGAATAGAAATTAATTCATTAGAAAACGATTATTTGATTTCCTATTTCTGCTAGTAGTAGTAATAAAAATGGATGTTACTGCATATCGGCTTTTTTCTTCTGTTTTTTTCAAGCGAGGACGCAGTATTACAAAACTAATTACTGGAATTATTCTGTTCGCTAAGATCTCAGTTTGCTTCATCAGCGCCATTGCGCCCATACAGACCAAACTGCTGATCAGCTGTACCGTTGATGTTCGGGATCACCCTGTGAGCCATACACATACGGTTTGTCGGTTCCCCCAACTCCACTAGTTACATATATCTCCTCCTCCTATCCCCAAACCACTCTTTTGCAATGACCTTTTAAACAAGAACTGAAGGCCGAAACTTCAGTTAAAAATTAATGCTTCCTAATGAGAGGCAGAGAAACTGGAAACCCATGCAAATCTATATTGCATGGTGTTGCGTGTAAAGCGACGCTTAAAACACAAAAGGACGTTGATTGAAATGACAAATCAATAGAAAGAGAGAGACTCTGCAACGGAAGTGCAATTCAGCAGCAGATGCTTATATTCACATTTTTAGTCCTGAGAACGAAAGCATTTGGCCCTTTTCGCACACTTCTACAGACACACACACATGCATCACATATTCACTCATTTACGTGGTCTCTCTCCACATACTGTGCTCGTTTCTGTGTGTGTGTTGTGTGTGTTTGTGTGTAAGTGAGTGGATGCATCGAAAAATATAATGTTGTTTTCTAGCTTTCATCATATAACATATCGGGAGACTTATAAATGAAAATTGAATATTCCATTAAAGAAAGGAATAAATTTTGATAACAGTAATATATACGGTGGAACATACACAGACAAAAACAATGAATTATCAATTTACCTTACCAATAAATGAGAAAATAACTTTGACATAAATAGAATGTTATTTATGGTAGCGTGCATTATTGCTTTGATATATACAGTATATCTAGCCAAAATTTTTCACATTTTCTTATTATTTACCAAATACATACCGTTATATATCAAAATGAAATTGTTCTGCAGAACTTTATTCAGTGCGCACATAGTTTGTATGTTCAAAACACTCACTTTTATATATATATATATATATATATATATATATATATATATAACAATTTGTAGCGGAAGGTATAAGTATATTCTTAGAAGATGAATGGAATCCATATTGAAATGAGGATTTAAACTCTCATTTTACATACAATAGTGTTCAAAAATTAAGATTTGTATAATTGATGTATTTTTCTGATTATAAAAATTAGCAACAGACGTCAATAGAGAACCTACGATACTTTAATTACCATCCTTTTGATAGTTCCATTCCAATGATATCCATGATCGGATTACTGACCAAGATATAATGCATTTAAAAATTCTTTGTAAAATACACAAATGCATACTACTTTCGTCTAGATCTGAGATAATACGTGTAAATTAAATAAAATATGATCATTTCACATTGTCTAATGTAAGTGAGTGCTCTTTTCTTCAAAGTTTTCCTCGGCCATCGTTTGCATTTCAAAAGATTCTTCTTTGATAAACTTTGATTGTGATCATAATAATCGAATAAAAGTTAACGTCATTTTCGGTGTTTGGCATTGATAAAATATATTTTGTCCCTGAATTTGGTTAGTGTTGCCCAAAAGACGAGATTTCGAAATCTCAAAAATTATGTCGTAAAAGTTGTTTTTGTTTTCATCTCAGAAAATATATCTATTTCAATAGATAATACCAGCTTTGACAGATATCAACGATATTTGGAAGACCATCAAAATAGAGCATAAAATGCTACTTTCGGTTGTGGTATTTGAATGTCTGTATCGAGTTTTCGCCCTTGGAATAATGTGGCTTTAGGAATCTTAGCTAAATCAGGTACGTTATTTCCTTTTAGATCAATTATTTCATATTCAACTCAATTTTGGACCAAATTTGCCAAGAAATAAAAGTTTATGTAAACTTCAGGCTTGGGTATGAATTAGCAATTACACTTAAGTTCTTTAGAACTTTTAAGTAGATCAGCAGTGATATTTTTTGTTATGTTTCTCCCCTCAAATCAAGCAGTATAATATTCTATTATGACATACACATGTGAAATTGTATTACTTAAGAATAACTCAACCAACTAAGAACAAAGTTGATAAGAAGACCAGTTGACCATAAATTGAAGGTATCTATAAATTACATATATCATCATTATTGGCCAATGTTGATCTTAAATTGGCCAATTCTGTTGACATAGTTTAGAGAAATTCTGGACTACCAGTGACTTACTGCCTGCCTGATGACCTACATCGAAAGCTAAGGGTAAGATTTATCTAACTAAATATAACCTAAAAATCAGTAAACATATGAAAAATATGAAACCCTTATATTGGAGAATCTTTTCCCCTCCTCTGTTGAAACAAATGCTGCATTGATGCTTCTGCTAAAACGCACGGAACTTCACACTACTAATCCATTTGACATTAAGTATATTGAAACTACATCTAATGATGTCAGGTTCTATGACAAAACTTACTCCAAAATTTGTCAAATTTCCGTCATCCTTAAAAAAGTATTCGTACATAGATTGTGAAAAAAGAAAATAAGACAGATAATATCATAATACCAGTGATGATTTCAGGAAGTTGCCAGGGGGGAAAATTCCAAAGGGTCGTATTTATAGTCATTACAGTCGACTTGTTTGGTGCATTATACTGCAAAAAAAAAAAAAAAAAAAAAAATTCCACAAAGTTAGCAAACAATTCCTGTAAAACACTCATCACACTTGTAATAAGTTTTCTTCATGACAACACATTGTTCCATCTACTCTTACCCGTACAGAAAACAGATGACAATCATGTGATATTCAGCGTTTCGTGACTAAAAAACTACAAAGATAACGAATGGAAATCGCTTAAAGTTCAGTGTGGCCAACTTACTAGAACAGAAATGGCGGGTATTTCAACAGTTGCGTTCTTTATGACACACTGTATGTCCTAAAACTAAAATGTGACTCAAACATGCATTTATATGACCACTAAAACCCGTATATAGTGTATAAATGTGTTTGAATCTAATTAAACGTATATGCAATTGCCTGGATAAAAATATCACATGTCAAAGAAATCTTAAGCTTATTGATATTATTATCAAACTAAAAAGATAAAACAAATAGAATATTACATAATAAAATATGTTATACAAAATGTATGTAGTAAATCTCGTAGTATGTAGTAATATTACTTTTCACATTCATCACATTACAAAATCGATCGTAGGCTAGTGACTTACTATAGGTGAACTTCGAGACGAAATACAATACTTTTAATAACAATATAATGAAATTGTTTTACTACTACCACAATCACATATAACACAACATCGATAGCCATTCTAACAACTAGAGAAACGTTGATGCCTTATTTCCCTCAGTTCGAAAATTTTGTTTTATGAAAATCGTAGTAAAGTATAGTAAATCTACTCACGGTCAGATGTCTACCGGTTTTCCTTTTCGTTGGCCTCAAGGATCATATACTAAAATAATATGTTTCTATGACTGTCAATCATATGGTATAGAAATTGTGTCCTGTAAGGACCGTTTCACAATTAGGAGCAAGTTTGAAGGTGCAAAATCTGAAAAAAAAAATTGGGGGGGTTCAATGCTTTTTTTCCTAAATATGCCCTATATATAAACTGGCAATGCCACCTTGTGCACGGCAGTGCAGGAGGTACGTGACAAAGTTTCCAAACACGTTAGATTAATTTGTCATTACCGTAACACGTTTCCAAATTTTCGTTTTATTCTGTATTTTCTCTGTTGAAAAGGCAGTATTATGTCACAAATTGACAAACGGAGGTGTAAAAATATTTTACAATAAAAATATAAAAGTATTAGTAATTTTTAGTACTTTATTGAAAGAAAAATACATTATCGTGACGGTAACGACAAAAATGTAATAGAAATGACTTATGACACACAGGATGCAATTATTGTAATATATTTGACAGAATACACTAACACATTAATATAATTCTCCTATATCAGTGGTCTGGTTCAAAAATGGTGAACCCCACTAATACAATTTGGAGCTCATATTGTATATTTGTTCACTAGCCAAACATTTTTTACTCTTCTAACAAAATATAAAGATATTGTAGTAAATTTTGTGTTTTATGTCATTTCTGCGCAAAACCCGTATGAATACTAATGTTCTACACAGTAAGTTCTTATTGCTAGTGCAATGACACAATATAATACAATGATTATATGTACAATAATAATACACACAATAAATAATACAGTGTGTGAGTATTGGCATCAGTTTGAGAATAATACAGTTCGCATAAAAGACTAAAAAACATAATTTGCTGCTGAAAAAGCAGATGAACACTATGCAATTGTTTCAGATCAACAGAAAAAATAATTATGTACTTATGTTATTTTTTGTACTGCTGATTTGTTTTAAAAAAAACGAAAGTATTCCCGCATTCAAATAACCTTCATTTCTAACAATATTTATAAACTATTCAAGTCGTTTTTTCTGACAATACAACTTTTACACATTTGTCATGTCCACTTTTTTGGGCCTGAAACAATTGCACACTGTTGATCTGTTACAGAAACAGGAAATAATTCTTACATTCAAAGAACCCTTCCTCTCTGAGACTGCTTGGTGCACTTTCATCAAATCTGGTATTTTTGGCAAGTTGTTAGGTACTAAGGAATCAACAGCCGAAATTGCAGAAGTATGAATGTAAAAGAACTTAATGTTTGAAGTTTCAGACCTATTTAACACATTGAACGTTGCTTTTGCATCAGTTAAGTCGTGTCCATGCGAAACTAATATGTCAGCTTGTCTTGCAAGAAGCACCGAAATGCATCTGCTGTATTTCTTGAGAACACTCACACCGATAGTTCTCAGAAAAATCAACGTAGAGTACACATTCGTTCTATGTAAGTGTCTGTTTAAATGTCTTTACTAAGTAATACTGATGATATACGTTGCAATTGTGTCTAAGAAAAGGCAGCATATAGTTTTCAAACGCACGTGCTGTCTGTCACCGAACCTCTTACCTTTTTTTTTTTCTGTAAATCGTACTATAATTGTTTCGGATGTGCCGTTCGTATTGTACTTCGTTCTTTTTTCTTTTTTATTGTTCCAACAATACCAAAAAGTCTGCTACTGTGGATTTGGAATTATCATATTCAGCGACTTGCTTTTGCACTTCAAACATTCTCGGTATGAACAGGATTGTTTTTGGGATTACAACAAAAAGTTTAAGCAAATTCATGTAGATTATTTGTATGAACCACCCTACAAAGTTTGAATTTATCTGCTTTGAACTGTAAATTGGAATGCATTTGGCAAGCACATTTTGCTGTGAGATAAATAAACATACAAATGGAATGATACAAATAAGAAAAAAATCTTTAAGATAAATACTTACGAAAAATCTTTAACACTTTTAACTGAGAATTAAAAAGGAAGTTCTACAGCACATACCGTAACAATTTACGTGTTTTCGCGATTTATTTTGAAAAAAATGTGCGTTGTCATTGATGTTGAATTTTGATTTTCAAAATATTGCATGCATGACATATCATTTTCTTGGTTCAAAATTTAATACAAAATCAAGATTGTAAAAAAAGTTTTTTGTCATCATCATCAAAATCGAATATGAATACTGATGATTCAAGCTGATAACTGAATTATTTCTATTTGTTAAATTTACGTGCAAAATAACAGTACAGCACGTTTTGTATTGTTTTTCATATTTTAAATATAGCATAGTCTCCTGATTGTCACCACCAAAATAACAAGTCATTTCCGTAACAAAATTTGACGTAACGGTAAGGACCGTTATGGGAATGACGTTTCTTCGCATTACAGAAATTTGTAGAAAACCTTGCATAGGTGGGAAGTCGAAATGAATTCACCAAGAACCTGATCCATTAGGATTACAAAACAGACGTTACATCATTCAATTATATATTATATTTATAGCATAAAACTGTGTTACGGTTATGACAATGAGAAAACATAACTCAACTCACTTGCAGACAAAAGCAAAGATAAAAATCTTCAGACCGCCGTGCGTTGGATCCCATGTGCCTCCCGCACATGCAAGGGATACGAATTACGCTGCGCATTTGTTTCGGATGCAATATTGCCAAATCAATAGCATTTAAGAACAAAAAACGTAAGTAGTGACGGTACTAACATTAAAAGCAAGGGACACAGCTTTCATCACCAAAATGTAACCTCAAAACAAAAGAAAAGGAAAATACTGTTATTTATTTATATAAATGGGCTCAAGTTCTCTAGGCGGCGAAATAAACAAATACATTTTCGCACTTGTATATACTAGAAAATACCATGAATGTTCACGTACCTTTTGCTGGGGACACGTTATGGTAGGACATCTACGAATAAAATAATTAATTTCTTAAAAAATAAAAATAAATAATTCAAAGACACGTATTGACAGTACATTAGTGTGACACTAGCTACTTATGTTCACAAACACAAAATCGTATTTCTATTTAGAAAAGGACATTTTAACACGGAACATGAAACTTGCCCCTAATCGTGAAACGACCCATAAAGAAAATAACTTTTGACATGCCCGTCATTTCTATTTTAATTAGTAAGTCGGCAGCAGTGAACGTTATACGATTTTCATCGTCTTTATAGTTAGTGGTCACGGCGCTCCGAATATCGCATGATCGTTATCTGTTTTCTGTACGGGTAGGAATCGAGTGCTTCACGACCAAACAGCGTGTTGTCATAGTGAAAGCTTATTACAAATGTGGTGAACGCAAATAAAATGATGGTTTTGAAGGTTAAAAGAAATTAAAATCCAATTTTACATATCTACTATAATAGTGTATTTCATTTTCGCCTAGTAAGTAACCTGTTAGATCGATCTCTTTTCTTCACAAAATATCACAACATCGTGTAAAAAAAGGAGGGCCAAACTGTCAGTAAATGGGCATTCATACATCGGTAATAAATCAGATCAGCATTCATTCAAATAGCTGAAAATTAACGTTGATCATTCTATCTATTTCGAAGGAACTGACACAAGTCTCTCCTCTTGTGTTTCTACGCTTAGGTACACGATTTTATTCAAGTACCTTCTCTGCAAGGTGACCAGACTTCCTGTTTTAGTCGGGACAGTCCCTTTTTTCCAACCGTTGTCCCGTTTTTCTTCTGATTCTCGAACGGGACGCCTAAATGTCCCGTTTTTAAGTAAAAATGACCTAGGTGTCCCGTAATTATTATTCAAAATATAAATCGTCAATGCAAATTCTATTCTCTTCCGTACCAGCACTCATTGGGAAGGTTCAGCCGTGTCTAGAACTTCTGGATTTTCAAATGGGAATTGAATGTTCGTGGTTCAAGTGGAAATTCTGAGTGTTCAACTAGTTAAAAGAATTGTTAGGTAGAACTTGCAATCGGGAACCATTATTTGTTGTGTGGTACACGTAAAGTTAGAAACGGTGTGCTATCACTCTTACTTGTGTATTTTGTAAATTGAGACCACTGCTGAGTCCCAAAATGCAATCTGGAAGTCAGAACCCCCCCCCCCCCGTAGCCGATTCGTATGCGTCCCGTTTTCGCAAGTGAAAATTCTGGTCACCTTGCTTCTCTGTTACTTGTTAACCTGTCTAGGTTAAATGACACAATCAAGATATTACATCAACACACGCATTAGACTATTTATACTTACAGGATCAAACGGTAAAGAGCCTATAAATCACTTCTCCTAAATCCGACTCACTAGGATATCTATTGCCAGAATGCTGAAAATTTGGCTTAAGGTCAAGTGACCTTCATGCCACTTTAGGTCTCTCTTGGAAATGAAATGAAACTTTTAGTTTAACGTCCCTCCATTATGTTCTTTAGACTAAGGGAGACGGATAATTAAGGCAAGTGATAATGGAAGAATTGATGGTATGAGAATGCGGAAGGAAACGGATGTACCCTGAGGAAATCCATCAACAAGATGTTGTTCACCACAACTTACTTGGCCAGAGGTTTGAATCAGGGACCCCACACACCAGAGATAATTGCCCTACCATTGAGTCACCGTCTCTATTGGAAAAGTCATTCATGAGAAAATGTTTTTATAGCTGTACAGCATGATGGAACACCAGAGTTTATGGGTATAGGCAGTCCTGTATCCAGGTGTGTCAACGGGGGCCTGCCCCCCTAACTTTCCTCTGGCCTCCTAAAAATTTTCACTGTAGGCTTGCAAATGAACTATAATATGGTGATGAACTATAATATTATTGGATCGGGCCCCCCCTAACTTCAGCCGGTCCCCCCTATACTTTTGGGCTGGCTATCGGCCTGACTACAGGAGTAATCAATAAAATGAAAATCGGTAGTAGTGTACGCACAAAAAAAATTTATTAAGAGAAGGAATAAGTTAGAAGTTGGCAACTGCTACTATGAGAAAAAAGACAAGTAGAAAAGCGAGATAGAAGAGGAAAGAAAATACAAGTAATTGCAGAACTTGAAGCAGAAGAAACTGAGGGGGAAAATACACACACAGAGATAGGGAGTCAACGATCAAAAACAGCAAAACAAAAATTAACATAGTACAAGAAGAATAATCTTGTGTGTCTCTGTTTGTGTGTATGTGTGAGTTTGAAAAGCGCTAATAAAACTCTGAAGCTCTAACAAACACAACAGTTTATAAGTGGCCACTTGAACAAACCATTGGGAGCAGTGCTGCCACCCTTTGCAAACTTAATCTTGAACAAGGTTCGTTGGGCTGACCTGCAGAAGCGAATAAAAAAATGAACAAATGTAAACATGGCTACTACGTACGCTCAATGCGAGACGAAAGCAAACAATCCTTGTTGGAGAGCCCTACAACGCACAGTCAATGCTATGTCAGGGGGAAAATATATCAACTAGAGAAGAGAAAGAACTACCTCAGTAGCAGGAAAAAGATGGGAAAAAAAAATATTATAACTGGAGACGAAAGGTCAAGACATGAAAACGCCCACGGTAAAAAGAGACAGAAAATTACACAAGAACGCCATGGAGCTAAAATATTAGTTTTATTTTATATTTAAAAAGAACTAAGAGACCAGAGTGTGTATTCATTAGCCATATACACTGTATAACATTTATTATTGTAATGTATTCGGCAGGGCCGGTCTTAAGAGATGCAGGCCCAATTGAGAACATTTTGGAGATATCACGATCCAGGCAAACTTGAATCAAAATTTATATGTCTCTTATTTCTCTATGGAAGAAAACAGTTAACAAGTACGATTTAAACTTGCATACAAGTTAATAGATCACACATTTAAGCCTACAACTAACAATATTTGTAATAACACCTGTGATTGAGTTGGGTTGATTGAGTTGATTTTGAGTTTAACGTCCCTTTCAGCGACGAGGCTATATGAGACGGGATCTACTGATTAATGTGGAATCCAAATCACATGAGCTCCCGCCGGGAATCGAACCCGCGTCTCCCATGCCAAAGGCGATCCTGTGATGGAGTAAATAGGCATAGTGTTGACATCCCCATTATACCTCAATCAATCGATGTGCATCATCTTTGGGAAGTACAGTCATAATATCTGTCTTTTAATGACTCGAATGATTTATGAAAAAAGAAAAGTATATTTCTTCAAAAAGAAAATGTTAAGTATACTGTTGAAAAAAACATATTTTTTGAACTTCCAAAAAATCACTTTAAAATTCTTGAAAATTAATCTTTCAATTTAATATCCCACGAGTATGGTTGTTAGGCTAAAGGTGACGGATGATTTAGACAAGTGAATGATGATGGGAAAAAATGGTGGAACGAAAATGTGGGAAAAAATGAAAGTATCCCGAGAAAACGCACGGACATGATATTGAGCACCATAGATCACTTAACATTCATAAATGGGTCATTATTGTTCTTTTTGATTAAAGTTACTTATCTTGTTTTCTTTTTTTCCTTTAAAAAGTCTTTTCGAATTTTGTCTAGCTTCAAACTCTTGCTAATTTCGGATTCAGTTAGCAAAATTTCCAAACTGTTCGAACATTCTTTTGGTCTTAACTAAGTGTGGATCAGTTTAAGTCTACATAAGCTCCTTTCTCCAGACGCCACGGTTATAGATAGACGAATATTGCAAAGCATACTTGTGTATACTTGACCGCCGAGAGTTGATTATACTCTAGCGCGGAGTACTCGTAGACACGGAGCCCGATTCGAAGCAATCGACCTAATCGGCTTAAGTCCGACCCTGATACTCATGTAGGTTACATACAGTATATTCTTTAACAAAAATAGGGTCCCTGGTTCGATGCCAGCTCGTGCCGTGTGGACTTTGTCGGGGACAAACACCGTGCTCGTGGGTTTTATCGGGGTTCTCACGTTTCCTCCCACTTTCTTCATTCCACCATTTCATTCATTTCTCATCATCGCCGTCTCCTTTAGCTTAACCGGCATAAGCGTGGGACGTAAAACTCAAAGATTTCATTTCATATTCATTTTAACAAAAATGATTACGTACACATTGATACTTTTTTTTATAGTTTAATGGGAATATACGAGACCTTTCTCGTTAATCATGTTTAGTATCTGAACGATCTTTGTTTCAAGCTAGCTGGACATTACGTAAATTAGCTGAAATGTGCATTCTTCGCTCAAGGAGAATAGTTCTATGAAAAAATACTTTAATATCTTCCTCCTCCTGTTAAAATATCCATGGCTGTCACTATTAATCTAAATAAACTCGAAAACAATAGATTTGGGTGCTATTATCAGTCGTTTCCGATTACTTGTTTTCATGTCACTCACTTTCCAATTCTCGCCCACTATAAAGATGAATCTTACTTGAACTTAAGTGGCATCGAGAATGTCGTCACTATTCATCTTAACAACCCCCCCCCAAAAAAAAAAAACTATGAATTAAACACTAACATGGATCAACAAAACAAAACTGACTAAACTTTTAAGTATATTAAAAACTGTTGTGTAAGAATTTCGACAACGTATCATTGGCTTCATCAGACGCGTTATCCGTCTGATGATAAGAGAAAGTGTATCTGATGAAAATGATATTACATTGCGAAACTGTTAAATAAGTTTTATTAATATACAAGTGCTTTGGTGAGTTTCTTTTAATATGTTGAATATTTACAAAGATATAATGAGCACTGTATAATATGGATTGTTTTTGATTTGTTTTTTCACACGTCACTTCCCGTACAATTCTATTCCGTGTCTCCATGACAATGGCGGATGAATTTAAACTTAAACAACAACGAGATTGTCACTATTCACCTCAACGACCACGAAAACTAAGGATTGGATAGTAATATTGGTCGTTTTGCATTGTTTTTAAATGTCACTTCCTCAACTATTTCCCACCTTCGCCATAGGTTGACCTCTGGTGCGTGAGGTTACTGGTTGGATCCCCTGCGAAATGAGCTTGTGGTGGACAACATCGTGTATATGAGTTTTCTCGGAACACTCCCGTTTTCTCCCACGTTTTCATTACACCAATTCTTAAATCATTATTTACTTGTCTTAATCATCCGTTTCCCTTAGCCTAAAGGGCATAATCGTAGGACGTTAAACCGAAATGTTTCATTTCATATTAAAAAATCTTTTTTTTTTAAATATTTTTATAACACATCAATTTGTAGAAAATAAGTAAATATAATTATATGATTAATCAGGTATTTCACCAACCATATACGACTTGTACATAATTTAGTGGCATTCTTGTGTAGTACTTTTAATAAAGATCAGGATTTTTCTAGATACGATGTGGCAAGAGAGTGAAGATAGAACACGCAAACACGAATTTCTTCCTTACGTATATATATATATATATATATATATTGTAACTTTTATTTTGCGCTTCTTCTATCGTTGGTGGTTTTGAAGATTGCGTGGTCGTTTAAAACCACAGTGCAGCCCACTTCTCTCGCCCCTTCCATTTCTTCTTACACACCAGGTCTCCCCTCGTACTTCCCTACCCCTCTCCCCATAGCAACCTCTATCAACTTCAGTTCCCAAACCACTCGCAATTCCCGTACCGATACGTGCATTGGTACCGTACAGGAAATTCGGAATCCACTTGAATTAATCCCAGTCAATCTGCAGCTTGGAATATGCCTTTATTTCTCTCAGTCACAGATCTCCCTCCTCCCCCACCTTGTCTTCTATCTGGGTCAAACGATTCTTATTTCACATAACACAGGAAAGAGAGAAGACCATTTAAATTTATGGGAACGCATGGTTTGTTGTTTGGGAATTCTCTTGGTTTCAATACAAGATTCCTGTATCTGAGAAAAGTAATGGGTTATGAAATAACTTTGTATTGTTTCCTTTCTAAGAATATTCTTACAGACTATCTCGTAGAAACTTTTTAAACTTGGTTACTTTTTCTCATTCCAAGATCATCAATACATTCTCTAACACTGTTTTAGAATTTTAGTGAGTTCTTGAATTTAAAGACAAGAAGAAAAATAAGCAAGGAATAGTGTCTCGTGTACGGGTACACCACTTGAAGAAGTTTGGTTTGTGTGGTGTGACATTTTCTCAATTATTATTGAAACCCGAAGTGGTAGTAAATTTCTTTCACTTCCGGTTTTAGTAAAGAGTTGAAATTGAATATATATTCTTCGGACTCTTAATTAAAGTACAAAGCTGCTTCTCGCTAACTATTGCCGTTTTTAGTAGCGATCAGCTTTAAAACTTATAATGCTTGATTTCAGCCGGAAGAAGTTGGAATACACGGCTAAGAAAGAGAGTAGTGTCTATTTTTAGAACACTTTTAAAAAACGCCTCTCGCTTTCTCTTATAATTCTTTGCTCTATGCAGATCAATATTGAAACATGAAGTTGTAGTAGGTTTCTACCACTTTCAGTTTTAACAGAGAGTTAAAGATTGAGAAAAAACGTATTCTTGGAGTGCTTAATTGATTGCCGGAAAACATGTCTCGTTATCTATTACCATTTTTGCTCTACAGTTAATAACGTTAAAACTGAAACCAGTTTATTTCTACTACTATTGGTTTCAATATCATCTCCATTAACGAACTCAATTTCTAATTTTTGACTTTGTACATCCTGGCCAAAATTGATGGTGATGTCTCAAGTATTTCTTGAAATTATTTGTCTATTGGATTTAAGAATGCACATTTTTCCTTCCGGATGGACACATGGGTAAACAAGGTAAATATCTAAAGTGTTTTGTTTCTTCCAGACAGATACACTGGTAGACAGGGTAAATATTTGAAGTGTTTTTTTTTCTTCCAAACGGACACACGGGGTAGACAGGGAAATATTAAACGTATTTTTTTCTTCCTGACGGGCACACGGGTGGACAGGGTAAATATATAAAGTGTTTTCTTCTTCCAGACGGGCACACAGGTAGACCGGATAAATATATGTAAGGTGTTTCTTTTCTTCCGGACGGACACGCGGGTAGACAGGATAAATATTGAAGTGTCTATTTTTTAACTTCCAGATGGACACACGGGTAGACAGTGTAAATATTAAACGTAATTTTTCTTCCTGACGGGCAAACGAGTAGACAGGGTAAATATATAAAGTGTTTTCCTCTTCCAGACATGCATACAGGTAGGCTGGGTAAATATATTAAGTGTAGGTAGACAGGATAAATATAGATAAAGTGTTTTTTTTTCTCCCGGACGGACACGCGGGTACACAGGGTAAATATTTGAAGTTTTGTTTTGTTCCAGACGGACACACGGGTAGACAGGGTAAATATTAAACGTATTTTTTCTTTCTGATGGGCAAACGGGTAGACAGGGTAAATATATAAAGTGTTTTCTTCTTCCAGACGTGCATAGGCTGGGTAAATATTTGAAGTTTTTTTCCTTCCAGACGGGTACAGGTAGACAGGATAAATATATATAAACTGTTTCTTTTCTTCCGGACGGACACACGGGTAGACAGGGTAAATATTTGAAGCGTTTTTCTCCTTCCAGACGGACACATGGGTAGACAGGGTAAATGTTAAACGTATTTTTCTTCTTGACGGGCACACGGGTAGACAGGGTAAATACATAGTGTTTTCTTCTGCCAGACGTGCATACAGGTGAGCTGGGTAAATATATAATGTGTTTTCTTCTTCCAGACGGGAACACAGATAGACAGGGTAAATATATAAAGTGTTTTTCTTTCGAGGCGGCCATACGGGCAGACAGAGTAAATATATAAACCTTTTTTCTTCTAGACGGATACACGGGTGGACAGGGTAAATGTATAAATTGTTTTTTTTTTTTTCTACCGGACGACGCACGGGTAGACAGAACAAATATATCAAGTGATTTTGATAAATCAAATGTCTTTAAAATGTCAATGAGGCAAAAAATATAGGGTGGCGTAAGGCAGAAAATACATGCCAACTGACACAGTTCAAACATGAGTATTGCGCAGGCGTAATAACTTATATTGGTTGACGGGCTGGAAACCGAAAGAGAAAAGACCGTCACGCTATTTGGTCAGTCGCAACGGAGCATTTGGACACAGAACATCGTGTTACCTTAGTTCGTAGTTATTACGAAACTAAGTTAGTGTCAGAAGTGCAACATTTCTTTAGATGAAATTTTAATATTGGTCGACATGGTAAGGTTCCGTCTCGGAATACCATATTTGTTTGGGTAAAATATGGAACCCCAAGAACAATGCGAACCTCTGAGAACGTGGAGAGATCCACAGCGAAAATGCTATAGCTATAACGGTATAGCCTTCAGGGCCTCCTTCAGTCGCTATAGGGAATCAAAATTTCACTACGCGGCAACGTTGCAGATTAACTTGGAACCATGAATGTTGTTCTTCGAATCCATTTTGTTACGCTAATAAGTGGTGCTAGTGTCAGCGTCTATCGACTTTAACTGCCATTCAGAAAGAATCTATGTAACTATTTGATAGATTGGTATATCTTCTCTGTGGTTATTTATCTGCGACATTGCCACATAGCACCATCCAGACGGGGACTTGAAAAGCATGGAGCTATATATAGTTTTCGCTTCCTTTTCTTCCATTTTCTTATTAAGTACTCACAAGAATTTATTTTCGCATGTTATTTTGTTTAGGTCGATGAAGTTTATCAGTTAGAACCTTTTCTTATAATTCTTAGGATCCTTTTTTATAATTCCTTTGACCATTACACGCTTGTAACACTGGATAATTAATTCAACTTGTCTTTGGGTGAAGTCTTGGGGCATCTAACCGTCTTCAGTATATTACACAAGTATGCATACGTTAACTATATGTAATATACGTCCATCTGTATGTGAAACCCTGATCATAACCACCTATATGCAGTTATTTCTTTCATACGGAAAGTACGTATAGATGGAACACTCATACGGAAAGTGTTATAAAACATACGTTTTCAGTTATACGTGGTGCAGAATGGTACATTAAATCCAAAAACAACAAGATTTACGCATGTTACCTACGGTTTTACGTATGCAATATATGTACTTTTTTCTTTCTGTGCAACTTGAGGGCACCATCACACGGCCTATATGTGTAATATCATCCAGCTATCACGCTATGATGGTCTTACTCTGCATTGAACACATACGCAATATATATTATCGAATTTAAGAAAAAAAAAATAGTTATTTGTAGGAATCAAGTTCAAATTGCTGTACTAATTCTAGCTAATACATATTCATTAGCTAGTCATTTATTAACATGAAATTCCCTCAAATTAAACTCAATTAACAGCAGACATACGTACATGTACTTTATTTTTATCCTTTAGAAGATGAACCATTTATTTGTATTTGCGTTATTAAGTTTCCTCCTCTGTCTAGTTTAATGATATTTAATTGCTGCTGGGGTTTCCCATTTCAACAAGTTTCAATTATCATGGTTATCATTAAAGTGCTTTCTTTTTCTGTTGCAGACACAGTAGAACCAGAAACCTTGTAATACGAGAATATGGAATTGTCCAGTAATTAAAAGTATATATAATTTTGATAGATTCCATTTGAATAAATAAAGATAAAACAGAAATCCAGAAGATTAGTTTGCATCATACTTGTATCGTAGGATGATCTTCATATGTGTTATACTAATGGTGAAAGTGTATAATTTCAATTGGGCTACATTACTATTATCTTAATGGAATTGTCCAATCATGCCCTCGGAATTTACAAAACCGAAAAGGATCGTCATTTTCATTGTCTACATTTAAGCTCGGATATATATATATATATATATATATATATATATATATATATATATATATATATATATAAGGGTGTTAATGAATTATACCGACAAATTGTAAGAAGTGATTTCTCACATCAAATTAAGTCAAAAAGTTCCAAAAGGACCTGTGGGGAAAAGTGAATAGTTTCAGAGCTAGGGCTGTCCGAAATCGCAAAAAGGCCAAATTTCACGTTGCCCTATTTCGAAGTCGAGAAATCGTGAAGTGGTGGTCCTTATCAGGGGAGAGGAAGTCATGCATACACAATTCAAAAATGCATATTTCATAAATGTTCAATGAGTATACAGACTGCAGAGTATTCCCTGCAAGGTGAAATTCCCAGACATGCAATCAACCGAATTTTGAAATATGCTCTGACTTTATGATTGGTCCAAAGTAGGCAAACGATAAACCTTGATAGCAGTGAACACAGAATCCTTTGGCGCGATGTCGGAAGTGTTAAGGATCGGCAACAGCACGGACTCTCTTACTTGGGAAAAAAGCAAGCTGCGATCTTTTCTTTCACGCTTATAAGTGAAGAAAACGTGAAATATACCATGATTAAATACATCGCATCACACGTTATTCCGAACACAAAAACTCACGAAGCTGTCGGTTCCTAACACTTCCGACTTCCTTCCGAAGCACTGGATGTCTATTGTTGTCAAGACTTACGTCCTGTCTACTTTGGACCCTCCTCGAAATGCGGGTATATCTGAATACTCTATTGAGAGCATATTTGAGAATTATACTCTGTACAAAATACCCTACACACCCACTGAAAATTGATGTAATGTGTTTTTGGTCTGTGTATCCGTGACTTCCTTTACACTGATAGGGACCACCATCCTCAGTTTCTAGAATTCGAAATAGGGTCTGTTGAAATTTAGCTCTTTCGCGAATTTGGACAGCCCTAGCTCTGAAACTATGTACTTTTCGCAATTGGTCTATATCAACTTTTTCTCTTATTTTGATGTGACAAATCACCTCTTACAGTTTGTCGGTATAGTTCTTTAACACCCTATATCTATCTAAGATTTCCCCCCAGTTTCAAGATTAGAGAGGACATGTCTCTCTCATCCTACCGGAATTTGCGCCAGTGTCTGTTTCTAAAGTTTCTTCAGTGCAAAGTAGAAAAGAAACTCCACGAACATATACAGAATACACTGAAACACTAATTGTTTTCCTTACGGCAACTGCTGCTGAGATCAGTCAAAGTCACTTCAGCTGAACTTTTGAATCAATAGTTTTCCTAAAACTTGTGACTGCAATAGTTGCCAACTTGCAATTATTTATTTAAGATTGTAGCAAACATACACTACGTATGCTATTTAAAAGAGGAGGAAGACCCAATTTCGTGATTCTATTAGCACCCCTGAAAAATCAAATCCTTCCTGACACCTCTGACGCATGGGATCTCTGGTTCGATTCCAGTTCGCGCCAAGTGAACTTTGTTGAGGACAATCACCGTATGTGGGCGTTTTATCGAGGTTCTTCCGTTTCCTCCATTTTATTCATTCCACCTTTCTCTTCATTTCTCATCATCACCGTCTTCTTGAGCGTAGCCGGCATAACCGTGGGGCGCAGGCCGGTAGCCCGGTAGCCTACCCGAAAATGTAGGGGGGGACCCGATCCAACCATATTATAGTTCATTTGCAAGCTTACCGTGAAAATTTTTAGGGGGACCAGCAAAAATTTAGGGGGCCGGCCCCCTAGACACCCTGGATACGGGCCTGGTGGGACAAAAAACAAAAAATTCATTTCAATTCATTTTTCAGACCCTCCTGGATAAGACATAAATTCCTGGTTAATCCTACCCAACCCGGGAAGGGTGGGAACTTTACACGTATAAGTCTTATAAATGCAGTGACCCATAATAGTATTTACATGATTAAATTATAAATAAAAATTAAGATGGAATGAATTTAAAAAATACTGCTACATTCAGATGGCAGTGCAATATTTAAGATAGTTTTTGTTGCTGCACCACGTACATCAATGTTATGAATTATATAGTTTGTGCACAAACTAATTGAACTTATTTCCTTCAAAATCAATACCTATGCAAGATATTATTGAAGGAAACAGAAGGTTAACCTTCTTGTGCCTGCTGTAGACAATCACAAGCGACTAACTCTTTGTAACGGTAATAACTACCGAGCAGAAATTCAAAACACAGATTATCACTTACATGGTATTTTGTCACTTATAACCTTATAAATTACAGAGAAAGCAACAGCTTTCGTAAATCATTCTGTTTCACTCTTTCCACATCCGTCTCATTCTTACATTGCCAGCCACCCGACCGTTGTTTATACCTTCTATAGAACATCAACTTGATTCTACTGAACCACTCACAGTTCCAATTACCAGTAGTGATGTCGATGCTCTCCATAGTCGCCGTAATATAGATCCTGGAGCAGGTAATATAAACAACGATCAAATTCGACGGGCACCATCGGCATTTCATATTGTCCTAGCTAGGCTCAATATGGCTATTCTTACAACAGGTTTTTTTAGCTACCTTATGGAAGCTTGCCAAATTAGTAGTATTCTCAAAACTACATAAAGATCATACCAACATAGGGTTCTACCGAGCAATCAGTCTTACAAATGTCTTCAGCAAGATATTGGTTCGAATTAGTTCAAATGACTCCACTCTATTCTACGTACTTATTAACTTCTGCCATCTACACAAGCCGAGTTTCGACCATTATTTAGTACTACCAATCAATTTTTGAAACTATCTAGCTATATGATTAACAATTTCAATAAACGTCTTCTTTTAGTTCTAATTTCATTTTATATTGAGTGCGCATTCGATACAGTCTGGCAACAGGACTTCTTTTCAAGTTGATACGCATTCTACCGTTAACATACGTCCGACTTATAGCTAAATTTATTTATCACCGTTCAACCTTCATCCAAATTAGTCAAACTGTAACTCACTAACAGGAGTGCCGCAAGGTTCTGTTTTGTCACCCCTACTTTACATCTTATTTGTCGGTAATATGCCACAACTTCAACCACCATATGTTTTCTACAATTTACTGATGACACTGCGTAAGAAGTAATATGTTCCCCAGTGGATAGTATTAACGCTAAACTGCAAACGGCAATCGACAAACTTGTTAGTTGGTGCCATAAATGAAAACTGAAATTAACTGCAACAAAACTCAAATGACGTTATTTGGACTAAAATGCAACAAATATTGCCAAACTCGAAATTCTGAGCTTTTACATCTCACACTCTTAGGTTCCATTAACCTAACAAAATAGTGTAAAGTATCTTCGCGTCACCTCTGACAACACATCTTACGTGAAAAGCTCATCTCTCCAAACTTAATATGCGTCATTGAATCAATTTGTTGCGTAGGTTTACGAAGATACCAACCGGGGATTCAATTCGAAACTGATACTTTATACTTATAAGATCTTTGTACGTCCCGCTCTAACTCATGGAAATATTGCCTGGTTACCAGTTCCATTAAAGTTTTATAAAATATTACAAGTCCTGGAACGTCGTGCTTTACGCCTTTTGTACTGTACTCTCTACCACTTAGCACTCCAATACAAGAAATCTATTGCCGCACCGGTAAGCCAATACTTCTTCCACATCTCTACCGCCTTCGCTCTCGTTATATCCAACGCCATATTAGAGACGTTCATCCAATTATCTATGAACTTCTCGAGCAGACTCCAGACTTACAACATTACACTTATTTGCCAGTTGCCCATCTTCCTACAATTCATGAATGCGATCAGGCCACAGATTTCTATAACACTCACCGTCGCATTTATAGTAGTCGTCTATACAGCAAGTTGCTAAAAGGCATTAACAGTGCTTTCCGCCTAGAAATGGCCAACGAAAGAACCATTTTTGATTGGTTTGTCAAATTTCGTTCTGGTGACACAGCATCGCAAAGGGATCTCCATGGGCACCGACCATCACCATGTTCAGATGGTCTCCTCAGAACCCTCGGAGATCCTCGGAAAAGTGTTCGTACTATTGCAGACTAGTTTGACCTAGTAGACTTGTTGTTCGCTTGCTCCGTACAATTAGTGAGCTAAAAAAAAGGACACGAGTTGATACTGGCCAACAAGAACCACCGTGCCATCTAATAGTATGCAGTTTCTTTTTTTAGGATAAGGAATAATTAGGAACATTTCTTGCATCGAATTGTCACTTTTAAATAAAAATAGACCCGCTATAACAGGCATAAAAGGTCAGAACAGTGGTTAAATATTAATCAAAGTACTGAATGGTTTTGGGAACTTCTGGAAGTGCTAGTATGGTGATAAATGTTGAAGTTGATCCATCATGCTTTTCTGCATCGAGATGTATTCACCATAACAAATCTCTAAAGTACTGAAGTTCAGTAAGTGAACTCCACGAAATACACAGTAATTTCGCCTGCAAGCACCCAGAAATTTCAAAACAAGACTTGACAAGATAAAATTATTTGATGAAGGGTCGTATCCCAAAATCTCACTTTTTCATACATAAAGAAAGAAATCGTAAATTCATAGAAGAGAAAAAAGTTAAATATGCAATAATTGATCAATAATTCCATACAGCGATATATCCCTATATATCCCTATTATAATTAATCTGTACCTATATTATCAACATTGATCAGAGGCGCAATAATTAAGCATATAGCTTATATATAATTAAAAGAAAGAACGCTGTTATTGACAGGACATGTTGTCATGAGTAAGATTATTAGTTTGTTATTGATAGGACATGTTGTCATGGAAAACATTATTATTGAGAGGATACGTACACAAAACGGTGTGGTTGTTATTGATCCATAATATATGTATAAAGGAAAGAATAAATCGACGTTAGTTGGTATGTATAATGATATAGTTCATTGAGATAGATTAACGAATTAGGGCTAGAACTTGAATTAAAAGGAATATTTATCGTTCTATCTGGTGCCGTAGACCCGTGAATATACTGAAAACCTTTAGTTCTGAAGGATAGTAAGAACTGAGTTTATGTGTATACATATATATAACTTTTATGAGTTTCACTACTTTGAGAAGTGGGAGGAAAATCCAAAGAATCGGTAATATGCAGGATTCCGAGATTGAAGAAGTACCCAGTATTTCAAATGAAACCATATCTGGAAATGCCGTAACTGTGTCTGAACATTCCTATTCTAATCTTATTGATATGTTTAGTCAACTACTAGATGAAAAGCTAGAACAGAAATTTGATCAACAACAAAAATTGTACGATGAAAAGCTAGATAAAAGGCTAAAACAGAAATTTGATCAACAACAAAAACTGAACGATGAAAAGCTAGAACAGATACTAGTGCAGCATAAATCTCTTGCAGATAAAGTACAAGGTGTGCAAGAGAATTTTGACCGCTTGCAACACAATTTGAAAGAAAATTTGCAAGTATTAGCTGATGAAGTTACCATCAAAATTACAAATGATATGACACGAGAAGTTGATACCAGGTTTCAACAATTTAGTAACAAATGGCAAGATAGACAGGATCAACTAACTCTAGAAACCGAGTCGATAAAGAAAGTCGTTGAAAACATGGAATCGACGACAGCCCAACAAAAAAGTCAGATAGCGAATATTACTGCCCAGGTCAATTCACATAGCATACTGATATCCAACATACAAGAGGAAATCAGATCGTTACAAGAGAGGGAATGTGACTACAATAATCCTATGTATAAGGAGCCTTTGGGTACTCCCAATCAACAGGAAACATTGCATCATCAACAGGAAACAATGCATCATCAACAGGAAACATTGCATCATCAACAGGAAACATTGCATCTTCAACAGGAAGCATTGCATCACTGCCCGAGAACTCCATTAATAGAAACTGACGGGATATCTTCTTCTAAGAGTTCTACTGATGATGGTTTAGTTGTGGAAAACCACAGTAGGCGATTCCAAAGTCCAGATCGCAAAAGAAGAAAGGAGATAAATAAGTGCGAAAGGGTTCCAGACCATTATCAATGCCAACAAAAACATAACTATAGTAAAATAAACGTTAAGGTCAGTGAAATTAAGGCCATGACTAAATTCAGCGGTAAGTGTGACGAAACCGCAAGCTCGTTTTTAGAAAAATTTGAAGCAGAGTGTGAAATTATGGGTGTAGATCAATCTAAATTTATGAAGTTGTTACCACATCTGTTACTTCCTCCTTGTTCCTTGTGGTTTAAGGCTATTCGCGACCATATAAAATCCTACGAAGAATTTAAACGGGCCTTGTTGGCTAATTACGAAAATGATTTCTTGTTAGCTAACCGTGATGCGATGGTGCGAACTCGACACTATTCACCTCGGGTCGATAAATCTCTTACGGATTTTACAATCAATGCATATAATGAACTTAAACTCGTCAATCCGTTTCAGCCCGAATTCAGAATAATCGCTTCCGTACGCATTTTATTGCCGTATAAATTACAACAGATTCTGTTGTCTGCTCAATGCGTAAACTTCAATCATCTGATAATTTTAGTCCAGAACTTCGAGAATCAATTCCCGAACCCTAGCGGAAGTAATCGTAATCCATCCAATCCAATTCCTGTCAGAAACCTGAATATAACTAATGAAAATACCGAAAATCTTCGCAGCGATGAGAGGTCACGTGACAATACTGGCATTGGAATTAGTGAAAGATCTATTATACGTACTGGAACTGGAGCTAATGGAAGATTCAATTCTAGCGGTAGAAATGGAACGAATTATAATAATCCGAGGAACAGTTGGATGAACGGGAGAAACTTTCGTGGAAGACGCAATTACAGTAACAATGTCATGCATACCGGTGTAACTCAAAACAGATGCAATTGGAGATCCCGAGATGGCAGGAACTGTCGGAATAGGACCGAAGTAATAAATGAAACGGGAAATGGATCAAGAGAAAATAACCAAGATTGTGGTGTTCAATGTACTTTGATTGACCCATTTGTTAATCATAATTTAAACTAAAACCCGCTGATATGGTTGGGGTTAATCCCATACCAGCCGAAGGTTCCCACGGTTATTCAACGCAAAATTCGTCTATTAATTTATTTGTGAATAATATTGATGATAAATATAATTTAGATATGAAAAGCTGGAGCAGGTAAACGGCTAAAGCTGGTTAAAATTTCAACCCTGATATGTTAACTAAATTAAATTTGGATACCAATTCTTAATTTATTCTCTCAGATGTTACGAGTTGTGTTATGAATACTTCATTTGGACTTTATATTTCTGCAACATGTTATGATGTGATTAATTTATTTTATCTTTGTATTAACTTTGAGTGTTATGTTTACCTTTATTTTACTTTACATGTTCAAAAGAGATTTGATTATGTTAACTTGAAATCTATGACATTGATTTTAAATTGAAGCCTTTAAATGTAATTATTGCCTTCTGATCTTGTTGTTGTTTTGAGAAGATGACGATCTTAATTATAAATAATGTTGTTTGTATATGGATGTTATCGTTCAATGTAAAAGAGGAACAACTAACTAGTAACTCTGCGTAAGTCATCAATTAGTTATAATTTTGAATAGATCCATAAATGATATTTGTAATGAATCGACGTTTTATGATACGTAATTAGTAATAAAAGAAAAATGTTGTTATAAATGAATTGATATATATATATGGAGAAAGAAGAGAAAAGAAAAATATTTATATTGATGTAATAATAATAATTAATACGAGGATTGATGTAATAATAATTAGTACGAGGGCTATTCAAAAAGTGAGTGTTTTGAAAATATCCAGGGTTCTTTCCTTCACTGTAATACTGTTACGGAATTCCCGTTCTGGGCGACATTTACAGCGATATATCCCTATATATCCCTATTATAATTAATCTGTACCTATATTATCAACATTGATCAGAGGCGCAATAATTAAGCATATAGCTTATATATAATTAAAAGAAAGAACGCTGTTATTGACAGGACATGTTGTCATGAGTAAGATTATTAGTTTGTTATTGATAGGACATGTTGTCATGGAAAACATTATTATTGAGAGGATACGTACACAAAACGGTGTGGTTGTTATTGATCCATAATATATGTATAAAGGAAAGAATAAATCGACGTTAGTTGGTATGTATAATGATATAGTTCATTGAGATAGATTAACGAATTAGGGCTAGAACTTGAATTAAAAGGAATATTTATCGTTCTATCCACATAATTTAATATTACCTGGAATAGGTAACGAGTTATTACATATTGAAGTGCTTTCCTATCTACGTAATTATTATTTCTTTTTTTATGTCTGAAAAAAGTGAGATTTGAAAACACAACCCCTTCGTCAAATAGTTGACGAAGTGTTCGTGCATCTTCACATTCCATGGCAATGAAGGCTCAAATAATTCTACGTTGCAGATTCTCTATGAGTTGCAGTATGAAACATTTTCCATCCACCATATTCCCTAACATCTCTCCCATTGACTGACGTCCCTTTCGTCACCTTAATCACTTCTTAAGAGTTAAAACTTTCTCTGATGATCGAGTGATGCAACGTGCAGTTGAGGATTCCTCGGATCGCAGACTCCAGACTTCTTTTACTCAATCGTTAGATGAACGATTGCAAGAGTGTGTTCTTGTAGGCGAGGACTATTATAATTAACCAGGTATTGTAGATTCCATTTTCTCTTCGGCCTTTGGTAATCGCGCACTTGTTACAAGCATTTCATCCTCTTTAACCTAATACTTGTTATATGTGTATGTGTACTGATAGATGAATTTATTGCAGATATGGAGAGTGTTTGATATGTGTATTTATTGTTAAGTGATGTATATTTAATCATTAGTACTAAAAAGTTATGGAGCTTAGATGAAGGTAACTTCTCAGAAGCCATAGCTCTTCGAAGTTGGTTGCCGTGTTCATGAGGTGTTGAAAGATTCAACACACATATGGCCAGTGTAATGATGTCTTTGATTGTAGTAGCTCCAGTGACATATGGATGAAGTCTTGAGGTTGTTGAATAGCATATTCTGCTGCCAATTATCGTGTTTCATGGATATCTTCACTTTGAAACTTGGTCATTCACTGGTTATTTTTGTTGTTGGTTAAAGTTACTCAGCAATTCAATAAGTAAACCATTTTCCCGTCTGTTAGGAATTTCTTTTAGTTGTAACTAGTTTAGCATTCGAAGATTGGCAACACTGACAAAAAAGAAAAACAAGAAGAATGAGGAAGATATAGTTGGTTGGATGCAGACATAGACATTTAACATTTATTCAGTGTTTTTGGTACAGTTTAAGGTTTAGAATATTCTGCAACATCTAGTTTTGTTCCAGCTTTTTATCTTGTGGATTATATGGTTCATAACACATGTAGTATTATCTTTCAACATTAAAATCCTTGGTATAGAACTCAATCAGCATGTTTCATGTGGTATCATTTTATGGTCCTCCGTTGCCTGGATGTTTTGCAGATGATAGTTACAAGTGAAATAATATCCAGTAGTGTACAAGTCATTAATAACTGTGCTTTTCATGAACGTGATCTAGGTGCTTTCTTTGGAAGAATGAAACAATGTAAATTTGTTTGTGGATTCGTGTGGTGAGTGACTTGACAGAAATTAGCAACAATAAAAGAATTCATCCACAAGTAAGGGTTGCCAGTAGTGACTGAAATGCTTATAGGTAGAGTGATTGTAGCTTACGCAAGTTAGCAACGAAAGTGAGTGGTTGTAATTATGCGAAGTTAACAACGAACTTTGGTTTTGTTGCAACAGTTGTTCAATTAACTAATTTTGTCGTATACGTATCATATCATAAGCAACTTTTTTTTTGGCAAGTAAGTTACAATGGATGACAAAGAGAATAGTAAATTGCTAAAACAAAGAGCAAGTTATAAAGGACAACTCACTCGGATGCAAAAATTTGTGAAGGAATTTGATACAGCACAAAATATTCAAGAACTGCATGTTCGTTTAAAACATTTAGAACAAGTGTGGGACAAGTTTGAAAATGTTCAGTGTCAGATCGAACTAGAAGATGAATCGGAAGAACACGAATCATATCGAGGCGAGTTTGAAACTATGTATTATAGTGTGTATTCTCAAATACAAGCCTTAATTAGCACGCATAATGAACAAAAGCACGCAAACGGTAACGAGACTAATGCTAGTGTTGTCAGTGAAGTTAGACTCCCCAAATTATCGTTGCCATCATTTGATGGTAGCTATCAAAATTGGCTCCCTTTCATCGACAATTTCAAGGTCATGGTCCACAACAATAACGGGTTGCCAGCTATACAAAAATTTCATTATCTTAGGTCAGCCTTGAAGGGAGAAGCGTATAAGTTAATTGAGTCTTTACCAGTGACAGAAAAGAATTATGAGGTAGCCTTTAATTTAATTGTTGAACGTTATGAGAATAAAAGACTGATAGCACCCACATACATACAGGGCCTGATGAACATCGAATCAGTTAATAAAGAAAGTGCAAAGAACTTACGAGAATTTATTAATACGGCCAATAGAAATTTGAATGCGCTTAAGGCTATGAACTTAGAAACTCCGCTAGATGAAGTGATACTATCGCATCATTTCTTGTCAAAGTTAGACACCAATACGCGAAAGGAATGGGAATTAAAAAATGAAAATGAGTCTTTTCCCCCATTATCGGAATTATTTTCGTTTTTGGAACATAAGTGTCAAGCACTTGAGAGCATCAAGACAACTCATAGTGATGATCATACAAGAGACGCGAAACCTCTTGATATGCGAGGCAGGTCCAAAAGGTCTTTTCAGAATAGTAATACATATGTAGTAACAGCAAAGGAATTATGCATGTTTTGTAAACAAAATCATACTTTATTTCAATGTTCGTCTTTTTTGCATGCTAGTAATAAGGAAAAGCAAGAATTTGTTCGTAAACAAAGATTATGTATAAACTGTTTGCATGGTAATCATTTTGTTAAGGATTGTAAGGCAGGGCCTTGTAAAAAATGTGGTAAGAAACATAACACTTTACTACACTTTGAATCAGATGATGAACATTCTATGATTAAGGACTCAGTAAGTAATAAGAATCCCTCAGCTCAATCAGCATCAATCAATGGTAAGCAAGAAACATCAGAAGGTTCTTATTGTACTTTGAAAATGAAACGCATTCCTCAGGTTATTCTATCAACAGCAATTGTGCATGTGAAGGATAGGAGTGGGGCAACATATCAGTGTCGTGTTCTTTTGGACAATGGTTCGCAATCGAACTTTGTGACAGAGGCCTTAGTACAGAAATTGAGATTAACTAAGGATAAGCATCGCGTTCCTATACAAGGTATAAACGATGTGTCCTCTGAAACAAAGTATTGTGTAAATATTCAGTTAACGTCAAGAGTATCAGATTTTTCAAGAACCATGAATTTTTTAGTTTTGCCTCGCATTACAGGTAATATTCCGGCAGAGTTAATCAATTATGATAGTTGGAATTTACCTAAGGATATCCAACTAGCAGATCCTCTGTTCTTCCAACCAGACAAAATTGATATGTTACTTGGGGCAGAAATATTCTTTCAACTTTTATTGCCAGGCCAAAAGACACGTGAAGGTGATTTCCCAATATTACAAAATACTAAGTTAGGATGGATTTTTGCCGGAAGGATTCCACCATCATCATCGAAGTCACTTGTCAGTCAGCATCCCCAAATACCTACTACAGCATGTTTTGCTCACACTGTTGATGGGTTGGACCAATAGTTACGTTAATTCTGGGAGTTGGAAGAAGTAGACGCTGTAACAATGAGTAAAGAAGAACAAGAATGTATCATACATTTCCATGAAAATACTAGAAGAGATAGTACAGGCAGATTTGTAGTTCATTTACCGTTTAAGAAGAATCATGAAGATTTGGGAGACTCATATGAAGAAGCCTTAAGAAGATTCAATCAATTGGAAAGTAGGTTGTGGAAGAATCAAACCCTACATGCAGATTATTGTAAAATTTTGGATGAATATTTTGCATTAGGTCACATGAAAGAAGTTAATACATCAAAGGAAGACAAACATTTGTGCTATCTACCACATCATCCAGTCTTCAAGCCAACTAGTAGTACAACCAAAACAAGGATTGTGTTTGATGCTTCCGCAAAAACATCAAACGGTTTATCTCTGAACGATATACTGTTGACTGGGCCTACTATCCAACAAGATATGTGCTCTATTGTATTGCGTTTTAGAACGCATCCAATTGTATTTAGTGCAGATATTGAGAAAATGTACCGTCAGATAAGATTGCACCCTGACGATACATGCTTTCAAAGAATACTATGGAGGAAATCAATCAAGGAACCAATTAAAACTTATGAATTAGTAACTGTAGCTTTCGGGACAAGGCCTGCACCATATTTAGCAACAGGATGCTTACAACTATTGGCAGAAGAAGAGGTAGAGCGCTATCCAGTTACATCTAAAGTAATCCAACGTGATTTCTATGTGGATGATTTAGCGTCTGGAAGTCATGATATCGAAAGTGCGCTTGTGTTACAATCAGAGTTGATCAATTTGTTGAAGAGCGCAGGATTTGTTCTACGAAAATGGAGTTCAAATCATCCCAAATTGTTAGAAGCTGTCTCGCCAGAATTGAGAGAGACGGAAACTCCATTTCAATTCAATCGGAATGATGGGATCAAGACATTGGGTTTAGAATGGCATCCATCATCAGATAAGTTCTTGATTTGTAGTAAGGCACCAACAAATACATCATTATCAAAAAATGAAAGAATTACAAAGCATGAAGTCACAAGCATCATTGTGTCAATTTTCGATCCCTTGGGACTGATTAGTCCAATTGTAATTTCTTTCAAAATGTTTTTGCAAGAATTATCGTTATGCAATGTACACTGGGATGATGATTTGCCTAAAAGATTATTGGAACGTTGGAATCATTTATTCGCAGAGATACCCATCATCACAAGGATACAAATTGATAGGTTTGTCTTAGTCCAGGGCCAAGTTACGAACATTCAGATTCATGGATTTTGTGATGCTAGCAAAAAAGCATACGGAGCTTGTATCTATGTCAGATCAGAAAACAAGACGGGTGATATAAATGTTTGTTTATTGTGCTCAAAATCAAAGGTTGCTCCAACCAGAAGAGTAACGCTTCCACGATTAGAGTTATGTAGTGCAGTACTCTTAGCGAAACTTGTTAACAAAACCATCCCTATTCTTGACATGAAAATCGATGAAATTCATTTATGGACCGATTCTAAAATTGTGTTAGCTTGGATTGCATCACCAGCAAATCG
This sequence comes from Thermobia domestica, assembly GCF_964235325.1. Classification (NCBI taxonomy): domain Eukaryota; kingdom Metazoa; phylum Arthropoda; class Insecta; order Zygentoma; family Lepismatidae; genus Thermobia; species Thermobia domestica. The sequence continues at coordinate 137,792,124 of NC_137456.1, read as the reverse complement.
TTGGAAGCAATTTGTAGCAAATAGAATTCCGCAAATTCAAGAAATTACCAACACCAGTGTTTGGAAACATGTTTCGTCACAACAAAATCCTGCAGATCTCATCAGCAGAGGAGTAAGCTCTACACTTTTACAGCATTCCAAATTATGGTGGCATGGACCTGAATGGTTAAAGGATCCAGTGTCGTGGACTAGGGAAAATTCGTCGATGGAAATAGAGATTCCAGAGGAGCGGATAACGTCCAAGACTGTATTGGTGAATATTAATCATACAACGAACTTTATGGAAAGGTTTTCCACCTTAGGGAAGCTGCTTGGAGTTGTTGCGTATTGTCAAAGATTCATTTACAATGTGACACATAAATATACAAGAAGGAATCATGCATTATCAGCTGATGAGCTAAAGACAGCCTTACAAACGTGTGTTCGTATTGTTCAACGTACTTGTTACAGTGAAGAAATTCAAGATGTGTCATCAGGATGTTCCGTATCCAAAAACAGTTCATTGAGAGATTTACATCCATTCATTGATAATCAAGGTCTTTTGCGAGTAGGAGGACGACTTGAACATTCTGACTTATCCTATAGCAATAAATACCAATTGATCCTCCCTCCTAACCATCATTTAACTAGACTTATCATTACAGCAGAACATTTGCGTTTATTGCATGCTGGACCACAATTACTCTTAGCATCTCTTCGAGAAGAATATTGGATTCCACGTGCTAGACAAGTTATCAAAGCAGTGCTACACAGATGTTTGCCGTGTTTCAAACTGAAGGCTGTGACGTCAGAACAATTGATGGGTCAACTTCCACCACCTAGAGTGACTCCCTCACGTCCATTTTGTAACACCGGAATTGATTATGCTGGTCCTGTGATCTTGAAGAATGCTCCTAGAAGTCGTGTCAGGTGCAAGGCATACATAGCCATATTTATTTGCTTAGCAGTTAAAGCTATTCACTTGGAATTAGTAACTGATCTAACCGCATCAGCATTCATAGCAGCACTTAGAAGATTTATATCTCGAAGAGGAAGGTGTTCCCATATTTTCAGAGATAATGGATCCAATTTTGTCAGGGCAAATCATGAGTTGAATTCATTATACAAGCTGTTCACTTCAGAAGCGTTTCAAGATTCTATTAGTGAATTTGCTGCCTCAGAAGCCATCACATGGCATTTCATTCCTCCGAGATCTCCACATTTTGGTGGTCTCTGGGAAAGTGCCGTCAAATCAATGAAATATCATCTAAGGCGAGTAATTGGAAATACTGCACTCACATATGAGGAATTAAGTACGTTATTGACCCAGATAGAAGCATGTCTCAACTCGCGACCTATCACCATTTTGTCGAGTGATCCTACAGACCCTAGCTATCTTAGTCCTGGCCATTTTCTTATTGGTTCACCCTTAATGAGTTTGCCTGAACCTGATATAACCGATGTTAAGGAAACTTATCTCCCTAAGTGGCAACGTATCCAACAAATGCAACAATACATATGGAAACGTTGGTCTACAGACTATCTCCATGGACTGCAACAACACAGCAAATGGAAGAAGATATCACAAAACTTGAAACCGAATACTATAGTGTTAGTGAAAGAAGACAATCTTCCCCCTTTATCCTGGTAGTTGGGAGTAGTCGACGAGGTGTACAAGGGGCAAGACGAACTTGTAAGAGTAGTGAAAGTCAGAACAAAATCTGGGACTTACAAACGTTCAATAACCAAACTGGTTCCTTTTGGTTAATATATTGTAGAGTTTATTGTGTCATATTCTTTATTTGTTGATTGTGTTCAATCAAGAGGGGGGAGTATGTTAGGAATTTCTTTTAGTTGTAACTAGTTTAGCATTCGAAGATTGGCAACACTGACAAAAAAGAAAAAAAAGAAGAATGAGGAAGATAGAGTTTGTTGGATGCACACATAGACATTTAACATTTATTCAGTGTTTTTGGTACAGTTTAAGGTTTAGAATATTCTGCAACATCTAGTTTTGTTCCAGCTTTTTATCTTGTGGATTATATGGTTCATAACACATGTAGTATTATCTTTCAACATTAAAATCCTTGGTATAGAACTCAATCAGCATGTTTCATGTGGTATCACCGTCTACTACTTTATTTCTACAAATCAGGCGTACACTCAGTGTCACAAGCAAAGGTGCGTATTTTAGCGCAACTCAGGCACACTAACGCTCACGCCATTAATCCGATATCACGCTCACTCGATCTTTCGCTCATCACCGGTCTAACATTACATTTACTCGACATTACTATCACAACATCACGATCGCGACATTATTTCGACATAACACTCAGTCAATCTTACACTCACAACTTCATTTCGACGTCACCCTTACAAAATCATGTAGACATCACGCTCTCTTCATAAATACAATATTGTTCACTGTCACTGTATCTTACGCTCATCCCATGAGGTTGAGGTCGGGTGGACGTGAGTTTCGACCTCCTGAGAGTCAACATCACCAATTCGAGCACCTTTGGTCACAAGGCTTTTACTTTGTTCTACCGTTCGTGATTGGAATATGCTTAGTCATTATATTATATACAAGTCATTTTTCTTGTTCTGCGTAAGAGCAAAGCTAGCAATTGAAATGATGTGTTGCTGTCTTTCGCTTCAAAATTGTGCGCGAGACCTGTAACATGACACATGGTGTGGTTCTATAAGCAGTAGTACCAGGATAACTGGATCCGATTATGTGATTCTGTAACCTATCTCTTCTTGAGGTGGAGAGGAACGTCACATCTTGTGAATGTTTGTCTTGTATGATAGTCTGTGCGTCCACCAACTGAATCGTATTGAAAACTCGGTTGTGGTTAGGGATCCCATTTTAATAGTATATTCTGTCCTTACTTCGGAGTTGTATAAAATCGCAAAACACAAAAACTAAAGAAATTTATAATAATTATAACAGCATTTTGTTGTGGCGAACTTGTCCTCCAGAACTACGTATCAAAATTTTACTCTGCTGGTTCTGTGATATCATGTTTGGCTTCACTACGAAGGACTCCTAGTTCGAACTTAATATACTAGAAATTGTGATGTAAAATATTATGCCATTTAAAGTTTGAGCTATCCAATGTACTGGCGCAAAATCCCGGGAATGAGGGGAGCATGTCCCCTCAATCTTGGAACTCGGGGACTGTCCCTCCAATAATCCGATTTGAAATGTGTTTTGGGAGGGAGAAATCCGACTGCCACTTCATCTACTGTCTACAACAGGTTTACCTCAGAAATTAGATTCATCTACCATAATATGGGTCTCATCCCTCCTCTTTCCAAAATAAGGCTCAAATCTGCCCGCTTCCCAATGTTGAAGACAACTTTGCTCCCCTGATCCCGCACATCCTTGTTTTTTAACTTCATAAATGTTTGAATATAGTTTAAAAATTATGGGAACGGTCATACCCGTCCTCCCTAATGTTGAAAATGAATTTGCGATAATTGATCCTATGTAGTGCCCTTTTAATCAGGACGGCAGTTTTATATACGTATATATAAAAATTAATACTACAACTTGCCGATTGCAGAGAAAATCCACCTACATTCATTTTGAAAACGAATCTTTATTATAAAAACACATAATGAATTTAAACATAGGTAACCAACCCTTTCGTCATTCAATTCTTTATTTCTGTGAGTTATAATGCAATTATTGTTTCTTTTATGCTTATCTTTATTATTATTTATTTACTTACATTAATTAATTTACTTGTTCTAAATGGCAATTGGGAAAAGATTTTGCAAAAATTTGACTAAAAACTCCATATGTGACCACCATAAATAATACTTCAAGTTCGTTAAGATCTATAACTATGCCAAAAGTGGCCAATATAGGATGAGTTTGTTTATTTATGTACGATATACACTAGTAACCAAGATGAGTTTTGTCAATTATGTGCTATATGCACTAGTGACCAAGATCGAATGAGTTATGTCAATTATGTAAGATGTAGCCTACCTTCTTGATTTTACTTCTGGCGCTTGGGGTCCCTGGTTTTGATCTCAGCTCCATACGCTCCGATTACGTGGGTGCTCCGGGACTCCAGCATCCACACAAATAAATAATCTTGTGGGTGCGTCCTATCCTCAAGATTTTTATTTTGATAGAAACAAAGTAAAATAAATATTTCTCACTTGATATTATCCAAAAATAATAAGTAATTAAAACATTGATATAGAAGTTAAAATTTCTAACCTCTAAAATATAATTGGTTGTTTCAAACGTGTTTGTACAAAGGTGACCAAGCAACACAATCCCCCCCCCCTCTTCCTTGCCTACTCAAAAGCAGTCCCTGCAATAAACATGGAACTTATTGTGAATAAATTCCAGCGCACTATGACAGTGTTCCTAAAAAATTTAACTAAAAGTAAGTCAAGCAAAACATATCGAGACTCCCCTGAAATCATATAACACGCCCCGCTATTGATATGCACCACCGTTGCCCCGCCGTTGCTCAGCTCCCACCAAAAGAGCTTTCTTATAGACAAACATCATATGGGTGCATTTTCCGAGTTTTCCGGTTCCCTTCCACTTTACTCATTTCTCTATTATCAGTGGCAGATCTAACCCGGGGCCGGGGAAGTTACGCCCCCCAGTTTTTAGAATGACAAGAACTATTTAAGCTATTATATATATATATATATTTTTGAAAGTTTATAGTAAGATCACGATATACTTATCAAAGTTTGGGTTCTAGTTGGCCCCCAGTTTTGTTTACGTTAAACAACAACAGTAAAAATTAGTGATTTTTTTTACAGGACTAAATCAATGTCAAAAGACAAAACTTGTTACTTTTCTCAGCTACGCAAATTAAGTCAGTATTTCCAGACATGAAAAAAAGTGTTTGTCTTTTCATTATTTTCAGAGGATTGTTACATATTCATTGCTATTTCTGAAAAAGAGCTACTTCATTATGAATTGCCCACAAGTGTTTTAAAGCTGTGCATGCGAGTGAGAGACAGAGAGAGAGAGAGTTCAAACACGTAGTAAGAAGAAAGAGCCCACAGAAAGAGATAAAGTTATTTTGTACGGTAGATAAAAATAACTACAATTAAATGAAACGTTTTACTTTGGGTTATTATTAAAATAATAAAGTGGCGTTAAATGAACTTCATTTACTTCATTTTAATGCTGTTTTCCTTTGTTTATTTGATTTAGAAAAGAATTAGTTTTATTTTCTTTTGACACTTATATTGTACGCTCGTTATTTTCTGTAGTTGAGAAAACAAATTATGTCCTTATGTTATGAGTAGTTAAGTGAGCATGGTTACAAATTGTTATGGGATTTGCACATTAAGCGAGAGAAAATTAGATAACTTTTGTAATTCTAGAGATAAATTCATGTTTCGTTTTCCTTGTGAGGGTTTAATCTCCTATATACATATAGTTCATGTTCTCAAGAGTATTTTATGAATTGTAGCGTATAAATGGGAATATGAAATGAAAATTCGCGACATCTTGCATTCTTGTTGACAGAGCTTTGAGAATACCTCTTATAAATGCTATTTTTTTTTTGTATCATTTTCAATTGTATCGTAATATTCTTGGTTCGAAATTCTATTCATACGAGGTGTGATCAGGCCCGTATCCAGGGGGGTCTAGGGGGCGGCCCCCCTTAAATTTTTGCTGGCCCCCTAAAAGTTTTACACTAGGCTTGCAAAAGAACTATAATTTGGTGGATCGGTCCCCCCCCCTAACTTCATCCGGGCACCCCTACATTTTTAGACTGGCTACGAGCCTGGGTGTGATCACAAAATACGATGAATATATTTATTAGAAACAAAGTAAGAAGCTTATATGGATTTCGATTTGATCTCCTTGAAAGTACTGCCCTTAGCTAGCAATGCTCTTATCCCAAAGTTGAATGCATGACTGGGAACATTTTTGGAAGGCTTCTTTTGAAAGAGCGTTCAGCTGCTCTGTCCTGGTCCTCCCAATTTCAGGAATCGTGTCAAAACATTTTCCTTTAAGCACGGTGTTTTATGTTTGAGAAGAGCCAGAAGTCGCATGGAGATATATCTGGAGAGCACAGCGAAAGTGGACAGACAAGAATATTTTTTCGGCCAAGAACTTGAGGTTCAAATGCAAAGTGTGGCACGGCGTGTTTTCGTGGTGAAGAAAGAAAACATTTGCTCATTTAATCGGCGGTTAAAATGCTTTTCGTAGAGTCCACGACATGTTTAGTTCTTCGGAAAAGTTTCGAATAGTCATTTGACTGTTTGAACAAATCATTTGTGCCATCACCTTTTGCATGTTTTCAACCGACTCCTTGCTGCTTTTGAATCGCTCACACCACTTGTAAATAGCCTTCAAAGCCACTGCTTCATCGTCATACACTGATTTTAACAATGTCGTGAGCTACTTTGGCATTTTTTAAGCTTAGATCAAGGTGACCAGAATTTTCATTTGCGTAAATGGGACGCATACGAACCGGCTACGGGTGGGGTAGGGTGGATATCTGACTTGGGTCTCAGCAGCGTTCTCAATTTACAAAATACACAAGTAAGAGTGATAACACACCGTTTCTAACTTTACGTGTACCTCATAACAAATAATGGTTCCCGATTGCAAGTTCTACCATCAATTCTTTTAACTAGTTCAACACTCAGAATTCCCTCTCAATTCCCACTTGAACCACAAACACTCAATTCCTATATAAAAATTCAGAAGTTCTAGACACGGCTGAACCTTGGCAAGGAGTGTTGGTACGGAAGAGAGTAGAATTTGCATTGACGATTTATATTTTGAATAATAATTACGGGACATTTTTACTTTTAAACGGGACAATTAGGCGTCCCGTTCGAGAATAAGAAACAACGGGACAACAGTTGGAAAAAAGGGACTGTCCCGGCTAAAACGGGACGTCTGGTCACCTTGGCTTAGAACTTGCGGCGCGCGATATGCACTCTTAACTCGTCCTCGCTCTTCTGCCTCTGGAAGCCAACTAACGTGTTATAACTTGTTCAAACCAGTGTTCGTAGGTTTTCTGAAGAAAATTCCCCTCAACTGACCCAAAATTTTCCCTTTTCTTATCATATTTTCCCTAGTTTGCCGAGTGTCTAATTCCTATGACAGAAGTTATGTCATAAGATTAGCTTAGTTATTTTAAAGGAAGTGATAACCATGTTTGTTTCGTTCATTTGCTTTTTGCCCTTTTTTCTTTACATTATTTTACTAAATAAAAAAAAACGTTCAGCCAACATTGGGTAAAAATTATGCTACTTTGAAGACACACACAGACATGAAGTAGTGCTGTTGTGTTAGTCTGAAGAACAAAGAAAAATTTAAGCATTTATATTGGTTAATCAGTCGGCGCGATAATTTCCCTGGATTTTCACGGAAATTTCCCTCAAAGTACGAACACTGGTTCAAACTCTACACTAACCGTACCAAAAGTTTTGGTTACCGGCCTTACTAGTTACAATGAACACAACATCGATAGATGGCACTGAGCAACTACATTCTCAATAGTTTTTGATTACACCTTGTAGTAGTAAAAAGTGTTAATATCGAGATTAGTAATAGAAACAATGGAAGAGTTCTTTCAACCCTTAAAACGACAATATGATTTAGCGAAGACATTGGTGTCAATTTTTGTCTCTGTGACAGTCATTTTCATTTGGATGCTTAGCGACGTCACATTTTCCTGATCTCAGTCTCATGAGGCTGCTTGAAGATAACATGGCAAACAAACGGCATAAGTCCTAAACGGCACAAGTCCTAAACGGCACAAGTCCTAAACGGCATAAGTCCTAAATGGCACAAGACCTAAAATTTAAGTCTAGTGCTTATTGCATCGTCACAATTTCGTGGGTGGTGGCGAATTTCAGAACTAAACCAAGTGAATGAAAAAGGCACAAGACCTAAACGGCATAAGACCTAAAAATCATTTCGCGGCACAAGTCCTAAATGGAAGAATTCCTAAACGGTACAAGAACTAAAAATCATTTCGCGGCACAAGTCCTAAACGGCACAAGACCTAAACATCATTTCGCGGCACAAGTCCTAAACGGCAGAAGACCAAAAATTTAGGTCTAGTGTCTATATGTTTAGGACTTATGCTGGTCAACCGTAATTAGTATCAAGTTGGCCCCACTACTTTTGGACAGAGAAAAATAAATAATGCCATTCGTTTGTGCTACGTTAGTGTTCTAACCAGCACTAACGTTTGGCATTACAAACTCAATTCTATCTCAAGTAGGGGAAAAAACGGGAAGACCAACTTGACGGAAATTAATTTCGTTATAGCGGCTTATTTGAACAGCACTAACGTAAAGCAAACGTTTGCCATTACAAAATCAATTCTATCTGAATTAGCGGGAAAAAAGCGGGGCCAGCTTGACGTCAAGTTGGACCCGAAATTTAAATTCTTCATAACTTTGTTATTTTCATAGCACAAACGCTGAAATTTGGACACTAACCAGCACTAACGTAGCGCAGACAAATGGCATGATTTATTTTTCTCCGTCCAAAAGTGGTGGGGCCAACTTGATACTAATATGAATGTATCAGTACTCATACAACGTCAAAACATATTTTTCCCCTCATACACTTCGCCCTTTCTTTACCTCTTTCTATGTGACGCTCCACCAAGTGCAAGAGTATTATAATTTGTCTAATTCAAAAAATGACTGCTTTACTCATTTGATAAATAGATAATTATGTTGGTCTTGTGATTCGATGGTCCAGAAAAAGACCAAATAGTATTTTCCTTTTTTTTTTTTTTTTTTTTTTTTTTAGTTATGCGAGTATTGATTCATAGGCATACAAGAAATACTAGAAAACATTTACATATACAACAACCTGTACGGAAGGAGACCTCCTGGCATATGAACTTCTCGTCTATTTGTTTTCTTTTTATAAGAAAATTAAAGGTGTTAATATAAGAGATTAATTGAGAAGGTAAAACAGCCTTTTCCATCATTGTTGTTGACCAGTTATTTAACTATGATTCCCTCTGAGAAACAACACTAATTAGAAAGTTAGTTTTTGCCGCGAACTGCGGACAAAAAAAAAAAAAAAAAAAAAAACTAATAGAGACAGTTGGAAAATGTGTAACATGTACATCTAAATATAGCCGCTGGATGGAGAATGGATCCAGAATGCCGTCGAAAGGAAAACACAAGACATTGGACAAAAGGGAATCCAGGTAAATGAAATGAAATATTTCAGTTTAGCGTTCTACATTTACCCTTCATGCCAAGAGAGACGGATTATTAAAGCAAGTGAATGACGATGCAAGAATTGGTGGAATGAGAATGCGGGAAGACGCGAGAGTATCGGATTAAAAACCACGGACACGATGTTGTTTACCACAAATTTACTTGGGCGGGGATTGAACCAGGAACCCCACGCACCATAAGTAAGCTTTCTACCACTGAGCTACCGTGTCCCTTGTAATCCTGGCAAATCACTGTTCGTTAGCAGTGATCGGAAACGCGCTGAATTTCATTTGCTACATGTGACACCGAAATGAGTAACAGTTTTTGTCGAAACGCTGTTTAAATGTTCTCTGAGGTCCTAATCCCATTAACTGAGATCAGGATAATATGATAGGTGTGAGGAAACATTCTATCTCCACTAAGATAAATACCGTCTAATTCATATTTTCTGTGTGAACTATTGCATCACTGTGTCGAATAATCAAGTTATCTAATAGTTTCAGACGTTTGTTCCGTACTGCACGGCACGATTGGGACATCAAATTCTATTTGCTGGTCTAATTCCATCATTGGTCAGCACCTGCCCTATCTTAAGCACTGTTTGATCACCTTGTCCTCGGTCACAGTGCCTTCACTGCGAATCAGATCGGTAGGTGACTCTCTATCCCATTTGTAGGATTCCATCTACTTCACCACTATTTGATAAGGGGGTACGGGCACGCACTACTACTTGTAGCTATCCATGTTATTCCTGTGCATGTCTGCCACAGAGAACTGCTATCCTGACCGTACATATGTGGCTCGTGATTTGTCACCTCCATTCCCCACACACTTATCACTCAACGACTGAACTTGGGTGCATGCTCATACATACACAGATTATTCTTCCAAAATTTGCTTACTATTTATTGGATACATAGTTAACTACTAATTCTAGAAGTAAACTTCATTACGAGTTTACGAGAACATTTTAAATTTATATTTCACTCCTTTCTTGAACTAGCATTGTTCTTGTTGATTGTTTATGTTACTGAAATAAGTTATTTAAAAAAGAATAAGATCGCTGAGTTACGTTTTAAGAGACTCAGTCAGAGAGTGTAGGAGTAGAGGGAGGAAGAAAAAATCCGCATAAAAATTGCATCCGTTCCGTATTATACAGCAGGGTGAGTTGTGAACTTCTTCTTTGGCCTACCTTACAAGAAGAAGTCGCAAGTGATAGCTTCGAGCATGCCAATCTGTTGGTCTACGACGGTTGATCCTTCTTCCTAGGAACTGAGTGTTAATCATTCAGAACATCAAGAGCAAAGTGCGGAAGAGCAGTGGCCTACATACATAATGAGTTTTGCACTAATAGTCTATTGAGTTATGATAAACACCACAAAATTCATAAACATATTCAAATAGTATTGAATATTCTTCATATTTCGAAGATAAGGACATTTGTTGACGTCATTCCACATTAATACCTGTTGACGAAACTACGTTCTTTTAACTGTTTCATCTGTATCAGCGTTAGTCTAATGATGACAGCTATATCTATTAACAAAACTGCAGACATGAAAATTGCCTCATCAGTTATCAGCATGACGATTCCGAGTAGATTGAGATAATATATATATTTTTTTATCATAACGTGATTTCTGCTAATTCTATACAGCGGCTGTAGTGCTCAGGAGACATTTGCTGGACGTAATGATTTGCTTAGCGTAATGAAATCTTTTTATTATAACTGGAAATGTTATCTATCTCTAAATCAAAGTCGTCAACTTAACAAATGATATTGGAGTTGGTAACAAACTAGGATCACTCAAACTGGAGTGTACCAAAATCATTCAGTATGCTAAAAAGCCATACTGCTTCAAAGGGTCGTCCAAACATCAATACGAGAACTTATAAAGATTATATTGTAACCCTTAGAGAAGGGGTGACTTGTAGGATACCGTACGTAAAAATCAATAACCCGAGAAATGCTACAATCAAGTTCTAACCTTTTACGGGCCGAATTACGTTCCCGTTGTTATTTTCAGCTAATTCTTGTGTATGTTACTGTTTTGAATGTATTATTGACCACCCATAAAGGAAAAAAGCGGCCGATGATTGGAATGTAGTTTTTGAGTATGTTCCAAAATTGGAACATTGGCCTGTTTCAGTATATGTTCCCTGGTACTTTAAAAAACTTCTGGTTTATTTATTTGGAATATATTTTTATCTACTAATACCCAATAAATGTTATTAATATTGTCTTAATTAATATTGAACCTCCAACTCAAGTAATTCTATCAGTTATTATAGCATTTTTCAAATAATATAATTGATATTTTTTATACATATGTTTACCATGTAATAATATAAATGTCATTATAAAGGATTACAATAATGGATTATACAGGATTCATGTCAAAGATCAATACAAATACACGTAAAATATGTGTGATAATACGTAAGGTATAATAGCATAAAACTCAGATATTTCTATTACTGTGATCCATAAATATCCTCTCCAAACTTTATTCCAGTTCATCATGATACATAGGGAAGGTTCCCTCATATCATGATATAGAGGGAAGGTAGTATCTTAGCACACTTAGTGGTGTTCTTCTTGCAGAAAGCACACCGTCCTTGATTCCCCGTCATCAAATAATGCTTTGTTAGAAATCTATAGTTCTTTGGAGAGGTACTTTCTTGCTTCTGGTCTTCAGGAAACTTTTGGTTTCTGATAAAGAAAATATGTTATCTCTCTTTCGAACGCCAGGTGTGTCATACTACTGACATCGTTGATATAAACATCCTTATAAAGAAACCGGCTTCAAACCACAGCGATATGTAAAGCATTTGCGAACAAATTCTCCCACCACTTTTTACTTCTCAAACGAGGTCCGTATCCAGCAAGAAGTCTACCTAAGAAATACACCTGTCATTTTCTCTTTGTATTTTTTTTCTTACAAGTACAGAGCATAGATTATCTTTTCTATTTTTGCCTTTCGTATTCCTCGAAATAATAAGTGTTAGCAGCTGTGAGTACTTGCAGATAACCAAAATAAAAAAGGTTTTGTAGCAATAGAAAAGCAAGAAAATAATAGAATCTTTGATACGACATATAAAACGACAAAACGGATTACGCATAAATACTTTATTTTGAAAGATAGAAAATCGGTAATATTTGTACTCTACAGGTTTAGTTTCCATCCTAGTGGCCACTTGGACAACGAAAATGTTCATACGAAGCGTAAATAACAGAATATGAACGCCAAGTAATAATAATAGAAATAACGTTGGAGGTACCAGAATAAGTCAAACGTTATACGTTACAGGCCAATGTTCCAAAATTGGAACATTGTAAAATAGCATGTAATTACTAACTAATCTATAAACGATTGGGCAAACAAATATTGTCAATCTTTTAAAAGGATTTAGAAGCACTAGTTTCTAGAAATTAAACATTCTTGTATTAATAGGTTTTTAATTATATATATATATATATATATATATATATATATATATATATATATATAATACGAGGTTGGTACGAAAATTTAAAATTTTACCAAAATCTGAAGTGCATAAGTCGTTTACTAATTAAAAATTGTATTATGTTTCTATTGTTTTTATTTATTTTGTATCTCTTCTTACCTACAAATGAATTTTTTATGCTCTCTAGTTGATATTACTTACGTTCTACAAAATTGAAAACATGTTCCAATATTGGAACATTGACCTTTAAAAGGCTAACTAGAGTGGGACACCTTGACATTCTTTGCCATCTCCCAAAAGACAGTTTTGGAAGGTTTGTACTCTATCTCTGGCCAACGAGTTTTCGAAATCTAAAAGTTTAATCGATCATTTAGTGGTATTCTATATGATTTAGAGGCCATCTAGTTCCGAAAGCCTGTAATACCAGTACCAATTCAATCTTTCTCTCTCTCTCTGATAAAGGTGATATGGGGTAATATTGAATTCGAATATACGACTTCATCATATAAGAAATAAGGTTATAGATTATTTGCTTTACAGGTAAACGCACAAACTTCAGGGGCAGATGTACAAAGTGCCAGAATTTTAGCTCTACATGTCGATATTACCAATAGAAGGCGCCACCAATAAAAGGTACCACACTTTGGAGCAACGGGTTTTCATGTAGCAGTACTACAAATCCAACAATTGTCTGATCATGGTATTCTCATGCACTATTTCTATTTCACTCCATACTTAGCGAACTGTCTCTGGACTGTTGTTGCATTTCTTAGTAATTGCTGGAAGATGAAAATTCATTGCTCTAATGTGTATGGCACCATCTATTGGTTAACCTTGACAATGCCTGATTATTGTTTGGGCATGTAGACCTAAAACTGTGACACTTTGTGTGGTTGTCCGTAAAGTTTGATGCCTTTACCTGCAAAGAAAACGGAAGTAAAAGGACTTTACTCTTGAATAGTCTTGTTTTAGCACCACGTATTAGTTGCATCAAGACCATAAATAGTTAGGCTATCCGCGGTAGGGCATATCAAGCAATTGCTTACATGAGGCCCTTATATCAATTAACAAGTCTTGAGGAGAGATAGCGACCGGTATCGGAATTAGACACCTGTTCATGCAACACCCATACACAATATCTAATTTACTTTCCAGAGCTGAGGCAAATCCATCAATTGCGTACATGCTACCTCTTTATTAATCAACTCACCTTGTACCGAAAGTGTCTAATTTCGGTACCAATCTCTTTCTTTTGTCAAAACAAGTTGCTTGTCATATGTCGGCTATAGGCTATAGTACTGATACGGGCAGTAGTTTAAGTGGATATGGAAAAGTAGAGGGACGCATGACATTACGCCATCCCCGTGCCTATCTTTGTTCATTATAATTTGTTTGGAAAGTGAGGAGACGCCACAAATATTTTCTGGACGCAGGGGGACGGCGTTCCCCGCCTTCCCCCATACTTTTACTCTCGGATACGGGAAGAAAATAACATGAAGTGTATAATTTCGGTACCGATCATTTTCTTTCAATCAATAGTAGATTGATGCATAAGTTAAATTTGGGAAATTGCTGGATATATTTCCCCCTCTCATAGGAAGTAAATTATTCTCAGGAAACATTATTTTAAGAATGACTTTAAATCTTTTCGTACTGTCTCATAAACTATAAATTATAACCCTTTAATACCTTCTTGTAAAAAAAAGTTCCTAGCTTGAAAGCCATTTTGACTATTGAATCCAGCACAATTTCTCCTTTTTCGGATACTTCAGGTTTTGTTATTTAAAAGAAAATGGAAAAGAGGCCGCATGCCAAATAAGTTTTTCGTTATTTTGTTCCAGTTTACAAGTAGCTTTGTTCGCTATCTGTTGAATCTGGCCAACTTCCAAAATTAATTGCAATTTGAGGGGGAGAGAGAGAGACAGAAAGAGAGATGCGATGCGGAAATTAATCTTAATGTGCAAAAACGAAGAAAGAAACACACATACACAAATTGATCGAACAGATCGAATCCATTTGAAAAATAAAAGACCATAAAAGTTTTCGCTTTTCATTCTTTTCGCAATATTTTAAAAATAGTATCTTTTAGATAATCCCTTGAGTGTTGCCGGGAATTAAGACTACTATTCATTAATATAGTGGTGAACAGATGGGAGTATCATGTTTTCTAAAAATAAATGTTACAATCAAATGAAAATTGTATTCTGAAATTAAAAGAAATAAGTGTTTTATGGAGATATATCTTAACTCAAAACATTTGATTGAGTCTTACATTCTGTTGCTTTTGAACAGTCATATCTACATTTAAATCAAAGGTATCGTAATATTACGACTCATAAATATTTACAAAAACTGTAGTAGAAATATGATATGTATCTATATATATAAAAGAGAACGTACAATTCTTTGTCCGCTCATCACGCTAATACGGCTGAACCAATTTCTTTCATTTTTGGGGGGTTATTAGGATTTGGACCCTAGATGGTTTTTATCATATCACTTTAATTTTTAATTACCAGTGTCTTGAGATAATTGACCATTCAAGTGTCCATAACGTACAAATCCTTTGTTATTAGTTCATCATAGGTAAAAATAAACGTATTTATATGCAACCCGCATGACCGTGTCACTCGGCGGGTTAACATAAATGACAGGCGATATACAGCGGAAAATAGCTTGAATCTTCTGTTTAAAATTTTTTAATTGATTTGCTTATTTTTACAGACACTTTTACAATATGCCAGCACCGGGATGACCGCAGCGAAGCGGGGCGGGTTAACATAAATGACAGGCGATATAATGTTAAGATTTACTGCAATCTTCTATGGTTTTTATCATATCACTTGAAAGCGAAAAAGTAAAAATTATCTAAGTAACAAAGTTTATTGCGTTCCGGGGTGACCGCAGCGAAGCGGGGTGAACGCTGCTAGTTATGTATATAAATATGTATTTTGTACTCTGATTATTTTATTTATTTTTTTTATTTTTATTTTTTTTTACTGATAGTACGCATTTCATTGTTAGGACCCAGGTTACTCTCGGGATAGCTTTTCTGCTCTAATATTTCCCAGGATACTTTGCGGTTGGTGACGTTACGTGGAGGTATCGCGGTATTTTTCAAAATAAGTGAAATTCTGTGTAAACAATAACACTACTGTTTCAAGATGGGGAAAAGTTATTTTACTTGTGCAGTAGCTCATTCTAATAACATAGGAAGCAATACAAACGAAATAATGTTCCATCGATTCCCTAAAAATGATGAACTTCGAAGAAGATTGATTTCCTGCTGTAAGCGAAAGAACACTTTTAATTATGATAACGCACGAATATTTTGCTCACTTTTCATCAGAGGATTATCAAAGAGTTTGAAAAAACGAGCTTCTAAGTTTTCTGCAAAAGTAATGTTTAAGATCTGACGCTGTTTCTTCATTATTGATACCAAACTGGCATGGGGAAAAATAAACTAGACACTAGTCAAGTTGAAAAACAGGTGTGTAACAACAATAGTTTTACTTTTATGACATTTGTTTTTGAGGGCCTGAAGCTTAAGGAATTTATGTACGTAAAGTGAAGTGAAAGGGGGTATCAACGAGAATATAAATGTATTCTCTCATATATTCTTTAGTTTAAATGATATTCGTAAGTTTTGTTAAGTATCTGAAACATTATTCTAGAAAAGAGTTAAAAGTGCATTTGAGCAGAACATTCATAGGAACCTATTACGAACCGAAATTTACCTAACTTTACCTAATCTAACCTAATCAAATCTTGTTCAACCGAACCGTACCTGTTACGTACAAATCACATTGATTTTATTCCTTCTCGAATGCCACATCGTGTGACAAAATCATTTGTTCTGATCAAAGTGCACTCTTACCATATTCTTATAATTGAAGGGCTGGCCGAGAGAGGGGGCTAAGATACAAAAACTAAATTCCGATAAGTCGAAGGGCAAAGTGTAGGACAAATAACTGCAAATTTTCCCCTGTGAAGCTGGTTCTTTTATTTATGTATACCACTCTATAGATATCTGTGCAGCTTATAACCTGTAATACATACTGTAAAATGTGTTATATTGAGTAATAAACAAATATTAGTAAGGTAAAGGAAATATTTTGCTGTCACGATTTCTGACAATTTGGTTAATACACACTAAATACAACGGGTTAGGTTAGATTTCTAACCTGACCTAACATAACCTAATAAATTAGGTTAGGTTAGATTCGGTTATATTAGGTTAGGGTAGATTAGATTTCTAACATAATCTAACCTATCCTAACACAACCTAACCTAATTTGTTATTACATACCCGGAATATCTGAAATTTTGAATAATGTTTGCTTGATGTATTTTACTACCTGAAATGCTCTTATTGAGAGGATTAGTTTATGGAAAGTATTTGAACTCCTTCCACCCTTAGAATTTACGTTTCAATGAAAGTGCAATGACAAAAATCCATAATGCCACCCCTTCCCCACGCCCAAAGAGGATGAATTTGGTTTTAAACGGCATCGGGTTGGTCATTATTCATTTCAGTGACCCTGAAAATCATGGACTGGACACCAATTTCGGCTAAGTTAGTTAGTCCTGGCTGCATTAAAGTACCAAAAATCGTTAAAGTTGGTCGAGGAGAGTTGGCAATCAAAGATTGTTACAATGAATAGAAAATACCCCCTCTTCCCTTAAAACGGAAATTTTCAAAAACAATAGGACATGTTTTTCTTTAAGCTTAATGAGGAGTTTATATACCGAGTTTCATCTTTCTAACTTGATAGGTTCGTGAGATACTGCATTTTAGGTACAAATTTTGAACCCCTTCTACCCCTTAGAATCGCTCTTTAATCAAAGTAATAAGGGCCAGGTCACAGTGGCGTATTTAGGGTGGGGGCTTCCGGGCTTAAGCCCCCTTCCGAAATCTTACTTCCTATAATAAAGTATATAAAATATCTTGCTGAATTTTCACATTTTCAGCAAAGCGCCGCCCCCCGAAAGTTAGCAAAGCCCCTTCCAAAACAAAACCGTAAATACTCCACTGAGGTCAACTCATGTACGGTACTAAAAATTATAAAAATCGATCCAAAGCTCTAGAATGAATTAGCGAATAAACATTATATTCATTTTTATTTGTATAGATAATTAACCACTATTGACGATATTTATATATTTATTACACTATATTGTCTCATCTGTGAGTAGAAATAACTCATTATTTGTATTTGGAAAGACAAGGAATATCATAATTATGTTTTGAATCCATTTTTACGAATAAAGCGCGAAGTGTAACAAGCAGGCAAGCGAAAATAATCTTCACAGATACCTCCACATGACGTCACGGACAGGGAGCCAATCAGAACGCTAATCGCGAACTGGGGCTACCTGTTATTTTATATACCTTGGTTAGGACCCTATCCCAGCATAATAAACTCTATAAAGTTTATTGTCAGATTGACAAAGACCAACACATTTTAACTTGATTAATTTTTAACCAACACATTTAAGAACAACTTTATAAAAATTGTTCTTGAATTTGTCGAGAAAATTCGAATGAGAATTTATCCCGAGCCAGATCATTTCGTTTAATTCGGTGTCATCTATCCCGTAATATTTATGTATTTTTCTTGAATAGCACTAGAGATGCAAGGGCTCGGAAAAAACGGCTTTTTTGGAAAAAAAAACTCGGTTTTTTCTGCTTTGCTTTTTTGCTTGGGAAAGTTTGGGCTTTTTTGAAAATTCTGCTTTAAATTGATAAACTAGATTTTGTTTCGCTTCTCTACAACACAAAAAGTCATTTAATTAGTGGTTAATGCCGATAATAATATAAAACCTCGAAAATAAACCATGAATTTCGAAAAGATATTTCAAACAGTTTTATTCCTCAACATATTTACATTATGAATTCCAAAGGATTAACCAATGTATATAATAAGATTTTTTTAACCTCCTACATACAAAAGTAAGCAGGGTTGGCAAGAGCCATGGTTGTTTTTGAAAATGCCAAAAACCCGTTTTTTGGGGGGAGTTTAAACTAGGCTTTTTTTTGGTTTAAACCAGGTTTTTTTGGGTTTAGATATTTTGCTTTATGTATTTATATTACATATTGACAGAAATAAGTTTGTTTAGCCTTGGTGTTATTATGCAACAACGGGGTTATGCTGGAAGAGGTCACATAAGCTTAAAGAAGCCCGGTCAGTAAATTTCTTAAATTGAGAAACTCCCGCCCTAGCCATCGGGAAAATCCCGTCATTACTCTAAATGTAAAACGATAACGGAAAAAATCCTGTTATTGCTGTGCATGTAAAATTTAAAGGTCAACGTATCATAATCAGTACGCTAAAACTGAGGTATTAAATTACAAATTTAGTGCGTACATATCATTGAAAGTACAATCCAAGCTAATGTTGGAAGCTACGTAGGCAATCGATAAATTTTGTTAATTTATATCAGTATATTTAAGCAACCTTGGCTTCTTTATAAAACAACAGGCATTCAGGCATGCAGAAATATACAATTCAGTTTCGTTTCGTATGTTCAGGCTTAACATCCTTACGTAATACCGAGGTTATCAAGGAGAAGACTTTCGCTTAAACTGACATCCGAACCGCTACTTTGTTTACGCATGAAAGAATGGTTGTGGTTCGACAGAGAATTGAACATGGGACACCTTGATTAAAAGGTAAAAAGGAAATAAAATTAATGCAGATGGTTTGATGTATGGAAACGTCACCATGAAGTTCACACGATTCGCATTTTTCGTAGCTTTTATTTTTTTTCGATTTAAACTAGTTGTTTATTTAAAAAAAAGAAGAAAAACAGCTGGTGTAAACCAGCCAACACTAAAAGTAAATACTTCTTTTTAAAAAATACTCAAATAAGTAGCAAAATTCTATGTAGTATTTTTACTTCAAAATATTCCATTAAAATAAAACATAAGAAAAATGTTTTATATGATACACTTAAAGGCTGCACACCTAGAGCTTTTGGTTTTGTATATTCTTGAAATTCTACAGTTTTATATAAGCACCATCACGGTTTATTCAGTCCTCAAGTTTTCTGTATTTTTAACAAGAGGGATTGAACATGAAGGGTATGAGATAAGAACATGGTAACCCATAATTTTACTATTTTAAGAAATTAGAAATTTTCTGCTGCACAATCCATTTTGAAAGTCGGAAAGCTGATTTTTCACATAAGTCTATACATGAGGGATTAAATGAAGCGGTATGCGTTGCTGCCTATCTGATGCTGCGTAACTCAGCAATTGAAAATTTGTTAGTTACCATGTTCTTGGCTCACACCCTTCATATCATTATGGAACTCTCCCCACCCCACCAACACACACACAAAAAAAAAGGATTACGGAATATATTTAAGTTAAGATAAATACAACTGCACAACAAACATGATTGACTGGAGCTTTTGCGCTTCTATCGAGAAGTCCGGAATTCAACTCAGCATTCGACCATTCTGACAAAACTTTTCTTCATTCCATCTATGAAGTAGAAATAGTGCGTGTACTGTGAGTTGGCTGACTTCATTTCTTATTGTTTTTAAATCGTTATTATTACTAATTACCAGCAGTGACGGTTTTGCGAGGGTTAGGGGGGGGGGCGGTCTTTCGGACTGAAGCCTGTTCCCCAAAATTACGGAATGTCTAAAACAAACGAAATATCTATGAGTTATGCCTTTACTCATAAACTTTAAGCTGCCGTCAAATAAAAATTACGAATGCTTAGAAAAACTAAACATTAGTAAGAAAAAAACCCTCCCAAAATACTTTTCTAAATCCGCCACTGATTCTCAGTATAAAATGATCTTCAAGGTTGTATCCGGAAGATTATCGTTAAATATATAAACGAAACGAAATACAGTATTAGTTATGCCTGTACTCATAAACTTCAAGCTCCTCCCAAATAAAATTAGGAGATTTTAGAAAATAAAACAATCAGAGAAACCCGTCCCACAGTACGTTTCTAAATCCGCTACTGATTATTTGTATAAATTAGTATTCAAGGTTGTATCCGGAAAATTATTGCTAAATCGTTGCACAGCTACAGTATAACAGAAATGTGGAAGTACGGTTAGACGGATATATTGAAAAACGTACGCTTTGACGGATATATAGAAAAACGTAAGTTTAACTTCTGCGTTAGAAGCTAGAGTACTAAGCTCTTAGAAATGAAACAGACGACAAACTGAAATGATATCGAGAAGAAAAAATATCGATAACTCAAAAGTTAAAATAAAGTTAGATAGCCTCTAAAATTGCACTCAAATACTACTTTCTTCATGTTAGCTTTAATTCGTAAAACATGTGCTCCATCCATCTTGATGGTGAATTTTAGAGCGAAATATGGCATTAGGTCATGGAATTCTTATCTAAGTATAGAATATACTATAAGAAAGCTATTTACATAGAAAAATCATGAAGTTGAAAAAAGCCAAAATTTCCAAAATTCTCGTTTTTTTTCCAAAAAAGCCGGCTTTTTATGTGAAAAAAACCATCGATTCAAAAAAGCCGGCTTTTTTGCATCTCTAAATAGCACAGTGTTTGCTCTTTCATCCAGTACGCTACGCTTCGGCGCCGATCGAACCGCTCGAGTCACTAGGTCCCACTGCTGCATTGTCAAGTTCGTTAGTACGTATAGTATATTGTGACTGTAATCTTTCATATTAGAACCATGTATCCTGTTGTCTACTGAGTTACGTATCACATTTGCACCATATTACAACTATATGCATATAGTGTACCCGAGTTCTGGCGGAAACGCAGAAATATTTATTGAGAGTGGTCCGAGCTTTAGAGGAAGGTCCAATACTACATACAAGCCGCTATGTCTATGTAGTATTGAACAGATTATTCTGCACCAGGCCCGTAACCAGGGGGTATGCCCCCCTAAATTTCGGCTGGCCCCCCATAAAATTTTCACGGTAGACTGGCAATTGAACTATAATATGGTTGCATCGGTCCCCTCTAACTTCAGTCCCCCCCCCCTACATTTTGGGACTGGCTACAGGCCTGTTCTGCACCCGGAAAGACGATAAGTTTTCCCATCTATACTTTAAGAAAAAAAAAGGACTAGATGGTTTTCATAAGATATATAATAGAGATGAAGTGTAAGATCAATTTTCATGCTACATCAAATATACTTATTCTCCTCTTTAACAAGTATAGTTTTATTGAGAAAGTGAACAAATATATGTTGAATTTGGAAGTTTTGAAGGAGGACCAGACCTGGTGGATCATTATTCAGCAAACTCTAGAGATAATCAGCTCGAAAAAGAGAATACAGAAACTTCATAATTTGTGATTTCAATATTGGTTCATCGACAATTTATGATTAAAGAAAAAACCTCAAGAACTTCACTGCTTAAGCTGTAACAGCAAGTAATACAGAATCAAGATAAACATAGGAGAAACCTAAACTTGAAATTTTTGAAAGTGCCTTGTACACTTGGTTTAGTGCGAAAAAATAGAGAAACCTGTGATTGGGCCTATGATCATTGGAAAACCAAAACATTTTTATGGTTATCTCAATATAAAGAGAGCTTGTATGCTTTGCGATAGTTGATTTTTGAAATATAAACTTCGACACGTTCTATATCCATCATTTGAACGTTCGTAATAAATTACCGTGGTGCCGCTCCCAATAAAACATCATTGCCCACAGGAAAATATTTTCTAGTTTGGTAGTCGGTGTATTAGATGTGTTGTTGTTTTGGACAATCTTCCTCTTAATCGGCACAGCCAGGATTTATATTAACCGATTTAAACACTTCCTAATTTGGGCATCTTTCTGCCCTAGGCAATTTATGGTCGGAAGCCTTCCCGAAACTTCCATAGCAACATAAAACTCTTTAAAAATTAGTTCAGGAGTTAACAATACAACGGTAAGAATAGGACATTATTTTGTTTCATCATTCGTCAGCTGTAGTGAATGTTGGGTCACCAGTTTTTATACTCGGTGTCAAGAAACGCTTTCTGAACAGAATTGAATGTGGACAGTACCGGACTTACGTATAAACTAAACAAGCTATAGATTAGATCCCCACTCGCTTGGTAACCCACAAAATATAAAGAAAAAATGATGGTAATGTAATTTCCAAATAACAAGAAAAAGCAAATAAGATAAAACGCAGATGCAATAATGAGGTTTGGATTGTTATGTATTAGGCTTTTATGAAGCAATTAATAGGGCTCTATTTCTCAGCCCCACTTGTAATGAGGCCCCTGTTATCCAGCCTCGCTTATTATGTAGCCCCCGTTTCCCAACCTTGCTTGTAATCGTCCCTTGTTTCCATTTAGATATCCATTAGGTCCATAAATTAGCATATGTCATATATTCAAACCCAAGAAACAGCGACATTTGGTCGCTGGAAAAGGAAACTTGAGGTATAAAAGGTTCTTTTCAATAGCTTAGGGCCGCATAAAACCTAAATTCCGCACTGAATGTGAACTTTGGAGTCAATTTCAGAGAAAAAATGCACCCAACCAAATAAACCGTAACACGTTACAAGAACAATTTAGAAAAGAGAATTCTTCCAAATGTAGATTTCCCTTCTCTTGTGCCCCTCTGGGTTATTCAGCCCTAAGTAGTTTTCCTTGTTTGTTGGTCGGAAATCTGAGGCAGAGTTTAATGAAAATCTACTGTAATCTAATTAAACACTATTCATACGTAAATAATTTTGTGTTCATTTATTTTGTAACTTAAGGGTGTTATCATAAAATAAGGTACACAATTAGCAGCTTGGATCTATTTAAAACTTCATGCTTCATCCTTTCAGCCTTTAATAACATTCCACACACTTCTGACCTGACCCAGTTTCCAGCTTTTGTTTTTCCCTATGCATGCCTGCGTCATATCACATTTATATGATGGTGATAGTAACTCGGAGGCACACATAAGCTGAGTATCATTACTCTAAGTGGCGTTCGTTGTTTATGTGGGACAAATAATTTCAATATTCGATTGGGAAACCATTTTATTAAAAAAGAAACATTAATTACATTGTAGCTGACTGTTGTAAGGTGATAAAAGAGAAAACAAGAAATACAAATGTACAATCATGTCCAAAATTAATGTCGCATATCTATAAATATGTTGTTGTAGGAATATAATTCGATAAAGAATTCGTCCGGTATTTCTTATAATGTTAGTATCTGTATAATCGGCAAAGACATGTATGTGGTAAATTTCATGTCAAAAGAGCAGTAAATAAGAACAATAAAACGAAAATAAAATGTTCTTGTCCATTTAGCAACATTTTGTTTTATAATTCTAATTTTCCTATTTATAATTCTTTTCCTATGAAATTTACCGCAAATATACATTCCCCGATTATATACATAGTATCAGTATTAAAAGTACCCTGCAAAATCATTATCAAATTATATTTCTACAAGAAGACAGTTATAAATATGGGACAATCATTTTGGACAGGAGTGTACATACGCATACTATTAAAAATCAAGTATCTATCTTGAAGTAGGCTAATTATTTTTCTTTATTTTAAAAAGGGAATGATATTCTTCCTTTTGATTTTATTGGGGGCACGGTGGCTTACTGGTAGAGCACTTTCTCTGGTTTGTGATGTTCCTTGTTCAATCCTCGGCCAAGCAAGTTTGTAGTGGACAATATTCTGTCCGTGGGTTTTCTCGGGGTATTTCCTTTTCCTCCCACATTCTAATTCAATCGATTCTTCCATTATCATTCAATTGCCATAATTATCCGTCTCTCTTAGCTTAACGGACATAATCAAAGATGTCATTTTCTTCTAGCATGAGAGATGATACTGATAGCATCTTAAAGAGATGAAAAGATTTCTTTGACGATTTGCTTAACACGCAGCCAAAAACTAATGCGTGTGGAGAAAGGGAAATACACACCGCAGAACCGTATATTGCAGAATCTAACCGAATAGAAGTGGAAATCGCTATAAAAAATTAAATAAACAAATCTCTGGGTGTAGACGAAATTCCCGCTGCTTTATCTGCAACAAGAAAGAATTGCCACAAGAATGGAAAGATTCAATCATTGTTCCAATTCACAAGAAAGGCGACAAAAGTGATCGTAATGATTATCGAGGCATTTCTCTCCTGTCAACGTTCAATAAAATCTTCTCAAACATTCTATTAGCAAGATTGACCCCATAAGCAGATGGAATTATTGGAGATTATCAATGCAGATTTAGGCAAAATCGAGCAACTATCGACCAAATATTTACCATTCTACAAATACTCGAAAAGAAGTGGCAATACAATGTCCCGGTACATCAACTATTTATTGATTTTAGAAAGGTTTACGACTCGATTAGGAAACATTGTACAACATTCTTACAGAATTTGGAATACCGAAAAAAGCTATTAGATTAACTAAGATGAATTCCAAAGTAAAGTCCGTGTAGAAAAATTGTTGTCCACAAACTTTTACGTCGAGAATGGCCTGAAACAAGGAGACGCGTTTTCGCCATTATTATTTAACTTTGTTCTGAAATACGCTATAAGGAAATTCAAATATAGCAACCAGGGCCTAGAGCTGAATGATGTTCATCAGTTTATGGAGCATGCTGATGATGCAAATTTAGTAGGGGATGATAGAAGAACAATAGAAAGAAATGCAGAGGTGTTATTAAACGCTTGCAGGGACATGAGTTTAGAAGTAAATGCAGAGAAAACTAAGTACATTGAAGTTGGACGTGGTCGTAATACGGCAAATTATGAACGCGTTAAAATATCGAATAATTCTTCTGATAAAATGGATATCATTAAATATCTAGGATCAATATTAACAGGCGAAAATCATATTCACGAAGAAATTAAATGTCGACTAAAAGCAAGGAGTGCGTGTTATTATTCAGTTCAAAATCTCTTGTCGTCGCGAATTCTCTCGAGGAATTTGAAACTTAAAATATATAAAACGAGGACAATATTAAGATGGATCTCGCAGAAATAGGAATAGAAACTAGAAACTATCTAGTTGGCTAAGAATAGAAGTCAGTGGAGAACTTTCGTGAACGCGGCATTGAACCTCCGGATTCCTTAGGCTATAGAGTTAGTTACTTAGTTAGAGAGTCATTTCCTAAGCTTTCTAAATACATTGAAGCAGGCTGTATATGTGTGTACAATTATTTATGTATGTTAAGACGTTAATTTGCAGTATCCTCCTTAACAATACCGTTGTACACATTAAAAAAATGTATGGTATATTAAGTTGCATCTTATAGTATCCTTTAGAAGTTATAAACCAGATAGAAATGGTCCGGCTAGGGTCAAAATAGGATTTTTAAAATGCAAACAATATTTAAGAAAGAAAGTAGAAAATAAAAAGTCTAGAGTTGAAATGCATATAACAAAGATTTTTTTGTACAGGGTCGTACAAAATTGGAAAGGTTATTAAATTTGGGTAATAATAACTCTTGTCTAGAAAGCCATAAACAACGGAATGAATCCCAATGAACTGCCCACATATTATGTACTTAAATCCCATCTTCTCTTCTACATTACTTCATCAGGAAGTTTAGTTAAAGATTTTGTAGTAACAGTTATACAAGGTATGCTAAAAAAAAATGCGGTGAAAGAACTTTTTTTTGTAGTAGCACTGCTGGCCAGGGTTGCCAACAAAGAAAACATCGGGACGGGACAATCGGTGTAGGAGCGCCACTTCCTTCCGGGATTTCGATGTGGATATGCATTATTGATGTTGTCTTCATTATCATCCACCATTGTATGTAAAAAAATAATAATAACTTTATAATTTAACGTTGAAGAAGAGAATAACATTGCACAGCACAGGTTAATGTAGTGGCTGGTACGCGCTGAAATGAGCACTAGTATTACTGTGAATGCGGTAGCAGTCGCTTTTATGTAGAGGTTACATTTTTAGCGCTGCATGGAATATACTATCATCATAATTGGCTGGATTGTCAATTCAAAACAATTAGGGAATAACTATAAATTAAAGATGAGCTGCTAACTTTTTTTATGAGTCAAATAAAAACAGAAACTTGTTAAATTGATTCTATACATAAAACTGTCTGTTTAAAAGAATAAGTTACTCCTTTGTAAAAATGGTTTAGTAAAATATTAATTAACTTAGAAAATCGATAAATCGGGACAATATGCGTCCCAACAAGTGTCGATCGGGGCGCGGGGCAAATAACTCAGAAATCGGTACAGTTCCGACAGAATCGGGATTGTTGACAAGCTGACACTACAACCATTTGATGTAATTAGTCCAATAGTCTGATCCGTTGAGACAGACAGCATCAAGTTACAACAAGTTCTAACATGTCAGTCAGCGTCCAGAGCCGCTAGAGTGAGGTTGTGTTTACTGTGTCTGTCCCGCGTCAACAATGAGTGAACATTAAGTGCTGTTTCAAGTTGCAAGAAAAGTGCCAAAGAAACTCACGAAATGTTGGAATTGATGTATGGCGATAATGCTGTAACTCTGAAGGTTGTTTACAAGTGGTATCAGCTGTTTAAAAACAGAAATGAATCGGTAGAAGACGAACAACGTTCGGGACGTCCATTAACATAAAATACAGAGGAAAACGTGCAAAAAAATTGCAAAAACTGTTCGTTCAAACAGACGAATAACTATTTGAGAGCTTTGCAAACATATTGTACGCGTCCGTATAAAGCTTTTAAACCATTGATTTGGAAATATGCTCCCCGACTACGAACAGGAGTTTCTGGCCGAAAAAAAAATATTCCTGTCTGCCCATATCCACCGTACTCTCCAGATATAACATGACATTACCTTCCCCAAAATTAAAATTGTGCTGAAAGGAAAACGTTTGGACACCGTTTCTGATATTTAGAGGATCACGACAGAGCAGCTGAATGTCTTTTCAGCAATGTTTCCAGTCATGGATTCAACGTTGGGATAAGTGCATTGCTAGCTAAGGACAGTACTTTGAAGGAGATTAAATAAAATCCCATGTAAATTTACTACTTTGTTTCTAATAAAATTATTCGCCGTATTTTCGATTACACCTCGTATGTATATGCGACATCGAGGTGATGATTTGGTAATACACCAGTGAAAAAGGTTAAGAACCCCTGTCATAATATAGACCTGTCTCTAACACGTTGTCTTCTCTCCAAGAGAGCTGGATTGCGGACTATGCCAGTGATTCCTACCATCAGGAAGTTAGTTAAGTCATGTGACTTACGAGTTATCAATTCAATAATTGTTCCTTTTTCTTTTTGATAAACGTAGAGAAATAGCGTACGGAAATGAAACGCACCTTTATATTGAGTAAACCAAATGAAATGTCTCCACTATTGAATAAGGTATGTGTGTTAATCAGTAAGACAATTAGAGCTATGATTTTATTTTCGCCTGTTAAAATTGTTACGATGTAAGATTTTTCTTTTGTGTAAGGCTAATGAAAATAATAATAATATTATTAATTGAATTAAATTTTCTTTTATTCTAGGTAAGTTTCATACAGAGAAAGTACACAACGTAAAGAATTGAAACACTGAATGACTGTAAGTACCAAATATTTCGCTAGAGAATATATTAGTTTGAAAACGGTACATTTCCTTTTGTCATGCCTAGTTAGTTTACGTGTTCACGCATAACTTCAAAATAGGTGCACCAATTTTAATGATTCTTTTTGGAATTGACACTGTAAATACCGTAATTGTGTGAATGTTCACGTATAATTCCGCAACACGTAAACCTATTCTGAAACACAAACGATCAAGTATGTTGCTTATACTGGCTTATTTTAAGGGAAATGAATGTTTTATTTTTAGTTTAGGTACCTACCTAGACTACTAAGAAAACAAAAGAGTTAAAAAATTAAGAAAAAGATACATTTGTTAAAACAGCATTAAATGGCTATATAAAAGGGCTCTAATAGGCAGAAAACAATATAAAAGCTCACGAAAGCACAAAATAATAAAAGGTGCTGAAGAGTAGAAAATATTAAAGGTGATATAAATTGGCAGGCACAGGAAATATGAACAAGTTTATGAAAATTCGCTGACAAATATAAAACAATGTTTCCAAACAACCAATTAACAGCTTGGTATTTAGTTCTCGGAAAAAAATAAAGTTGGGAAAAAGAATTAAGTCTATTGAAATAGCCTTAATGGGAGTAGTGGGCCATATAACGAAAAAACTGAGGCCACACCACATTCTGTAAGACGATGCTGAATAGTGTCCTTTACATTGCAAGAAGCACAAAGATCAGAGTCACTAATCCAAGTGAATGTCGTCGGGCTACAGTATCAATAATTTGATGCGCCACAATAAACCACACGGATCTTGCATGATAAGTTAAATAAGGAGCTCGGAAAACACGCCAGATACGTTGCCAATTATGATGAGGGTGCTTAACAACGATATTGGGAGTAAGAGTACAAGATTGGCGAAGGACCGAGTACAGTTTTTTGACAGAGGGCACTTCGTGTAAATCATTATTCAACAGTTAATAACAAACCTCATACAGAACTGGTTTCAGATAAGTATATTGAGGTGGGAGATGTCCAAGATAAAAGGGTGCTTCTAATGGTACACGGTGTTATAAGTGCATGAGGAGCTGAGTGGTAGGATAATAAGGATGCTCATGGAGTAAACGTAAAAATCGTTGGAGAAATAGGGCTTTAGTTTGCAATTCGACATCTTTCAAATTTAATCCACCGGTGTGGAGATTGGTGCACAAGTTTTGGTAGGAAACACGAAAAAACATAGGTTTCTACAGAAAATTACCCACAATTGTCTTAGCTTTTGCAAGACGACAGATAGAAAAAGGCAGTACTTGAGTAATATAATATAATTGAGATAACCCATACAAACGCACAAATTCTAGGCTAGATGAGAGGCCAAGGTTACGAAATCGATGTCGGTCAAGAACATAAGTTAACCAATTGACAGCAAGGTCAACAATGATTAGTAATAATATAAAACACACGAAAACTGAAAGTCACTCCTAAGATTTTAACTGACTGCTGTAGCTGACCAATGTAAGTAGTAGTAATAATGATTGACTTACCCAGAGGCACGTTTTATTAGGGCTAAGCTTGGCTTGATTGGTAGAGAATTTCGTGATGTATTAAAACGTTATATCCTCGTGACAAGTCGTAAAACATGTAACATCGTCCGTAAACATGTAACATGTCGCACAGAAGTATGATATATATTGACACAATGAAGGGTATGTCGGACGTTATATGGAAATGGCTCTAAACTTAGAGTAGAAAGCTGGCTGCTCAACGGACCGCCCTGTTAGATACCATCACTAATGCGAAAGGTAGGACTGAGATACCCATTAATTTTAAGTTTAATGGTCCAATTACAACATAACAGCTTTATCCAATTACAGAAAATAAATCCAAATCTATAGGCTTGGAGACAAGAAAATAAACATGTAGGGTTCACTCGATCAAAAGCATTAGAATTGTTCAAGGCAACTAATGCCGCGTCACATTGTTCAATATTTTGGTAATAGGAAATGGCGTTGCGTATAGCAACAAGAATATCTTGAGCACGTTTATTTGGTATGCCACCATGTTGTATAGGCCCAACAAGATGGGCAATAACAGTTTGTAATCGGGCATTTATACATTGACTAAGAATTTTATAATCGCAGGTCAGTAAAGAGATAAGTCTATAGTCCGCATCACTGAGTCACCGTGGCCCGTGATTATTGTGGTTTCATCTACATCTTCTCTTTCATATACAATAAAAGAATGGAATATATACTTAAAAAGAAATATAAATAACTCAAATATTTTTCTATATTACAAACGGTGATTCCTAACTCCACAGTAATACAGTGCTACTTGTAAAGATGGTGACGACACCATAATGTAAAGTCTGGGGATTCGCAAGGTGTAACTTAGCAAGTGGAGTACAACATGATTTCGGCGGTAATATTGATGTAATCACCCATCGGCTAACAACATCCGAAGGTGGTGCAAGCTATTTGAAAATACAGGGAAGCATACATGAATGAGATGAGGAAATGTGAAAAGTAAAAGCGATTTTGTTCGGAGTCACAAGAAGTCTGCAAGGCAGGCGAGTCAAGAACTAGGAATACCAACTACAACTGTTTGGAGGTCATCAATAAGAAACATGAATACTGCAACTGTTACAGGATCAAAAGCCTGAAGATAATGTTATTCATGCTAACTTCTGGGAAAAAGTGATGGGCATAGAAGATAATGTTTTAATCACTTTTGTTATCTTTAATGATGAAGTCTCATTTCGTCTTACTGGGACAGTGAATACGTGCGAATTTGGAGATCTGAAAATTAACGCAAAACTGTGGAGAACATGAGGAATTTGCCAAAAGTGAGTGTCTTATGTGCACTTCAAAGAGCGAATGTATGGACTTCTTTTGGGAAGGACACATTATCATTGATAATGCATATTTGAACATGCTCCAGCAATGGTTTTACTCTCCATTAGGTCGTGAGAAAAAACAGAAACATAGTCTAGCAACAAGACTTTCTCACTTTCATTTTGAAGTATACAATTAGGTAAATGCTATTTTCCTGCAACGATAGATCGGTTGTCAATGAAAGGATAACATGGAACATTGCAATAGCTCTCAAGATCTCCCGACCTTACCTTCTGCGATTTCTTTTTTGTTGGGATATGTAAATGATCGTGTTTACGTGCCACTGCTACTTGTCGAGCTCGCTACATTATGACTTGGGATTGTTGCAGCAATCAGACATGTTAGCTTCAGTGTGGAAAGAAATTAACTACAGACTGTATGTGTCACAAGCGGATTTCACATTAAACATTTGTAACTTGAGTAGACTTTAATTTCAACTACTCGCAGAGCAAACCAATATGTTATTGCAAAAATTGTTAACGTGTAACAGTTTCGCCAACTACCCACTTCGTTTCATCAGATACTGTCAGATAGAATACAACACTAAAAACTACTCTGCATAGGGCCCAATAACTCTTATATTTGCAAATACATTATACATGTAATATAGATATCATGTACATTACATGTACGTAAAACCATTGTTTTACAATAGATTAAATAGATTAAATAAATAAGTGCTTATCTTATTGGAATTGGTGAATTACTTTATGACTTTTTAAAATTAATTTTTGTTAGTATCATTCACTATACGGCACGTCACAAATTGAAAAAGAAAAGAGAAAGAAAGAAAAAAATCTCGTGCGTATTAGAATTGCTAGAGAATAGTACTGTTTTCAACTAATTTGATTCGTATTGCAGGAACTTCATCCGTTTGCATAGTCCAATTTTATGCTTGAATTAATAAGCCATTCTATTATGTATTGTGATTATGCTTTATGAGACTTGCTTTGAATCAATCAGTCGTCTGGTAATAATTCGTTGATACGATAACTGTTTCATCTCCTCACTATTGCAGTGCAACGACATTGCATTCTGTATAATGCATGTATACGAGCGATACATGCATGACTACGTCATTGTATATATATACGTATATAGCTATATGCATCATTCCTCAGTTCACTACGGCAATTCTTTTCGGTGTTGCAGAGCAAATCTCTTGATTTCATTATAATATCATGTATGACAATGTTTCCTAGGTCAGTACTTGTCTCTTCGTATCCACTCAAAGGTTAGTTTTGTGTATCGCAACGATTCTTCTTGCAATACGAGGGTTGTGCAGGAGAAATAAGATGGTTTTAGCACGTCAAACACGAATCATAAACGATATATGTAAAAGGTTTATGGTACAGAATCTACACACTTCTTCTGTAAATTATCTAAAAAGCTTAATTCTCAAAACAGTGTTCCAGTAGGACATATGCAAAATACTTTCTCTTGTCAAACAATGAATACTAAGTTACGACATATTTTGTAACACACCTGAGACATAGTTTGAGAACACAGTGCGATAACAATATTTTGGGCAGTATAGTATATTTTGAAATTCAGTGTCCAAACTCAGGAAAGAAAAAATTTCTACGGAAAATAGGTCAAGAACTGATTGCTTTTAGAGTTGTATTCCCCCGAAAATCCGTATTATCACGATTTTAAACGCGCTGCGGGGTTTGAAAACTATTGGACCTATCGGAAGGAATTGCACAGGGGGCATACTGATCTTACTCGTAGTTGAAGATCCTAGCACACCAACTACCGCTGAGAATTGACTATTTCTGAAGAACTGTCCGCAGTTTGAATATTGTCGGACAGTATAACGAGCATAGATACGTGTGCAAAATTGTTGTGTGTAGATCAGTAGCGTCACTTCAGGTTTTCCCATGCGGGATGGAGGAGAGGGAAAAAGGAAGATTGGCCACGAATATTTTCACATTTTTAATATTTGTTAGTATACAATTGTTTGAGAGCATTTGCTTCTCTAACTTTACTTACCTTCCCCAAGTGACGCCCTTGGTGTAGAATCATACTCGGTGTGTACAATACCAGAACGAGGTAGTGTGAGCATATTCATGTAGTAGGGCTCCGAAGGGTTGAGTGGTCGTTCCAAAGAATAGCCTCTAGCATGGATTGCTACACATGGTCTGTAAGTGGTGCACAAGATAGGAAGGAGAGAATTTCCACTGAAAAGGTTCGTATATCCCAATGTCCCATGGGAAGTAACTGGATAGAAAGATCATTCTGTTCGTTTTAGTAGGACGGCGCCAGTGAGCAGCAACGCAGCTAGGCTAGTTGTCGCCTGGGGCAAGAACTCGCCTTAACGCCTCCTCTCCCTGACCAACCAAACCAAAATGCTCTCCGACTACACCTGATATTGGCATCACACAGTAATTCTCTTATTTCATTTAGAACGATAAATATTCCTTTTAATTCAAGTTCTAGCCCTAATTCGTTAATCTATCTCAATGAACTATATCATTATACATACCAACTAACGTCGATTTATTCTTTCCTTTATACATATATTATGGATCAATAACAACCATACCGTTTTGTGTACGTATCCTCTCAATAATAATGTTTTCCATGACAACATGTCCTATCAATAACAAACTAATAATCTTACTCATGACAACATGTCCTGTCAATAACAGCGTTCTTTCTTTTAATTATATAT
Organism: Thermobia domestica; assembly: GCF_964235325.1. Lineage (NCBI taxonomy): Eukaryota > Metazoa > Arthropoda > Insecta > Zygentoma > Lepismatidae > Thermobia > Thermobia domestica. Next base: position 137,758,439 of record NC_137456.1, on the reverse strand, counting down.
AAGCTATATGCTTAATTATTGCGCCTCTGATCAATGTTGATAATATAGGTACAGATTAATTATAATAGGGATATATAGGGATATATCGCTGTAAATGTCGCCCAGAACGGGAATTCCGTAACAGTATTACAGTGAAGGAAAGAACCCTGGATATTTTCAAAACACTCACTTTTTGAATAGCCCTCGTACTAATTATTATTACATCAATCCTCGTATTAATTATTATTATTACATCAATATAAATATTTTTCTTTTCTCTTCTTTCTCCATATATATATATATATCAATTCATTTATAACAACATTTTTCTTTTATTACTAATTACGTATCATAAAACGTCGATTCATTACAAATATCATTTATGGATCTATTCAAAATTATAACTAATTGATGACTTACGCAGAGTTACTAGTTAGTTGTTCCTCTTTTACATTGAACGATAACATCCATATACAAACAACATTATTTATAATTAAGATCGTCATCTTCTCAAAACAACAACAAGATCAGAAGGCAATAATTACATTTAAAGGCTTCAATTTAAAATCAATGTCATAGATTTCAAGTTAACATAATCAAATCTCTTTTGAACATGTAAAGTAAAATAAAGGTAAACATAACACTCAAAGTTAATACAAAGATAAAATAAATTAATCACATCATAACATGTTGCAGAAATATAAAGTCCAAATGAAGTATTCATAACACAACTCGTAACATCTGAGAGAATAAATTAAGAATTGGTATCCAAATTTAATTTAGTTAACATATCAGGGTTGAAATTTTAACCAGCTTTAGCCGTTTACCTGCTCCAGCTTTTCATATCTAAATTATATTTATCATCAATATTATTCACAAATAAATTAATAGACGAATTTTGCGTTGAATAACCGTGGGAACCTTCGGCTGGTATGGGATTAACCCCAACCATATCAGCGGGTTTTAGTTTAAATTATGATTAACAAATGGGTCAATCAAAGTACATTGAACACCACAATCTTGGTTATTTTCTCTTGATCCATTTCCCGTTTCATTTATTACTTCGGTCCTATTCCGACAGTTCCTGCCATCTCGGGATCTCCAATTGCATCTGTTTTGAGTTACACCGGTATGCATGACATTGTTACTGTAATTGCGTCTTCCACGAAAGTTTCTCCCGTTCATCCAACTGTTCCTCGGATTATTATAATTCGTTCCATTTTTACCGCTAGAATTGAATCTTCCGTTAGCTCCAGTTCCAGTACGTATAATAGATCTTTCACTAATTCCAATGCCAGTATTGTCACGTGACCTCTCATCGCTGCGAAGATTTTCGGTATTTTCATTAGTTATATTCAAGTTTCTGACGGCAATCGGATTCGATGGATTACGATTACTCCCATTAGGATTCGGGAATTGATTCTCGAAGTTTTGAACTAAAATTATCAGATGATTGAAGTTTACGCATTGAGCAGACAACAGAATCTGTTGTAATTTATACGGCAATAAAATGCGTACGGAAGCGATTATTCTGGATTCGGGCTGAAACGGATTGACGAGTTTAAGTTCATTATATGCATTGATTGTAAAATCCGTAAGAGATTTATCGACCCGAGGTGAATAGTGTCGAGTTCGCACCATCGCATCACGGTTAGCTAACAAGAAATCATTTTCGTAATTAGCCAACAAGGCCCGTTTAAATTCTTCGTAGGATTTTATATGGTCGCGAATAGCCTTAAACCACAAGGAACAAGGAGGAAGTAAAAGATGTGGTAACAATTTCATAAATTTAGATTGATCTACACCCATAATTTCACACTCTGCTTCAAATTTTTCTAAAAATGAGCTTGCGGTTTCGTCACACTTACCGCTGAATTTAGTCATGGCCTTAATTTCACTGACCTTAACGTTTATTTTACTATAGTTATGTTTTTGTTGGCGTTGATAATGGTCTGGAACCCTTTCGCACTTATTTATCTCCTTTCTTCTTTTGCGATCTGGACTTTGGAATCGCCTACTGTGGTTTTCCACAACTAAACCATCATCAGTAGAACTCTTAGAAGAAGATATCCCGTCAGTTTCTATTAATGGAGTTCTCGGGCAGTGATGCAATGCTTCCTGTTGAAGATGCAATGTTTCCTGTTGATGATGCAATGTTTCCTGTTGATTGGGAGTACCCAAAGCCTCCTTATACATAGGATTATTGTAGTCACATTCCCTCTCTTGTAACGATCTGATTTCCTCTTGTATGTTGGATATCAGTATGCTATGTGAATTGACCTGGGCAGTAATATTCGCTATCTGACTTTTTTTGTTGGGCTGTCGTCGATTCCATGGTTTCAACGACTTTCTTTATCGACTCGGTTTCTAGAGTTAGTTGATCCTGTCTATCTTGCCATTTGTTACTAAATTGTTGAAACCTGGTATCAACTTCTCGTGTCATATCATTTGTAATTTTGATGGTAACTTCATCAGCTAATACTTGCAAATTTTCTTTCAAATTGTGTTGCAAGCGGTCAAAATTCTCTTGCACACCTTGTACTTTATCTGCAAGAGATTTATGCTGTACTAGTATCTGTTCTAGCTTTTCATCGTTCAGTTTTTGTTGTTGATCAAATTTCTGTTTTAGCCTTTTATCTAGCTTTTCATCGTACAATTTTTGTTGTTGATCAAATTTCTGTTCTAGCTTTTCATCTAGTAGTTGACTAAACATATCAATAAGATTAGAATAGGAGTGTTCAGACACAGTTACGGCATTTCCAGATATGGTTTCATTTGAAATACTGGGTACTTCTTCAATCTCGGAATCCTGCATATTACCGATTCTTTGGATTTTCCTCCCACTTCTCAAAGTAGTGAAACTCATAAAAGTTATATATATGTATCGATTTATTCTTTCCTTTATACATATATTATGGATCAATAACAACCATACCGTTTTGTGTACGTATCCTCTCAATAATAATGTTTTCCATGACAACATGTCCTATCAATAACAAACTAATAATCTTACTCATGACAACATGTCCTGTCAATAACAGCGTTCTTTCTTTTAATTATATATAAGCTATATGCTTAATTATTGCGCCTCTGATCAATGTTGATAATATAGGTACAGATTAATTATAATAGGGATATATAGGGATATATCGCTGTACATTTTTTCTTCAAGTGGTAAAGGTTGATTTCAAAATTGCAATACATAATTTAATTTTTAGTACAAGATAAACACCAAACTAATTACTATTTGATTGTCAGGTAGTCTAGTGTGAAAGTAGCATGCTTGACACATTCTTATAGTCCTATCATAATAAATGTAAATCACGATGTTTTTGGAATTGTGTCGGGATTTTCATATGTGTAGAGTGAATCAACAGTCTGTTGCTTTACAATAGAATATTTAATTATGACTAGGGCAACCCAAAAGCATTAAAACCATAAAAAGCATAACAGCAATTTAAACATATGGTTGGTACCTTAAACATGGTTGTGATTGTCTAAGGGTTCAGAAGAAACTAATTTTAAAAGCATAATAAAGCATAATAAAGCATACTGTACTAATATTTTCTAAAGCCAATATTTGCAATGGAAAATCATTGACAACATAACAATGCAACAATGAAAAGCTTATTTTTATTTCTGTAACCTTTTCGGTGTAATCCTTTAATGTGCAGAAAAGAAACAAAATCAAAAGAAGAAAACTTTCCGCCAACAATGAATAGTACACAAGAACTCCACACTATATTGTTATGTGTACCTCTTGAACTTCAGCACTTTCTGTGCTTTTTGGTGGCATCTTTTACTTTCCCTTTCTGTATATATGCACCTCTAAGGCGCACACAACTAATAGAAAAAACTGACTCTAGTAAAGGATATCTCTTTACAGTGAATTAAGTATAAAGATCAACAAATATGAAAGAAATGGTTGCATAAAATACCATAAACGAAGGTGATCTGATGTAGGCCTAGGTGTAAAGTTCAAAACGGTATAATAGTGCCTTATCAAATTATATTTCAGAACTTTTTGTACACATTTTATAGATCATATTGAAAGCTGTCACAACCACTAGTCTGATGTTCATTGGCACTTATATTTTGCAGGTGAAAATTAAAAAAACATTGGTGTATCGCCTCACCCCACCGAAAGGGGGATGTGAAACAGAGGAGTTATTTACAGATATATATATCACATGAAAGCAGGAAAGGGATCTACTGAGGCATCCAGAAGGCTACAAAATATATTGAAATGTTCCAAACAGTATTTCTGTTATACGTGAGATATAATTTACATACATTTAAAAATACAAGATCATTCCTATATGGTATGTTCATACTATTATTTCATGAAAGATTACAAAAAGATCCTAATAACTATATAACCATACTGATACCAATCTTTTAGGGTATTCACTAACAGCAAAGAAAAAGTATGGTAGGGGTCTTGAACAGAAAGAAAGTGAACTAAGAAAGATAGTAAAAATTATTAGTAAAACAGAAATATGGCACCATATTAAGGGACACTATATGGGAATTCCAAACGTCCGTAGAGTAATGGTGTGGACACTGACAACTTGGAAACAACGTCGTTTGGATACACAACACTTTTCTGTTCAATGTTGGGCTATACAAATGTCTTTGTGTGCCCTGTACAGTTCCATGAATTTTACTTCCACAATTCTAGTGGTTCGAGTAGAATTTTCGAAAACCAGCACAACTTGTGAGGCATACTGTTTCTTCTTGCCTGTTTTCGAATCCTTCAACACACGTACCGATATAGTCGCCCTCTCTAAGATGAAGATAAGGAACACTCGGAGAGTTTTCTGTATCTCCTGCTTCTGTCTCTGATACGCTAATATTAGCATGGCTCGATGGATCATCGTAATCCAATTTATCCGCTACACAGGTGCCGATATCGGTTCCAGGAACGCTTCTTCCAGGCTATTTCTGTCTTTGGGTAGGTCTTCTTCCTATTGTTTCAGTTCCATATCTGCACTCGCGCAGAAGATTAATCAAACTTCTATCCATTGAATCTTCTACTGTAGTCGCATCTTCACCATGATTAGGAAGCTGCTTCAGGATTTCATTGCGGTCCAATGGAATGATTCATAATTTTCGGAAGTCACTTCGGAAATTTTCTGGGTATTCCTGAACTTGATCTGGTATCCTGTAACAATGAAGAGAATGAATTTGCTCATGAAACAGTGTAATGGAAGCATGTGACACAGTGTATCACTTTACACCAAAAAGTGTGCAAAATCACGTCACAGTCTACTATCAAAATATTCATTGACATATCAGATTAACATTAACACAGACAGTTACAAAACGTTATAGCTTACCTGTATGGAAAACGATGATCTCCGTAGAACTTCCGAAGTATATTAAATCTTAGGGGTTTCCGGGACCACAAAAACACAACAACAACAATGTGTAAATTTCAGCAGCTTCTCTGTTTAGCCAAGTGGCGGGAATAAACAAATGACGAACACAATTCGCTTCGCTAAGCCCGTCGAACGAAAATAAGGTGCAGGGTTGCCAGAATAGTGTCAGTAAATATAAATCATTTATGGAATATGTAAACTATATTTTTTATCTCACTTCACCCCACTGTATCAGATCGCCCCCGTTTATGGTATTAAGAAATAGATCAAATTTAATGTATAGTAAATATTATACATTATGCACATGGGCGCCCGAAAAAAAATTTCTAGGATGGAGGGCTGAAATGCCTGGTTGCTATATTACGTTTGGTGTTTTTTATTTATATTAAGAAAACCTAAGAAATTTAATACATTTTTATGATCCAGGGAGGAGGGTTCGGGCCCCACCCCTCCCTTCCCTTCGGGCTCCCATAATAATACACGATTAATGTAAAACAATGACTAAAATTAACAATAAAGCAAATTAAGGATAATTTGAAAAAAAAAACATAATGTGGGTTGCTCTAATTTTGACAAGCAGCTGATATCTCGATATTATATTTGGACATTTTGCAAGTCTCTTAAATCGATGTAAAGTAAATGAAAACACAAAAAACTAGAATTGAAATTTGACTTTCTGGAATATTTTGGCTGCAAAGGTTTTACAATATTCTCAAAAGATAGCTCTGAAACTAACTTATGCTCTATGGATATGATCCTAAGGTTGATGAGTAGTTATTCTCTTGTTAACTTTCTGAGGTAATTTTATGATTTTTAGTTTGCTAAAAATCCTTTCCTTGCTTTATAGTGAAAATAAATATTTGCCCAGTTTTGCGCCCCCCAATCCGGCTCCCGGGGCACAAGTCCCGATTTCCCCCCACTTAGTTACGTCACTGGCAGTAAGTACAACTAGAACTTGTCGGATGATCATTTATGTTCCCCTGATACATATTTATTGACTAGAACAATTTCAATGCTTGGTGCAAACACGGAAATTTATAAAATTCCATTTTGAAGACAAAAAGTTGTATTTTATTTCCGATGCACAAACGTTTGAGACTATTTTGGTGAAATTCGGAAGATGTCGTGGAGCCGCTGCTCTCTAGACGGACAGGATTATAACTAGTGCGTCATACTTTCGTACGTCATTAGACGCCATTAGTTCTGTCGAATGATATTATCTAGAAAATTTGCTGTAACCTTTCGTTCAGGAACATAAGACTGATCCTAACACCGGCTGACCCTAAATAGCATGCATATATTCTGATCTGACCTGTTAGGTATCTAGACATAATTTCTACCTACTGTTATCGTCGGGTGAGAGGTGTTATCGTCAGTAATCATGGGATACCAAATCCCAGACAGACCACTACCTGTGTGCCAGACAACTACTTGTGTGACAATTAGATCTTGCTACATGTGCTTTTAATGTTAGTACCCAATGTTTTTGAACATCCTGTATAACATGTTAAGTATGTCCCATGTTTCCACCTACAACTATCTAAAATCATCTTATTTTGTACAAACTTTGGCCGGATTAGTGAATTCCTATTGATCATTCTTAAGTGGCTCTCCTTCAGTGACGTAACTAGGAGGAGGGCAAACGGGTCTTGTGCCCCGGCCACCGGATTAGGAGGGCGCAAAATTGGGCAAATATTTGGGGGAGCATTTTTGTTTGTTTGGCCAGGAGGCGCTAAGACATGTTCTTGCCCTGGTCGATAACTAGCGTGTTTACGTCGCTGATCTTCATTAGAACATTTTTTTTTTAAAGATTAAATCTTGTTTCATTCATACGAAAAAAAAATAATAATAAGTGTTGCCAATTATGCGTAAGCTTATGAACTTTCTGTTAAATGGATGCGGGCCTGTACTTTTAATTTAATGAGATATGATTTAAAGTGCTATGTCCTTAACCAATATATAAAACTCGACTTTCATCCCTTTTCCGTCACTAAATATTTACGAAATCAGTGGAAATTTCCATTCGGATCATTACACATTCCTTGTACTGATCCACGTGTAACGACATCACAGGGAATTATAATCGCTAAAGAGTGTAGCTTCTACGGATATTTTCTTTTTTTTTTTTTTAATTTAATTTGATACATTTGAATGCAAATGGATATCAAAGAGTATACAACAGAACCTTGATGAAAACATAATTAGAGACTATTTTTGAAAAGGAAAAAAATAAAAATCGTACAGTGGCTCACATACACGCAATATTCATTGTTGTTTTGTTACAGATAGTTAGTATTTAGTTGATGTTGGAGCAGCCAAGCTCAACAAGAACTGTTACTACTCGTAGAAAGAAGGAAGGGTGATGATGGTGATTAACAAAGAAGTCCTTATTTCGTCTCATTATTACAATTTTGGAAAGAAAGAACAGGAATTCAAAAGTTTACTCAATACAGATTAAAAGTAAATTGGATAATAAAAAAAGATGGAAGAAGCAAAGAAATCAGTATGAATTTATATTAGACATTTTGCTTGTGTGTACTGTATATGTACCTACACAAACCCCAAAAGCAAGTGTTCACAGAAGCACTTTAATGCAAAGCTAACTCTTACAGATTAACCAAGATATTACGCCTGTGATTGTTCCCTTGGGGAGCTGAAAGTGCAAGTGTACGTATATTATATGCCGTGTGCTTGAGTTTGTTGTAGAAGGGGCCTTCGCGTATTAAAGAGAGTAAGACACATGTACAGAGGGAGAAAGAGAGAAAGATTAGATGATGAAGAAGAAAGCGGATGAGAGGGAGAAGGAGTAAATACAATCAGGAATGAAAACAACGGGGCTAGGCAATGCATGCTGGTTTTCAGTAACTGCATATAACGTGATAACACTATGAGAGCTAGTCCATGTAGGGATTGCCTTACTTGTTTGTCTCTCTGTTTAAAAAATAATAATATCGCAAGAGTCACAAAAGCAAACCTGCATCAACCAGCATAAAGCGAAATTGCTTCAACCAGACTTCCATTTCGACAGTAGTTTTGTGCGTACCTTTAAGACTAACACTGTGACTGTTAACAGAATCCGAACTACAATGTATACAATTCGGTACTTAACACTGTATATGTTTCATGTACACGTTCATGTGCATGTTCATAAATAAATAAATAATGTATTCTAACATAATAGAAGTTATCAATTGCTTTAGATTAACAACAAACATCATATTTTTAATGCGATTAGAATTGTTACAAACAGATATACTTCAATATCAATTTATTTTTATAATATGGTTAATGTATAACATTAATTTTTAGGTTCACAAAAATTATTTGTGTTCATATTCTCGAAATATACGCATGAGAATCCACACTCATTCATATTAAATTGTCCAATTAGATCAGATCTATTGATTGGTGTACCTCATTTTTGACCATGTTCTATTTTTCTCCTTAAACAGTAATATTTGTTAAACAAGTATACAATAATAGATAATAAGTTGTATCATGCTGAGAGAAAACTAGATTTTCTTTGTTAAAAAAAGATAAAAGTTACTAGTAGCGCCCTGAGTTCGTAGAGGGGGTTTAAGTAACTATGAAATCACGTTCATGGAGACAGCTGGCTGGGAAGCCAGACGTATTCTAAACAAGGCACATTACACATGTTCCTGTAATAAGCCAAACTGGTGCTTCAATTTTCTGTATTTAGTTAAAGTGGCTAGTGTTCAAATTGTCGATGATCTGTTGAAAGTTACAGACAATATAACTGTCTATTATATTTATTATATTTATTAAATTATGATTATATTTATTAAATTTATTATATTTATTATATTTATTAAATTACATTGTGTGCTACGAATTATTGAGTGGTGATCACCATTATTTCGAGTTGAAACCTGTTAAATTCAACGAAATTAGTACAATTTGGATTTCTTCGAAGTGTATGTGGCTTGCCCATGTGGAAGGTTTAGTGGAAAGTTCCATGAGAAAATATTGTATAATTCAGTACATTATTGTGGCCTTCAATTATTGTGGACTTGAGGATGTTTTGGTAAGCTCAACTATATTATTTATTATAACGAATTATATACCCAAATCAACAAAAGATCTATCTATAATAACAAATGTCAATGAGAAAAGCTGTTCTATTTGATCGTTCAGTGTCTACAGTTGAGTGGTACTCTATTGTACTGTTCAAATATTCATTGGTTTATCAAGTTAGAAGAATTCTATATTATGTTGGACTTTTCCACCACTAATGATTATTAAATATCTACTTTAAAATCATAGAATAGAATTTTATTTGCTTGATTCATTAGAACTTATCGGAGAATTTACCTCTTGATAGTTTGGCATTGCACTTTTATTTTATTTCACTCAAGAATTATTTTGTGTTGGTTTATTACTCGGCACCACGCGTGTTTACTTTATATCTTACACGTCGGCATAAAGTAGACGTACGGTATCTTAAAATTAAGACTGTAAATTGTTTACAAGACCAGCTTGCATGTGTTAACATCAAATCATATTGCGGAGCAAAACAGCAAGAGCATAACATAAGACTATACGACAACCCACCTAGTTGGTGATTATGGGAAATGTGTTGTGACAATGGAGGAGACGATGCATAAATGTATCTCAGTGACTGTTAAAACTGCAAGCGAAAGTCTGCTGCAGTGAAAACAGAGATGTCGTGCAATGATATACACCAGTGGCTATCACATTAAACATGATTGATGATGATGCAATGGAATATCTTAAGTTTGCAACAACTTCAGTTTATTCCAATGGAAACAGACCAACTTTTGTACTAGTACTAAAACAACACTTATCCAAACCAACGAACAAATAAAATATATTGTTGACAAAACATGTAATCAAACGTGTAAACTTTGGACTTCAGATCAAATACTACCTCCATCACAGAACTATTTGATAAAACAGCGGAAGTATTGTGACAGAAACTGTTCTTTTTCTATGTAAATATGTAATTTGGAAGTTCGTTTAATGGGCGTGCAAGGTTCTGTAGTAAGTGATAGGATTATTTTGGTCACATGGAAAAACAATGTATACTTTAATACATAATTCATTATGGAAAACGCTAGTACCTATATATATATATATTGCCAACCTGGGTTGCTCTTGATAAAATTTAGTAAAACTTGAATATGTAGAGCACTCTGAGCTCCCCAGATTGATCTAATTTGCATGAAGCAAATCTATATCTACTTGCATTTATATGAGAAGTAATTTTGGGGATACTCCACCACTGGTTGCATTGATTGAGGGCCAACCAGAGCCCTATTAAAATGATAACAACAATGTCTACTTAAACATGTGTATTTTAACAGAACTAGTAATCATTTATGTGTGAAGTGTTGTTTGTGTAATGAAGACTTAAGAAAGTGTAATTTAATGTGTGAATCATGTATAACGAATTGGATTAGCACAGATTTTGGTTGTGACACATACCTGTTGTTGATGATTAGTCGAACCAAGCACTGAATGATCGTATACCAGTAACAGCAGTCGGTTGTATGTCAACGTTGAAACTTCTTAGACTGTTCTCTTAGTATTTGAAGTTAATAATGTTTTAACTTGACGAATTGTAGAACTTTAAACGCTACTTCTCGCAAATTTGTTACATAACATTACAAGCTCTTGTTGATAGACTAGAATTCATACAATTTGAAGTATACACATACTGTATTCTTTGCACATATCTCTTTAGAGATAAACAAGAGTAAATTAGGTCTCCTGAAACTCAAGACCATACTACAATTAAACTAAACAAATTAAACCAATAATTAATAATTATCTATGGTCTTGACAATATATATAAACAGAAAAGGAAGAAGAAGAAAGAAAGAACATTTTAGTATAATTATTATAAGATGTCCACTTTGAATGTCCTTTAATAGCTAATTATCCGAGTGAAAGGATATGCAAATATTCTTATGTGGTAATGTGTGACACAAGTGCTTTTGTTTACATATCTAACGAAGCATTAAATGAAATTGCAGGAGTTTTGTTTATATTTCATTTACACTGCTCTGAAACCATTTTGCTTGACCAAAAAGGAGACACATATAGAATATAGGAAGATAGTGAAAGATAAATAAGTAGCCTAGAAGAGCAGTATATACTTGGCCATTATTTGGTTGCTATAAGCAAGTAGAAAGCGGTGTAAACATTAGTTCTTTTTTTTTAACTTTTTGATTCATACAATAAATTGTGTAGCTATGACTTTTACAGAACACTTGCAACTTATTTGTAGTGATAATGTGGAAACGGAACTTCCATCTCAAGATACATAACTTATGGGTTGTATAAGCGTCATCGTTATCAGTATGGCTGCGTCACTGTCAGGGAAAAAAATCACATTACGATAATTCATACAATCAGCAACTCACCAGTATATATTTTCATATGAATAAACTACCTATATTCCATTAGAGAGTAGAGTGAGATTATCTGGATGCGTCAACGGCTAAGTCTTTCTGCACCCATACAAAGACCGTAGTTAATCATAAACTCCGGTCTTTGTATGGGTGCAAAAAGACCTAGAAGTTAGAATAGACTGGTTCAGTGGCAGAGAGCTTATTTCTTTCGCGAGGAATTTTTGGTTAGATCTCAGACCAAGCAACTTAGTGGTTAACATTATATGCAGTTAACAAATATTTCAATTCATTTTTCAACTTGTCGTGTAGTAGTGTTTACTTAAGCAGAAAACGTGGAAAAAGTATCGCAAAGTTTTATATGTGTTTTCAACACCACGAACAGGCTTTAAATAACTATAGACGACAACTATGAAGAAGACATCATCAACCATCCTTAAGAATCGTCAAATAACGAAGATCAACGAACTCAGCCGACATTTTAAGATAAAAGAAGCCACAACACCACAAAAGGCATCATATGAACTAGATCTGAGTTTATGAGCTACAACATTTATGTTTAGTTTTCGTCCTTTTACCTATAGCGAACGTCATCAACATGTTATCGCTATATTTGCATCTCTGTATTTGCCCTCTGTGAAGAGACCAAGAACAAACACACCAGCCCAACTATGTGTAATCCTTAAAACTGCATCAACCAGTTTAATTTTACTGCTTCTCTCTTTGTTGTAATTATTTACTTTAAAATTTACTAGAATAAAGATTGACTAATTTTAAATAAGTGACAAATATTGGAATTTATACAAAGATTGTGATATAATGCAATTTTTGACAATACAAAAACGATTTCTATCAGAATGGTGCATTTCACACTTTATTCATCTCTTGAAAATTGAAGATCATAAGATTTTAAGTAAATCTGTTATTATGCAAACTTTTCACAGGGACATTGGTTACAGAGATATACGCCCATAAGTATTAGCATAGTGTTCATCTTGGAATGTGGGCTCCATCTTGATTCTGCACCACTTGCAATCGTCTCATTCTATCATCAGGGCCCCAATCTCAGTATAAATAAGCAGAGAACAGCTCTGGTAGTGAAAAATTAATTCCGTGTGGCGGTCATCTTGGAATTAGCCTTCACCTTGGTTTTGCACCACTTGCAAACATTAAGTCATCTCATTCTATAATCAGGGATCCAATCCCAGTACAAAGAAGCAGAGAATAGATCCGATAGAACTTCGCACACAAAAATTCATTAGCAAGTGTACGCGTGGCAACCATCTTGGAAGACGGTAGTCATCTTAAATTTGCACCACTTGCAAACATAAAATCATCTCATCCCATCATCAGTGGATCCTACTTAACACAAATCAGTAAAGAACAGCCCCGATAAAATTTTGCAAGCGAAATGTGAGCCAGCTCTCCGTCTATTAGATTCAGTATTTTTCAGGTTAGTATAAAAAGAGGAATTAGAAAGTATCCATACATGGGGACGTCTTACCAGTAGCATTAACGTTAGTCCTTTACCTTTATGAGATTTAAAGCGCGTCTGCTTGGCTTCATACTTCTATTTAATCATGTCGGTCCTGGCGTCCCCCACAGGGGACATTAAAACATGACGACATTATTATTGCTTTACAACTTTAAAATCAGACTGGCAACATTGAAAACAATTTACCAGGGATAATCATACATGGATCATCACTTGTAGACAGTTTTCAATGTTGCCCATCGGATTTTAAAGTTGTAAAGCAATAATAAAGTCGTAACATTTTATGTCCGCTGTGGGGAACGCCGGGTCCGACATGGATAAATATTTGAATGTACCGATAGAATACGTTCTCCTAGGATTAAAAACATTGTGCCCTACAGTATTATTATATTTCACTGAGTTGTTTTCAAACTTTGAGGAACTCTTTATACGTATATCATAGAGGAGAGGGTGCAAATGTGGAAACCCAGTTTGTATTTAATTTGTATAAAAGCAATGAATAGTTAATTTAACATGAAAAATTGCCTCAAAATGCCTTAGAATCTTAGAAATATGGGACCTAAAATAAAACCAAGTACATAAAAAATAAAAAAAATATTTCTCACATGTACCAGCATATTGCATTTTTTTAACTGGGGATAATGTGGAAACACCCTAAAATTACAGTAAATGAATGTGTAAACACATAAAGTTGTTGGATCATAGTATGTTTTTAATCTGTAGATGAAACAAAGATAACAAAATAATTTAAATTATTACAAAGTTAAAAAGCTGAAAGTTACAAAGTAAATAAATTTCGATTCAGGATTTTGTTGTGAACAGACAAAGATGTTATGTAGGTAAGTCTTATTTGCAGAAATCATAAATGTAAATGTCTGTTTCCACGCTGGCACTCTCAGAGTGCTTCCATTCCTCACATAATTAACATTGAATCCATAGTTCACCACGCATATCTTTCGAAAATGGATTCCCATAAAATATGCAGAGGGCGTCTTTTTCGGTGGGCTCTCCTACTCCAACAGAAAGAAAGACTGCAGGGTTTTGTTTGTTTATTTTTACATTGAAGGAGGAACTTTGGGCACTTTTCTAGTTTTCTTACCGGCTGCAAGTGGCTAGTCATACTCGTACCTAGTCGATTCTTCGAGCTGTTTTTTGTACGGAGACGATGTGAAAACAGTGCAAGAACTCGGCTTACGACTTCTATTCGAAGGGGGTATTCCTCTTCATAGGACGTATTTTCATGATTTCATATGGTGACAAACAAGCTTTTGGAGAGGTGCTCGGATCTGAAGAGGTGCTCGGTACGCTGGAATGCTCTGAAGAGGTACTCGGTATGCTGGGATCCTGTAATAAAAATCGTGGAGACAATTATTTGCCTTTTTTCCACCTTTTTGTCAGTTTTCACTTTGCTTAACTTCTAAGCCTTACCCCTTGCATTACCGCTCTGCCCTACCCCTCAGTTAGGCCACGAATAAAAAGTATCTAACATATACTTGTATGATTCAAAGGTGTGCTATCTTCAATAAATTATTTACTAATAATAAAACAATGCAATGGACCTTGAGGATGAGGGAAATGTGAAAATGTTTCCACATTTCCCTCATCCACATGTTTCCAAGTTACCCGCACTGTAGCCAAACTGGATTGTACGAGTTAAGTTAAAAACACGTTTGCTTTGGATTGATTAAAATCCACCAATACCTTCCCAATAACTCCCTTTCACTGTACTCTAATATGTATTACACTACATCTATGTTACTTTAGACTTAATAATACTACACACTTACCGCCAAGAACTTCACGAAAATGTGTCAACAGAAATCAACGCACCAGCATTAACTACACTACGTACAGCTTCATAGCGTTGTGCCGTGACGAATGGGAAGGAGGGTGCTTGTTTACAGCAATCGCCGCTAGGTCAAAGCTCTCTGCAGTCAACATATATTTCCACATTACCGTCACGTTTCCACATTAGCTGTCTGGGAATCGATTTCCGTTTTCTCTTTTAAGAAATTCTCGCTAGGGGATCACCTGCTTCGTTCAAATTTTCCAACTCAGAATTAGGTTATTTTTATATCAAAGTGAATGCTGGAAGTGAATAGATCTAAGCCCTAAAAACAACTTGCTAGATACAGGTTAAAGAAAGGAGAACGGGACAACTATAAAGTCTTGTAAAGGTTTGAATGAAAAGAGTTACGATAGGAGAGTTGGTAGAAAAATCAGATAAATACAAAGTCCCCACTTAGAAATCATTTAATTACGGTAAAAATTCGGAGCAACTTTCACAAAGCAAATTTTGAGTACTGGAAATTCAGGTTGATCTAAATTGTGTTTCAGGAAAGTAGAATGTTATCAAATAACATTAGCACTCTTTTTCTCGCTTTCTGGAAAATTCAAATTTTTGAACTTTGAATTAAAATTAATTCTTATTATTGTTACCATTCCAAATGTGATCCATTGATAAGTTTAACAATAGATAGCAATATTTGAAATATAGGTTTGGGAAACATTACTCCCGCAAAAAGTGCTTTTACTAAAATTTTGTTTGAGCCTATTTACTTTAAATTTAATGCTTGTAATTTGTCATATTCAATGGTAAAAAGCATAGAAATGAAGGTTGTAAATGTACAGAATAGTGTTACGACAATGATGAATAGCGATCTGCTAAAGTGACTAAAAGATCTGAGATAAGTACTGGAAATATAGAAACAAAGAAAATATGTATACACTTAAATCAAATATTTACAAATAATAATAATAATAATAATAATAATAATAATAATAATAATAATAATAATAATAATAATAATAATAATAATAATAATAATATGCTAAAAGTTAAACCAAATAAGTCCACAAGCAAAAATTATGAGAATCACTAGCATTATGACGATTGTGCTTATTTGGTATAATAAACATAATTTTGTTCTCGCCTATATTTAGATCTGATAATGTAGATACTACATATTGCTATCTATACTTTTCAGGATCCCTAAGTTGATTGGTGACAATTCCGATAGGATTTAAGTCTAAGTTCACCCCAAATGGAGTTACAACCCTCTAGCACACCTACTGGGCGTAGAGAGTAGGGAACGTGTAAAAATAATTTTAAAAAGACCTATATTAGTGTGTAATCCATAATTTTCGCTGTTCTGAGATGATTAGCGATACTCCATATACTCTTTTAGTCCACGTTTAACCCCCATTAGCACCTCTAGGATGATGTGAATTAGTCGACATCTAAAACGAATCCAAAACGACCGATATTCGTGTCAAATCCATAGTTCTCGGTGTCGCTGGAATTAATAATCACACTTCCAACAGCGTTAAAGTCCAAATTCAGCCTTCATCGGCATAGGAGGTGTAAACTAAAATGTCTAAAATGACCGACATTAGTGTCGAAAGCATTGTTTTCGAGGTCGCAAAATTATGTGACAATTGCGATAATATTTAATCCCAATTTTAGGGTTTAACTGGGATATCAGCTGGATTGGGAATTTATAGGGGCAATGCCAAAGACGTTGCTCATACATCTATATTTACACCCTATTTGGATATATGTATATAGATGTATATTCCGTATAACTCCAGAACGTCTGGAGCAATTTCAACAAAACTTGGTACAATATGGAAAAATCTTGTGGGAGTAAGAGATCCTAAGGAGTGGGAGTTGGAAGAAGAGACATGTAAAAATAATGCAAGATAACTGATATTACAGATGCAAGATAATGCAATCCGTAGTTTTTGGGGGTAGCTGAAATCAGTAGTGGCGCTTCTAATGTCGTTTTAATCCAAATTCAAATTCAACGGCAGAGGATGGGGAGAAGTGAAAAATAAAATGGCAAAAATGACTGACATTTTTGTTGAATTCATAATTTTTGAGGTTGGGAAAATGGCTGACACGTTTGAAATGATCTTTGAAAGGTAGTTAGTACTCATCTGAAGCTAGGTTTTTAATCATATTAATGTGATTGAAGTTATGTTCTGTGTGGGTAATGTGTTACAATATTTACTGTATACTTAAAGTAATGTAGTACTTTCATAACACCCTCATTGAAATAATTGGAAAGAATAGTAAAATGTTTTCCAAGAACGGAAATTTCAACTAATGTGTATATGAATAATAATGTTTGATTATATCATATAACTCTTCTGTGATTTACGAAAAAGTAGGCAGAATGGAAGATGGAAGATGGAATTCGGCGGAAAGTCCTAAAATATAATGGATTTTATACGTGTCAGAACAGATAAAGAAGTATATAAATGTATTTATATTAGTTACTGTTTATTGATATAAAATTACATATAAAGTAGCTTTTGGCTAGCTGGGGGCCCCGCACCCAGACCTCTGAGTATGCTTGGTCTACGGCCTCGCATTTCTTATCTATCTCCCGTTGCATCAACTGTGAATTTTTTGAACTTGCTCTTCATATTTCTTGAATCTGCCCATCCGGGGGCTTCACCCCCACACACTGTCTTTGCTCGGTCTACGGCCTTGTACCTCTTGAACACACAATTCTATCGTTTCTTTTCCTATTTCAACTATCCAAAAGGTAAGATTTTGTATCCCAAGAAAACGTCCATTTAAATAGTATGGGAATTTCTTCATTCCACTTTAGACCCCTAAAAAATTAAAAATATTCACTTTTGGCAATTTTCTTGTCGGTTAGTCCTGAAAGGCTACAATCATGCCAAATTTCATCATTCTAATCCTGCCGGAAGTGCTTAAACATTTTGAGATGTAGAAGACGTCCCATATGAATAACATGGGAAAGATTTTTCAGTTTCCAATAAAACCATTCTAGGTTGGAAATTGTTTATTTCAGATGATTCGCTTAGATAATGGTAACAAAAACGTACAAGTATTCCAAATTTCAAGTTTTTATTCCAATTCTAAGTACCTAAAACATGAGATTATAGGTCCAAAAAAGGCCCACTTAAATAACATGGGGAAATTTTTCATCCCCTCTTTAGACCCCCTAAAAATTAAAAATATTCACTTTTGGCAATTTTCCTGTCGGTTAGTTCAGGAAAGCTACAATCATGTCAAATTTAATCATTGTAGCTCTACACAAAGTGCTCAATAATTTGGGGGTGTAAAAGGTATTCCATATAGTATAAATAACATGGGAAAGATTTTTCAGTTCCCTATAAAACCACTCTAAAGTTGGATTTTTACTTATTTATTTGGATAGTGCTAACGAAAATGTAGAAGCATACTGAATTCCAAATTTTTATTCCAATTCTAACAAGTACCTAAAACATGAGATTATAGGTCCAAAAAAAGGTCCATTTAAATAACCTAGGGAAATTCTTCATCCCCTCTTTAGACCCCCTAAAAATTAAAAATATTCTCTTTTGGCAAATTTCCTGTGGATTAGTTCCGTAAGCAGTGGTGCCCACCCACCCCTTATGTCCCTGACGCACCCCTCCCAATTGTCTATCCATAGGTGTTTTTCCATGGAAAAAAATATTTTCGATTAATTTTTACACCCCCTCAAACATATTTATATAGATTTTTAACCCCCCAAATATTTCAATGACGCAGTTTGCGTCATAGCCCCCCCCTTGTGGGCACCCCTGCCGTAAGGCTACGATCATGCCAAATTTAATCATTGCAGCCCTACAGAAGGAGCTCAATAATTTATGTCAGCTCATATAGTTTTATATATAGGTAGGAAGAATTAGGATATCGATAGGCCTAAATTAATGAAACATTAAATCTGGGAAATAAATAAAGAACATATGAATATAAAAATATTGTAATATAGATACCGTATCATACAGGAATTATGTAAGTGCGGATATAAAAAGGAAACAAATACTACAGATATCAGTCATTGTTAGTAACTTTGCTGATAATTTCGGCATAAGCCTAAATGTATGCGTTTATTCCATATCTCTTAAGTAGCAAGATCATTACACAAAGTATTTGTCCTCACATTCACTCGACAGAGGAGGGAAGTGAAAAATGTATTGCATGTATATAAAGCAATTTCTTTATAACCTTCTGTTTTCTTATATTCCATTAAGACTTGAGAGCAATAAATACGAAGACTTGTATGTCTGCGAAGTGTGTTACAGCAATGAATACAAATCTAAGGAACAAGAAGAAAAGGGGCTATGTTATGCCACCAGCAAAATTTCTTGTTAAAGTAAAACTTTTCCACACCTCCAAAACGTGCAGTTCCTTCTTTTCTTTTATTTCTGAGGAAGAAACTAAAAAAAAAAAAATCGACATATCGCACATATAGTAAAGAAGAAGCTAGAAAAGGAATAAAAATAAAAAAAATAAAAGAATAACCAAGAAAAAAAAAAGAAAAAGAATTTAGAATGTACAATTTCAGAATATTACTTCGTGTCTTTTTCTCTCAAACATAACTTTCTGTTTTCTTCAGTATTTCGTATTTCTATCGTTTACCATTACAATACCAGAAGGAAAAAAGAAACACACGAACACATCAGTATTATAAACCGCTTCGGAATGATATTATAGGTTTCTTTTTTTTTTCTTTACTCCAAAGAAAATACCAGCGAAATAATAGTAGCTACTCCGAGTCAAAACGAATGCAGACAGGGGTTGGATGGTAGGTTGCTGTTTCATCTCTGACACGGATCACGGATAACCTCCCAAAATAAAGAAAAAAGAGAAGAAAAGAAATAGCAAAAGAGGGAAAAAAGAAAGAAACAGAAATCTTGCGATAAGAATAAATTTGCTATCATGTTTCTTTTCGTTTTCTGTGTGTTATATTCCCACTTTCTTTTCTTTTTCTTTATTGTTGGTTATTTCTTTATTTGTCTTTACTTTGTTTTCTTCGTTTCCGTTTTTTTTGGTACCACTTTCTTAGATATTTCTGTTTTCACGCGATCTTCAATATTTTTTTCTTTTTTGTCTCTTTTGTCTTCATTTTTTTGGGGTTTTTTGCTTGATTCCTTATTTCACCCCCCTTTCTTCAGATATTTTGATACAATGCTTCTGCGGTTAAGTTGAAACTATTTCCCTCTCTCTCTAACTCCTGAGTTGTAGACAATGCAAAAAAGAAAAGAAAAGAAAAAAATAAACAAACAACAATAAAACCAGAAAATTCGAAGTCTCTTCTCTTTTTTTACTCTAGTATTCCCTTTAGAAAGATTCAAACCTTTATTGGAATTGCTTTTCGGTACCTTCTTCATCTTGATAGCTATCCTTTTTCTTTCTTTGTTGTTATTTCCGTCTATGTGAAGAGTTAAAACAATGCTATGCAAGAGATAGAAAGAGAGAGAGAGAGAAAAGAGAAATAAACTCTCTCTCTCTCTCTCTCTCTCTCTATATATATATATATATATATATATATATATATATATATATATATATATATATATATATTGAGAGCAGAGAAACAAAGACAGAGGTATCAACATTAGGAAAGTATAAGCATGGATATACACTCATAATATTAGTAATAGGAAATGAATGAACTAGTTCTCTATCCCTCTCCTTATTGTAAAATAAATGTAACAGTTATAAAATATTAGATGGTATAAATATGATAAAGTCAATTCTGTATGCAAGTTGTTCATAGTTTTTTAAAAGACAATACTTTTCTTATTCCCATGTTCCTATGGTTACTGTTATTAATGTTGGTTTTACGGTACCTAAAATAAAAACAGAACAGTTTTGAAGAATTACATTTATACAACGGAAACAATATTCTTTTCATTCCAATATGACTTGAAAGACCTAAATGGTGTGAATTTGGTTGATATTTGGATAGTACGAATAAATTTAAGTACGCCTTGCGCAAAGACGGATCTTGAAGTTAAAAACTAGGGAGGCCAGCAGGAACCCAGACTATGATATGTAGCCTATATTATGAGCTTACTTTAGACTTTTTAAAATATATAAATAATAGCTTAATTCTTTGCTACTTAAAAAACTGGGGGGCGTAGACCCCCGGCCCCAGGCTAGCGAAAAGAGCATATTTAAGGAATATGCGGTAGTATATAAAGCTAACTTTTTTCTGATCTGTTTCGGACCAGGGTAAACTGAAAACTTTTAATTTTTTATATGCTTTCCAGTGTTCTACGTAAACACATATATTTGAGCTGCCATATAAATAAAATTCCAAACATTTGTTCCTTTCCAAGCTGTTCAATCTATATTACAACGAATAATAATAATAATAATAATAATAATAATAATAATAATAATAATAATAATAATAATAATAACACGAGCATTTTTAACATTACGTAATTTATATCTATTCTATATTCTGGCTTTATATCCATGATTAATGACTATGGAAGTGAGATATTTTGTATTTTAATGATGTATAGTCACCACACAGGTTGACTGGAGTTGGCTACAACTTGATTCGGACGTTTACACAATTACATTACGGTGCTGAATCAACATAAAAATTTTTGTGCCCTACGGGGAGTCAAACCTAGGATTATAAACACCAAATAATGCAAACTCATTGTTCGAATACAGATTATATAAGAAAACATTGGAATATTCTTAATAAGGCAATGAAATAGTACAGTACTTACTTATTGTATCATAAAAATATGGGAACTAAAAAAGAAACACATTTTGGTCACTTACTGTACAAAACAAAGAAACAGCCAAGACTTAACAATTGAGGAGTTTGATGTAATAAGGGCGTAAGCGAGTTTACGCCCTTTTTGCATCAAACGCATTTGTGGCTTTTGCCATGCTTGTTTAACCTCCTGGTAACATTTCAATTCAATATCGGAATAATAATGCTGCATATTACATTGTTCTATGTAAGAAAAAAAAAACATTACTTAAATTTTCAACATCGTTTTTTCTCGAACTGCATGTTTCAGACTTACGCCCTTATTGCATCAAACTCCTTAATTTATTATGGCGTCTTCGGTAGTAGACACTAGGATGTAGGTCAGAGACAGAAAGGAATTACACTATACACTTGAATATCGAGGATAGAAAATCAGTTTCGAGTTAAGTTATCGTCATTCAGATCTTGTTACAATTGTTGCTAAGGTCTTGGATAAAGAGTTAGTTATGTTTTGATATTAGATGATGCTGATTAATGCCGCTAGGGACGTTGAATATCAAGTAACAAATATTTGCTGTTTTTGTAGGTCCGATCGGACCTGCGCGAGCTGCTTTTTGAATAACATGTTAAAGGTTTAACAATAGATTCATTATATATTCTAATTTATTTTTGACAAGATGCAATTTTGTGAAGTTCCCGTCGTTTGCTGAATTTTCAGTAAGGTCTAGATCACTATCCTGTTATTACTAAAAAGATCAAGTTCTGTGCATATTTCTTCACTTTTCGTTGCACAAAGCTAACTTGCAGTTGTAAGAATAAACAAACGACTATCAAATAGAGTTTCTAGTTAAGCAGTAATTTATCTCCTTGCCCATTAACAAAAAACACACACGTAGGTCCGACCGGACCCCTAATTTTCATGATCACGAACTCGATACCTTCCCTTTGAACTATGTTTCAACCTTAACATTATGTCTTTAAAAATATAAACAAAAGAAGAAGAATGTAAGTAAGTACGTTTGGCACTCTACCCGTGAACAACAAAAATTCACTCTTGCCAGCTAACGTGTTAAGCAGTACAACCTTATTAAAAAATGTACCCCCAACTATCCTCTCTTGAAAAGCACTTTATTCAGTGTAAAATCTTGAGTTGGTAAATTTCCACAAAGTGCCTGGTATTTTGTTTATCAAGCAGTTGTGTAAGTCATTTTACCTAAATTGTGAAACAAGCTACATGTTTTGTAGTAAAATATTACCGTATCAAATCAAGTAATCATATTTCCTGCTATTGAGCGACATACAAGTGTATATAAAAACATGTTTAAGTAAATACAAAACTATTTATATAACGTTTCAACCAAACCGTTTTCCTCAACAAATATTTTCTTGTGCATGCTGCGCAAAAACAAATGATATGTTTGTACTATTGGCAAAAAAACCATTTATTTATTGCCTTCAATGTTTGTGCATCATTTATGTATCATCAATTTATGCCTGAGGAAGCACCATATGACGCAAACTTTAAAATGCTGCTACCAGCCATAAATTCCCATGATGCAGTGTAGTTTTGTACGCTAGTTAAAGTGAGTAGTTTAACATTAGCAGGGACATGCCGAAAGTTTTTAGATGCTTTTTTGAAAAATCAATGTACTTACTTAAAACTTTTTACAATTTCTCAAAATAGTCCCCACAAGCATCAATACACTTTTGCGTTATGAAAAACAACGAGTCAAATATTTTGAAAGTTCGTTTCTTAATATAAGAAATTTCATTATTATACATAGCGCGTAGCCACTTGTTTGAAAATGGAATCTTTGAAGATTTTTTTCTTGAGTTTTGGAAAGAAAGCAAACTCAAACGGAGCTAAATCTGAAGAATAAGTCACGTGCTGTATAGGTTTCGCTATTGTATGTAGCCGTGCATTATCGTAATGAAAATAAGTGAACCAGGAGATACTTTTGGTGGGCAGACTTCCAAGATTCAAACATATTCGGAAGGCAATAAGTAACCTACTGCTCCGTTATCACTGTACATCGATTACCTAAGTGCATAGTTGCTACATGGTTGGTTTTAGAGGAAAAAGATGCCACCATAAATTTAACCACGCTCAGTGTTCATTTAACTTTCAAAGACGGATTTTCATTTTGAAAACACTATACAATCAATTGCTGTTTTGTTTCGGGGTTATATTTGTAAATTCATGTTTTATCACCTGTGATGATTTTAAAACGCTTTTACTGTGCTCTTGCGAAAATATTTTAAACCTATAGTGGCATCACTCCATTTAGTTATCTTGTTGCTCAGGCGTAAAAACATGTAGGACCCAGCGACTGCAACGCTTTTTATAGCTCTAACGAAGAAGCACTTTTTGCTGTTTTGTAGAGGTTACACATGCCATTATACAGGGCAAGTCAAAATGATGGACTCGATTTCAGATATTTATTCTTGGCGTGATATCTTAATCATTTATTATGTGAAACATAATTAGCATATGCTATTGTAAGACAAATGTTAAGAAAGGTAAGCTGTCAAAGTATTCGTCAAACATATAACAAGTTTTCTATGTGAGCGCCTCACGTAACACGGTAGATATCAAACAAATACTCTATTTCTTGTCAAAACTTTGGTAGCATCTTTGGTTACGGCGAATATCAGTAATGGCTGTTGTGATGCGGGCAGTGATTTATCCAGAATTTTGAACTTAGGGTGCTGTTCAAAAAATCTGGGGGGGGTGCAATCTTGCATTTTTTTTAATCCGTTGATGCAACGAAAGATTGTATTGAATTTCCTTCCTCAGCCAGAGCCAATTAGCGTTGAATTTTCTCATGCTTAGTCTGACGTCGAGATGGAATCGTTGGCAATCGATTGATCAAAAGTTGTTGTGACAATCACAGCCGTGTAAAGGTTGATTTCCATTCAATCTTGCATTGCGTGCTTTGCTTGAAAATTTATCTTGTCGACAATGAGTTGTTTTATTTTATTGGCACTTAAAAACGAAAATTCAAAATCTTTTAAAAACCAACATAGCAAGATTTTTAGTGGTGTCTTTCTGTTCTGCCTAAAGACTCTCCAGCACTCTGTAGAAAATATTTTTAATGATCATATCTTTAGGCAGAACGGGAATTTCCGTTCTGTCTAATCTTTCGAGACGAGGGATTCTGTCCAGGAAGGGATTTCTTCAAGAGATTGTTTCTTTAGTAATTCTAACAGATTCTGTAAGAAGAAGAAGAACTATTTCTTTAAGTTTTATCATAAATTTCAGATGGTACTCTACTTGTTCTTCTCGGAAAAATGACTAGATACGGTTCTGCTATTAACAGTGTTATTCACATCTGTTTCAGTAAATATGAATGTATTTTTAAAAAAGCTACCTGCAGAGAAATGGAAAATTGATTGACTCAGTTGCAAGAAAGCCGTTTGATATTGTAGATGAAACGAAGATAAAACAAACTGACTTCGATCTAATATCAAGTCATTTCCCAACAAACTTTTATTCAGTTTTCCAGTAGTTCACCTCCTACATGCTAAGGCTCGCAGTCAGGGGTGGCTTTAGGATTTTAATTTTGGGTAGGCCCGCTTCCTCGCGTATGGATTCATATGCGCACTTCAGTGATTAATGACAACATGAAATTACTTTTACAGTAGTGGTTAATGTTGTTTATTAAGTAATTATTTACCATTAATATAAAAAGTGGAAAATATATTTACTCTTTATTGTATCTTTTAGTGTTTATATATTTTTCAAAAATTTTGGGTAGGCCCTGCCTACACGATCTACCCGCTAAAACTGCTACTGCTCACAGGACGTAAAAGGTGCCACAGTTCACATCCTCAAGACATGTTTGGCCATATATTAAGCAAACAATGCAAAAGGATGCGTAATACGGCCCTTATCCTCGATTATCTGACATTTTGATTTGATTGAAACTACAGAAAACATACAAGTATTTCAATATTGATATTGTTATTTTGTATTGCTGCTATTTACATTGACAATATAAATATGAAAATAGAATATATATGATACTATTGCATGTAGTATAAAGTTATGTATATAAGACAAATCAGCTTATAAGCTGATGCCGAAAAAGTTGTGATGTAGAACACTAACATTCTTCCTTAAGAGTCGCCTTGTTTACTTATATGGCCAAACTTGTCTTGAGGATGTGAACTGTGGCACCTTTTATGTACAGCGTCTCAGCATGCTAGAGATGAACTACTGGAAAAGTGAATATAATCTAGATGTAAAATAATTTGATATTATACCGAATTAAATTAATTTTATGTTCGTTTATTTATTTATTATGTAAATTTATTTATTTATTTATTATGTTCGTTTCAGGTGCAATATCAAACGGCTTTCTTGCAACCGAGTCACTCAATTTTCTTTTTCTCTGCAGGTAGCTTTTTTTTTTAAAAAAAAAAAAAAAAAGAAAGAAAATCACATTCATTTTCACTGAAATAGATGTGAATAACACTAATAGAACTGTATCTAGTCATTTTTACGAGAAGAACAAGAAGAATAACACCTAAAATTTATGATGGAACTTGAAGAAATAGTTATTCTTCTTACAGCCCTTTGTAAAATTACCAAACAGATCATTACGAATGCAGAGCAAAATTCAAGAGGACAAACCCCAAAGAAAATTTAGACAAAAGGACTAAATTCAAGCGACAGAATCATAGGCGCAGATTAATGAAAGAATGATTATTTTTTCTTCAACTGTTATGCATCTAAAATGTTATCTGAAATTCTTCACTTTACGCAAATAACATTTTTTTAAGTGCTGAAAACCCAATAAAGGACATAAGACTGTTATAGTAAGTATATATTTCACATTTTGATCTTTGCTAAAAAAAAAATCTTGATCAGTATTTTAGAATTAAAATAAATATTTATACTTTACTCAAAATAAAAGACTGCTATATGATACCACACAAGCACGAGCGTCTCTGGCGGGGGTGGACGAGGGGGACGCGTCCCTCCAATATTTTGAAGTACAAAATATTCAATATTCTATTCTAATTTAATTTATTTACTAATGACAGGATAACATATAAAGAATAATATTTATTTGGAATATAATATTCAGACTGTGAAACGATTATAACGGACTTCTTGAGGTCATGGAATCCGTGAAGATAAGATGAAAGGTAACAAACTGAATCGAAGATAATACATAAGTTGCTCTAGGTTACAATGTTGGTTGAATATTATTAGTATTAGATAGCAGAATAGTAATTTATTATGTATGACACGATCACGTTTCTGTAAAATAGTATACGAAAACTTATATAGTATTTAAGTCAATATTTCTTGGAAGGAGGTTCAAAGCTCCAATCATAGTCTCAAAAGGGACCGTAATTAAAGGAAGGTTAAGAATCATTGGGCTATAACATAATGTCACTATAGGCCTAATATTTTTATCCTCCTTCATTAGTCGTGTAGTAGTCCTTCAAGGTAATGTTCGGAAGCTCATGAATGCAATGCAATGAGCTCATATGTTAGGTGTCTTGTTTTCTCAATCAGTTATAGCACGAGGAAATTTTGTTGCTGTGCTTGAATTTAATCTGAAGGTCCAATAGGCAGTGTCACTAGAATAAAACCACTTTGTCCTACAAGATGATTATACAGGGGTGACCAGATTCGAGAATTTCTAGATAAGTGTGATGTTCTAGATAAGTAAGATACTAGAAACTCTGCATGATATTTCTGAAACCAAAAAACAGCTTATAAGAGCTCCAGGTCTTCTAGCCCATTTCGAAACTGGCATAACACTGCTGAGTCTATTACTTTGACAGAAAATAATTGTCATGCTGGAACTTCTGAATAAGTCATTCAAAGTCGGAAACAACTGTAACAGACTTGATTAAAGGTGTTGAAATTGTTACAGGAAATATTCAGAACCTACACAACGAAGAATGTTTTGACAAAATAATGCAAGAAGCTAATGAGAAAGTAGAAAAATATAATTTGAATCCCCTTTTTATTGTCAAGAATGAAGAGAGTATCAAGGAAGTATACAGGGCCAGTAGATGCCTATGCCGGTCAACACGTTGAGTTTTACGTCCCACGGTTATGCCGGTTAAGCTAAAGGAGACGGTGATGATGAGTAATGAATGAAATGGTGGAATGAAGAAAGTGGGAGGAAACGGGAGAACCCCGAGAAAACCCACGCACACGGTGTTTGTCCACCACAAAGTTCACTCGGCGGGGGGCCAGAACCGGGCCCAGACCCCCAGGACCCCGGGACCCCAAGCACCAGAGGTGAACGCTGCCGGTCAACACGTATTACAATAGGCAACAAAATTTTACTTTTTTTTCTGTAACGCATGAAAACAGCTAATCTCTATATTTTCGGGTGTGCTGATAACGAAAATGTTAGTGAAAATGTAAGATTAGCTCTCGTTTTGAAGTTATAATAACTTTATACTACTACCTGTATAAATTTATCCATGTATTTACCTTGTTGTTATCTCTCGGAGGAAGATCACTGAAGGTGCAACTGCTTTGTCTGGCATTTGTAGTTTTCTGCTGGTGATTCCCTGATTAGTGTCCAGCAGTAGTCAGCTAACATTGATGTACTTCACTCTCCGTGGTATCTCATTTCCATATCCGAAATTTCCTGGTGGAAGCGTTCCCAGTGCACGTCGCTTGCAGCATCATAGTAGTCAAGTAAGGAGTCAGGACATGTCAAGGAAGACCTTTTCTTCTTGGAAATACCATCTGTTAACACGTTCGCTGCTGAGGACGCCCATCGGTGTCCAGTACTGAATTTGGCATATGCGCCGGACGCCTCTCGGCGCTTGTCCCTGCAGCTGATTCACTTTCCCGCCAATAGCTGCGCTAGCGCTGGCGGGAAAGTGAATCAGCTGCAGGGACAAGCGCCGAGAGGCGTCCGGCGCATATGCCAAATTCAGTACTGGACGCCGATGGGCGTTCTCAGCAGCGAATGTGTTAACGGAGTTGTTATACAAAAGTAGCAATCATTCGCATGGGTTGATGGTTCTCGCCAGATCATGGGTATAGCAAAGCCCATGGAAAATATTTTACGATTCAACTACGAATGAAGATTCGAGACACAAGATATGCAACATACATGAGGAACTTGTCCTGATTCCCAATTTCATAGCCAAAGTATATTATGTACGCCTTCCTAATATATGGGATTACTATCCTACTTTGAGATTTCAATATAACCTGTCCGCAAATGTAGCCAAAATTGTCAGCACTCTTTACAAATTTGCGAGGCTTATTGAATCACAGGAATCTACAATGACCACACACACACACACACACACACACACACACACTAACTACACTTCAGTAACATGTTCTTCCGAAGCACGAACAAACAAAAACAGCTTGTAATTGAAAATGAAATGGGATAGTTTTACGTTCCACCTTATGCCGACTAAGCTAAAGGAGACAGTGATGATGAGAAATAAATGAAAATGATGGAATGAAGAAAGTTTGAGGGAACGTCAGAAGCGCGAGAAAACTCACGCTCACGGTGTTTGTCCACCACAAAGCACACTTGTCAGAAGCTGGGATCGAACCAAGGTTCAACTTGTAAACGACTGAAACTACGCTTAAATAAAACATGCTCTACTCCTCCCTTCCTCTTCCCGTTCCCCCTTCTTGCTACGAGCCCGGGCTAAAAATAGCGACGAAATACACACAGCTGTTGTTGCCTGCAGAAAACTTAATCCGTCGGTCTACCATCAGCAGGATTTCGAAGTCTATATGGGAAGGGATTGACAATTAATGCTAACAAAATATACTAATTATTATTAAATACACATCTCCCTTTAACTTGGAAACGAGAGCTAACTCGACTTTTTCGCTGTGGTTTTCGTTATCAGCGAGGTCGATATAGTTAACAAACGTTTATTTCATTTCAGTTACATTTTCACTGTTGACTAGTGTTATAGGAAATATATATTATACCATCATTAACGCAGCTATGAAAGGCTTAGAACCAAGATTTACTCAGTCAGATTTCCTGCTTCTTCGACAAGTAGAAGATACACTGTTATCAGGTGTGGTTGCCATACTGGAAAATTATCCGGAAATAGATGTAGCGTCATTTTCTCTTGAGATGAACATGTTTCTGCAGAAGACTGGTGTATCTTGTGTCAGTCATGCTTGCAAAGTACCGTACTACCAGAAATGGAACCAGAAGTTCGAGCTATGTTTAAAAAACGCTGAAAACTTATTGTATATTTTGATTGTGCTTCTAGTTTCTTCATGTGAAGCTGAATGGAGCTTTAGATCCATTCGAAGACTAGAAGCACAATGACACAGGAGAGATGGAATCATGTTATCATCTGTCCCACATCATTATTTACTGACCCGGGTTCGATTCCCGGCGGGAGCTCATGTGGTTCGGATTCCACGTTAATCAGTAGGTCCACGTCTCATATAGCCTCGCTGCTGAAAGGAACGCTAAAACAAAAATCAATCAATCAATCAATCATTATTTACTGCACCTTCTTAGCTTAGACGAGTTAGCAGACAGATTTATTGCTAATATTGACCGTCGCACGACGATCTTTGATCCAATCACCATTAAAAAATAGGTAACTAAAGTACATTAAGATGATTTTGTATTCCTTACGTCATTGTATGTGTGAATTTGCTTATTCGTGTTGAATATTTTTTTAAAAATTTTGCTGTTCAATATATTATTGAATAGCTGCGAAATAATTTAATTTTGTTCAGTCTGTCACGGACATCTGTTTAATAAATAAATAAATAAATAAAAATTGACGTGACATAATCTAAAATTCCACTGACGCACTAGCATTTAAATCACTTCCTTTGATGCCCCCCCCCCCCCCACCAAATTTTACATGACAGAGATGCCAGTGCACACAAGAACGACTTTTTAAAAAGCAATTAGCATCACAGTTAGTTTTCGTAATGAATGGTCTTACTGTAATACTGTAAGCTAAACGTATTTCTAATGTATTAGAGGTATAATAAATAGGAATACCCAGAACTTTTCATATGGGTATGTATGAAAGTAATTAAAGCTAATCTGCCCTTTTATTATACATTTTTACATTTTATTGCGTTTTCATTTTAAAAGAAGAAAATGTTATTTCAGTTGAAAAAATACAGATAACATTTTAGAATATATGACAATTGAAGGGGGAAAAAATAATCATATAGGGTGTGCACTGGTACATCCAATATCTACTCCTGTGATTTCGTCCTTTGGATTTTGTCTTCATCAGAATTTTCCTTGCATTTTGACCGATTGGATTTAGTTCCCGCCCTCGTTACTACAGCCGCATTTTATACATGATTTTCGATCTGCATACAAGCAAGCTAGGAGTCAAGATTTTTCGGTGCTGCATTTCCCTAAAAATTCCCTCCTCGCATAGAACTCCTTGTCTCCAAAGATTAGGCAGAACGGGAATTCCATTAGGCAGAAAAATCATTTAAAATATTTTCTCAAAGTTCTGGAAGGCTTTAGACAGAACTAGAATGAATCTTTTTAATATTGAAGCCCCTAGTTCGGGGGTGTAAGGAATTTATTTTTGGGGGTGTCCGAAAGTTTTAGGAGGGTACTGGAGGATGTTAGGGGATGTAGATAAATCACTGGATGCGGGCACGCAGGTCATCCAGTGTTGTTGGAAGTAGTTGTACGAATGGACTTCCCCGTACGTAGGTCTCTTCCATATTTGGTACGGTATTGCCTTTGCACACTAATCACAGACTTATTTACATGACATTCAATCACACAGGAAAATGTTCTCTAGTCAACCCCATTTTCCTTAACTGCTCGCTACTGACTTTTAGCGGTACAAAGTGGAAACACTGCGTGGAAACAAAACTTTAAACGTGAACATCTTACAATAACAAATGTTTATAGGATTTCAGAGACTAAAATCGAGTCCATCATTTTGACTTGCCCTGTATTAGTAAGCAGCTAAAACCTTAACTAAGAGAATTTGACCTTATGAAAAAGAATATCTTTTGTGTGTGTGTCTGTTACATGGTAAAAGAAAGAAAGAAAAGAAAAATATAAGCAATTTTTAATGGAAATGACAAACAGTCACGCAGGCGTCTATTTTGTTCTGCAAGCTCTTATAAGTTGTAACTGAAACTGCTAATGTAAGTATAGGTTGTCACGGATAACAAATAACTTCACATTTGTTAGAAATCAGAACAAACTTTGCCCGTAATTATTTATTTTTTTTATCACCCCCACTTCTGCTTCTACATTTCCTTCAAAGAACAAACCAGTAGAAGGGGATATATATAATAAGTAATATGCATATAGTTCCCTATACATATACATATATATATATATATACTCTTAAGGATTTAAAATTCATATCACAAGAACACAAATGAAGATCGAAGGGATAGGCACCACGCCCACGGATATACAAAGTTTTGACGTCATTGATTTAACATGTTTCTTTTTCTAATTTAAAGGAAAACACAAGGGGTACTTTTTCTTTTTACCTATAAAAGAAAATGAGACCTTCGCGCGGTAAGGAGAAAATGAAAGAACCCATCAAATTAAAGTTCTCCACGATAGTGGCAGTGGGGCGTGATATCTTAATTCTCTTCAATAACATCAAGTCATTTAGACGTTCGAATACGTCATTACCTTTTCACACGAAATGGAGAAACTTATATATATATATATATATATATATATATATATATATATATATATATATATATATATATATATATATATATATATATATATATATATAATGGTGAATAAAATCAGGAAATGCTGAGGGAAGTACGAGGATCATATCGTTTTCCAATGAAATTTCCAGACAAACAAGAAATAGTTATTAACTCTACAGTACTACGAGTAATATCGAATAATGGGATAAAATAATGTCTAAAGATTATATACGTAACAATTGATATACGGTACTTCATTGAGCTGAACATAATTATACGCCTTAGTGTAAATCCTCATGCATAATTTATGGTTATCTCTTAAACTTAATTATTTTTTCTTTAATTATAATCTCGTCAAAACATGAAACATACTTATTGTAATGAAATCATGAACTATGAATGGAACAAAAATCATCATTAATTTTATTCATGAAAATCAAAATGTTAATTCTGTGGGTGACACTGAACGAAAAGTTTTGTACTTGTAATATCTTAAAATTTTGTATACTTGTGTAATGCGCCGCTATTCTAGACTTGCACCATAGCGCATTACACGATATGTAAATTGGCAATAAGAATTTTGGTACGCATCTAAAGATATAAACTTTTTAAAATAAATAAACTTTTTCGAATCGATAAATATAAATAAGTAGAAAAATGGTGTTATAATGGATATATGTAATAGTGAGTTTTGAAAATAAAAATAATATGCAGCGATAAATAAATCAGATTCGGGGAGACTTTCTCTCCCTCAATATCAATCACCATGTAAACAATGAGGTAAAGAATATTACAAACTTTAAAACAAATTATTCTAAATTTTAAGTATAAATAAAATTCAGTGGCTATTTCGTAATTCTTATACATAGATTTCATGACAAGTGCTAACCTATGGATATATGTATATGTATAATGATTGAGAATCTAAGTTAAACTGTGAACATGGAACATCAATTAACAATTTATTTTGGGAATGATCTCCAATTGAATAATGTAGGTATATACGCATCTCTTGTTTATAATCGGAATATAAATATGTCCAGGTGGAATCTATCGATCTGAAAGAAAGAAAAATATATATTTTAGATTAATCAACGAATGGGAAGAGATATATATAAACATAATGGTAATAATAATAATATAGATATAAAGTAAAATAAGTAAGAATGAATATGAATGAATAAATAAGTAAATAAATAAAATACAGTAAAATATATAAATATTATAAAGAAGAAAGAGAGAAAAGAAATGATATACTTACCACCTCATATTGCATTAGATCCGATGGGAAGAGATGTAGATCGTGGTATACCTAAATAAAGAAGAGAGATTCATTAATATATACATATGTCAACATTTTCAGTAATCTATGTATTCATCGTCTATAATAATATGCTGAATGTAATAATTTGGAAACAGGCAATAAATAAGGAAAATTGTACTTACCTGGTATGTGTACTTAATCTAAATGATACTTACATTACATATGCAAAATTTAATTCGTAGATTTCGTTTTTCTGTTTAATCTTGCATAACATATTACTCTGTTCAATATTTTTCTTCTCCAAGAAATAGTTCTCATCACTGTGACCTGTAGGAATTTTCCCCGCAAGTGGGATGGCGACCGTTGCCATGGGCCAAACTTCAGCTCAGTTCATGCTGATAAACGTTCAACGTGATCCATTGTAGAACCGAGCACACAAGTAGAATAACTGAACGAAATTTTGAAAACTACAAAATCTAACGACTATTTTGTGTGTTGTCGTACTGCAAAGAAACTGGATCCAACATAACATCACTAGACGTCTATTTGAGAAATGCATACGACAGCAGAACAGTTTCAGAAAGGTTTGTATAATATCTTTATATAAATTACCATACTGTGTAGTCCGGTACGACAAAGGGCATTACACTTGCATAACATTATTTTTTTAAAAATCACAAGGGAGTTAATCCATTCTAAGTGATCAAGCATGTGCCGCTAGACCATCTCCAAAAATTTTTTTTCATGAATGTTTATCCTATATAAGAGTACTACAAAACCACAATTAATTATTTTTTTACAACATCACATGGCGACACAGCGGTTGCCGCCAGTTTCCATTTTCTCCATTTACGTTGTTTTGAATATGACAGCATGTATTTGTCTTACCAAATTGAAGTTTGCTGGACGTCTCCAACTTGTACAGAGCTGAAACTTTGATCTCTTAACATTTTTGCCTAAAACCACTTGGAAGGGGAGAAATCAAGGCCTACAGTAGCAACATTTTTGGGCATTGAAGACATGTTTGCGAAGAAGAAGCAACTGACGTAGAGGTCTGATTTTGTGTGTGCATGTAGTCCGGAGTGATAAGTTTATACTCAAAAATTTGCAGACCTGAAAAAAATTTTAAAGTTCGAGAATTATGTCAATTTGGTATATTTAACTGTCCAATGTCTCCAATGGGTCTGGATTAAAATATCTGAAATTTTGGGAATAGTTACTCCTTTAGTATACCATAACACACAACAAAGCATGTTTTGTGTTTTTGAGCAGAAGGGGGTCAAAGTATTAAGGAATGATGTCATACTCTAGGAGGTGTTTTGTTTACAAATTCACATGGAAACTCGTTGTTGTGACGTAAAATAAAGTAGGATGAATAGTTAGTCCAGTCAAGGTTCTCAAGCTCGTTTCTTTCCTCTAGCTGTGACTCACTGTCTTATCACACCCACAGCAGCACTAGTGAAGAATGCCGCTATCATCATAATTAGTGAAAAGGCAAAATGTACACTTGACAAGTGTCCGTAAGTATTCATTGCTCTTGCTGCTTGCTATATGGATGATATTCAATGATGTTTATTCTTGATTTAACTAACAATTCATGCAAGAGACTGTTGTCCTTTCGTCTGATCTACATTCCCTAGTCAATGAACGCTCACTCACTGTAAGCTATTTATAAGTATGAAACGGAAAAATATTATTAGTATTAACCCTTTAATTGACAAGCATCGAATGGTTGAAACATGTTTTCCTGATCATAATTTCGTAATTTTTAAAGTATTTTTGTACTTCGGTTACAAAATGCAGGGTGTTTAATTCAAAGCAACATTGCCATAAAATAGATCTTATGTGTAGCTACTGAGCAGCATTGCCCTATTATATATGGTAAAATATCATAAGAATACTCTCAGTAATTACCAACAGTTTAGCTGAAATATTTTCCTAAAGAGCAAGAAACCACAAATAATAAAAAAAAGAACTCTCACGGAATGTAGGAGATAAAGCTTTTACAATACTAAATTTGACTGTCCCCTGTTGACGAAGATTAGAAGTATCTGAAGAAGTGACCCACAAATCATGTATATGAATATTGTATGAAAGCAATAATGCCAACTTAATGACCATTGAAGTTATAATTCGTGCGAATAACGCAATAGAATGCGATATTGCTTGAGACCAACACTGCCCAATAAAGGTTTAAAATTTTGCAAAACTTCATTTTACAATAACCAAAAATATTTGTTAAAAAGTAATATTTTTCCTATTGTACCAAATCAAGAAATGACTTCATAAGTACGAATAATTTGTAATTTATTTCTGTAATTTATTACTGTATTTGTATTATGTATCATCAAACCTGCATACTTTCATACAACTACTATTTCCTTTCCGGAAGCGATGTTATCGAACATATACACAGAATAGAATGAAAACCTAAATTAAAACTTATAAACTCTTCTGTGAAAGGAGAAGAGAACAACAACTGTATACTCTTCTCCCTTTGCAACTATCTTCTCTAGTTTACAGGTGATGTGGCTTTGCACAATTCCCCCAAGAACAATATGGTGTAATTGGGTTTACTCCAGGGAATATGGCCCAGACAATGAAAGAATCAGAGCTTGAGATTACAACACGGACTGTGTTCCTTTTTTGCTCCCTTTTTTTCTCTCTCTCTCTCTTTGCCTTTCTCTTTAGCAGACACTCACTCATTCTCCATCTTGCTTTGTATGATTTTATTCATGTTTTAACAGATCGCAGTTTGAGCATCTTCCTCTGAGTTCTTCTTCTTATTATTATTACTAACTAAATGCTCGTTTTTTCGCACGGGATGAATAGGTTTACGGAAAATGTTAAAAATATGTACTTTAGCCTTCTTTCCGCACTTAAAATACGTATTTCAATTGAGGAATAATGATAAAAACATGAGTCAACTCAATTTGTAACTATGTTCAAAAATTAATATTAAACTCTTTAAGTTTTTTTTCTCACTTCGACTATTTCAGATTAGAAAGTGGAAATCTAAAATATCTTAGAAATTGATCCCTTTGTTCTCGTAGAAGCCTTTCTTTCTAAATTCTGTGAAATATGTCAATTTACTTTTAGTAATGAGTTTACATGTCAAGTTTTATCTTCCTAGCATGAAAGGATTTTTGAGAAACATTTTTTTTTGGCATAACTTTAAACTCCTTCCCCCTTTAGGAAATGGATTTTGATGAAATTAAACGAAATTTTATTATAACCTCCCATTTTATTATAACCTCTTTAAACTAAACGCGACGGATGGTTAATGAAAATGAGTGATTGTGAAATTATTTATGTGCTGTTACCGGAAATTGAACCCAGGATCGCATACTTTAATGACGTGATAAAATCTCAAATTGTTCAGCCGCATGCCTGTAAGGATGAGATGGACAAAGTACTTTTAATTTTTACAATATCTATTTATTTACCCTTCTTTGTGCTACAATGATAGCGCCGTGTAAAAAATGTATATATTGTTCCAGATTACAATTATGTGGCAGCCCGAAAAATCTCACATGAATATCTCCGAATTTAATTCTTGCGTATTTGTACGATATTTGAAAATTAATACATGTGGTAACTAAAAACACTATTAAATCTGTCTTTTATAAAGGAATCACTCAATTGATGTCTGCCATCAGAATATCTCTTAGATAATTCTCCATTTTTGTAATGGAACAGAAATTAATATTTGGAGTCCATTGTATCCTGAGCATAGTATATCTAGAATTTCTTATTGTTACTTCTACCTATTGGTCTCAAACTCAACTAATAAAAATTTAAGTGTGGATCAGTAATTAAATATGTTTGCTAGCTTGAATGAACTATTCTAACCTCTCCCTTAGATAGTCTCTTTTAATGTGTATTCTTTTGTATTGTATATACAACTAAATCGAATAACCAAGGAACAATATTTAAAAGGTCAGGATAATACATAAACAATAGAAAAAAGACGCCTTTTGGTATCATGTTCTGAAGAAGACTAGGTGACCTTTCCTAGATAAAAGAAAATATTATGTGTGTATATTGGTAAATTATTAATTGTGGCTTCGGAAAATTCAAGATTGCTAATAAAACTCGAGATGACCAAAGCAGTATACAGGGTGTTTCAAACCAACAGCGACAACGTTTGAGAGGAGATTCCTGACACCAAGATAAGACAAAAAGTATAGACCAACCTGGATGCACAAATGCTTCCTTTCGGAGTTATAGGCTGCCGAAAAAATGAAAAATGTAATTTAAGGGTCCATAGCTCCAAAACTATGGGATCTACCGTAGTCGGGTCAAGATTTCACTTAGGAATTAATATGTGCACTATCCAAAAATACATGTTTCACAATCCTAAGGTACTCACGAAGCAATTTTTATAGAGGGATTTGGCTACGGGCATACGATTTGAAGAACTTTCCAACTATCTCTATACAAATTGTTGCAGAAGTACCACAGGATTGTGAAACATGTATTTTTGGATAGAACACATACTATTTTTTAAGTGAAGTCTAGACCCGACTATGGTAGGTCCCACATTTTTGGAACTATAGACCTGAAAATTCATTTTTTCATGTTTTTGGCAGTCTATAACTCCGAATGGTAGCACTTGTGCACCCAGGTTAATCTATAGTTTCTGTCTTATATTGGTGTCAGGAATCACCTCCCAAACGTTATCGGTATTTTTTTGAAAAACCCTGTATATATTATAATAGTATATATCTGTGTTACAGTTTCGACTATGCAACGTAACCTTCCTCAGACACATTATGAGAGAAATATTGAATTTTGACAGCTTATATACAGTCTGAACGCATTTGATTTGATCATGTCAAAATTCGATATTTCTCTCGTAATGTGTCTGAAAAAGGTTATGTTATATAGCCAACACTGTAATACAGATATATACTATTAAAATAAATGTACTGCTTTAGTCAGTTGGAGTGAATATTGGATTTATTGAATATCCTAGGAGAGATGTCCCGTGGTCCAAATTCCTACATTAGATCATTCCAGTTACACCCACTGTTTTCCAAAGCACAAAAGGTTGCTGTTCAAGATATGTATATACATAAAATATTTTATGTATCATTACGTACATGTTTCTGTTCGTATTCTTAATAGGATTGTAAAACGGCAAAGTGCATATATGAATGTGTGAAAGAATTTTCAACTATCATTAACAGCCGTCTTTAAATCCTAGACTAAACACAGAAATAAAGTCGGGAAAGATGATCCGTCTAAAGCAAACCCAGAACGCATTTTAGGAAGGCTTTTGTCCAATGTATATTTGAGAATTCTCGTAGTTATGACATTCCACTAGAAAATCTAGATGAGCCACTTGGAGTGACAGTATAACCGATTGCCTCCTGAACGATGAACGTAGGCTGGAAATACGGAGTTTACATCAGGTCAGACATGTCTTTGGGTATTGTAAAACCCACCGATCTTAGAAGAGAAAGATAGCCTTTGGGGATGAACAATTGCCCCGACTGCCCTCCACTAGATCCGACAGTACTATGTTCTGATCCACAACTTCCCTCATCTTGTATGTAGTCTTACCGAGAGAAATATTTTCTTTAAGAATTTTAATAAATTATGTTCTTGTAGATGTTAACGAAGCAAAATGGACTCGAGTGTTTTTGGTTTTGTTACTTTTTCCCAATATAGATAAACTCAAAAAGTTTTTCTTATTTTTGACTCAACTCATCGTTTAGGGAAAAAGCCTATTACTTAATCCTACGGTCGAGTCTACCCTACTTGCGAATCAGAAACTTTCATGCTCTGAAAGTATAGTATTCGAGCGTTATAAGGCAAGCTCACCACCCGCCAGTGCAAGTACCAGTTGCCGAATCCCAGAAGTTTGACCACAGCCCGGAAGAGCCCAACCAAATTTAGAAGTCCCAGTCGAACCCAGGAGGTATCATTCCCTGCCCTACCTACGTCTGTCATTCAATGGCCACCTCATCCTTTTAGAGATACCGTGAACACGTTCAGATACTCCCATAATTCATCCCGAATCCAATGGTACGTGCTAAGTCATCATTTGGATTTGACACCAGCCCCTTATCCTCCAGAATTTCCTTCCTTCCACTTGAATCGGACGCCGTTACCCATATTTCTGGATTGGCACCTCTCCTCAGTTGCCGTTCGGTCACCCTAACGTAAGACAATAAACTGGACTTTTCTCTGGTATGATCGTTCACACAATACAAGACTTCCTCTATTTACGGTAGAAGTGCACCGTAGATTACCAAAGCCAATGACTGATGTATACTGTCTATTGGGAGTCTGCCAAACCTTCATCTCTTAATAGGCCCGTCCAAGGAATAATGAACTTCTTCTCTTTTACTTATTAAGATACCACGTACAGGTTGCAGCTTGCTGCCTCCCGAACCCATGGTAAATGTATTGTCAAAGTTCCTCTAGTTATTGGAAAAATGCTCCGCACATTACCGGACCCATTGACTGATTTACACTGTCTACCTTTAAAGACATGGTCATTTAGAAGTGACGGGTTCCCCCAATAGAGTCGTGGATTCTGCACCCAGTAAGCCTGTACAGAAACCTAGAATGTGGAATGACTCCCATTACCTCTCTTAGTCTTGAGCACAGTGTATGTTAGGGTAAAACTATCG
Organism: Thermobia domestica; assembly: GCF_964235325.1. Classification (NCBI taxonomy): domain Eukaryota; kingdom Metazoa; phylum Arthropoda; class Insecta; order Zygentoma; family Lepismatidae; genus Thermobia; species Thermobia domestica. The sequence goes on along the minus strand of NC_137456.1, from coordinate 137,718,096 downwards.
CATCACACACCCAAGAGGACGCACAACATGTTCCTTGAGGACAGAACTACCTTCCGGTAGGGTGTTGGATTCCCCCCATTGCGCTCACCGAGTACTCCACTTGTGTTGGCGTACATGGTGGTCTTCTCTCTCGGGCCCAAAGGTACGACCTAGTTGTACATTTCGGAGGATAGGTGTAAGCTCTCACCTCAATCGGGAGTTCAAGTACTTGTTCCAACTACCTCGATGAGGCCATGACGAAATAGCACATACTCTATCACATCCAATGGCATGGCTAAGTTGCCAGTTAGAGATCTAGCCAAAGCTTTCATTTCTTTGTAAAAAGGGACACTGGTACATACCAAGCGTAAGAAGAGAAACGTGTATCTACACACATCCCAAGTTTCGATCTCCCCCCTCAGCGATTTACTGGCTGCCATAATGCAGCCTGTGAGGAATTAAGGTTTCTCCTCTTTTCTCAACACGGACTTGGGACCGGTTAAGGTGAGGTTATAATCACCGATATTAGATATAGTGTCCGGTCCCATGATGGTCGGTTAACCGGAAGTCTACTGTACTGATCCCGAAGATATAATTTTAATCCTAGCGCAAGGAAGATTAAACGAATTGTAAAACCTTAAGACGTCTTTTTGCCATTGTTCTCATTTCAGATCGATTTGAAGCTTGATGAGTATTGCTGGTCTATCGAGAGACTCCGCATAATGTCTACGAGCGCAAACGATCAAAGATAGTGTTTTCAAGTGTATTTCTACAAACACTTTATAATAACTTTAAAGAATTTCGTTAGTTGGGAAATATGTATTAAAATATGCAGTAAATTACGTATAATGTATATAAGCTAAAATTACATAAGTCCATTTGAAGGGCAGCAAAAGTTTAAATTTGTTGTACAATGTAATCGTTAGTATACATTCTTTCGATATTCTACAATATGTTTACTGGATAAATAACTTTTACTATATCCTTTTTGGATACTCTACAATATATTTCTTGGATAAAATAATGTTTAGTATACGTTTCCTGGATATTTTAGAAAATGTTTTTTGGATATCACTTGCAATCTCTAGTATACGTTTCCTAAACACTCTAACATGTTTTTCTGGATAGAAAAAAATTTTTAGTACACGCACATTCACTAACGATTCTAGTGTATGTTTCTGAAAATAGTAACACTTACTATACGTTTCCTGCAGAAAATATCTTTGGTGTACGTTTCCTTGATCATTCTAACATTTGTTTCCTGAAGAAAGGTCTGTAGTATATGTTTCTTGGTGATTGTAAAAAATACATTATTTCCTGAAGAAAATAATCTTTAGTACACGTTTCATGGATAGTCTTTGTTTCCTGAATGAGCCAATCTTTAATATACGTTTCCTGGATAAAATAATAGTTTGGTTCAAGAGTTATTAGGTTTTATTTATTTTTTTAACTTCTCTCTCCCCCTCCCCTAAGTTCTATTATAAAAGTGAATAGTTGAATACCATTCCAGGCCCGAATGTAATCTATCGAATCGGTAGATGAAAATTTGATCGCAATCGGTGGGGTGGTGCAAGAGTGATGAAGTCACAAAGACAGTCACTTTTGCTTTTATTTTTTACTATATATCTCCCCACTGACCCTTCACTACGTTTCATTGTAAAAGTAAAATGACGAAAACATTCTTGGCTCGAACCTTAGCTATTTTGAAAGTGTGATCGAAATCGGTGAGGTGGTTCAAGAGTTATTAAGTTTTATTCATTTCCATATATTTCCCTCTTCTCCTCTCCCCCTCCACTAAGACCTACCGTCAAAGTGAAATGATAAAAACACTCCCAGGCCTGAACCTGATGAATGTTGAAAATTTGATTGAGATCGGTGGGGAGGTTCAAGAAATTGAGAATCATAAACATAGTCACTTTCAATTTTATAATATAAAGTAGGCCTATATATATTTATATTAAATGAAATAGTACAATTGTGTATTTACTGTAGCAAATAACAATATGTGCGTAAATAATGATATATCATGTACACACGTGAATCAAAGTGTATGTATTCGCGACTGCACTTGTGCATCTGTCATTTTTCCTGCCCCCCCCCCCTTGAAATCAGCATTCTACTTTGCCGCCCCGCCATTGAAAAAATCCTACGGGCATACGTGATTCTAGCATATGCTCTCTCAGGAAAATTATTTTTAATATACGATTTCCGGAAATTCTAGCATAAGTTTCCTGAACAGAATAATCTTTAGTATACATTTCTTGGACATTCTTGCATACGTTCTCTGGAGAAATGAATATTTAATAATAAACGGAAAACGATAATTATATTTAGAAAAGTTAGACAAAAATATTTCATGGGGAAAAAGTATTGGGAAAAAATGATCACGTGAAGAAAATGAAATGCAGAACAGGGAAAAATAAACTACTGTTCTATAAAAAAGTAAGAGGAGAAAATATTGAACGATACGGTTTTATTAAGCTTCTGGAGGGAGATATTTACGTCTTTTAATTTATTGGTGCTTTTAAAAATAATGGTCTGTTGATAATTGTTTTTCCACTAGTTATCTACACCATGCTCTCTCTCACTCGTTGAGTTTCTTTTATGGGCTACATGGTTTCCCGCTTTTTATTAATGACGCTTTAGCATTACAATAAAGTATTATCGGATGAGCTTTATTAGGAGAAAATAAAAATGCAATGTTTTTCGATCTCCCCTCTCTCCTTATTTTTTCCCCTTTCTTTTCTCTACTCGTGGAGAATCCATATTACCAATTTGCAGTAAAAGTAGAGGTATATGTTTACTGCAACAGCTTTCGCTCTTCTTAACGTCACATGTGAAGGAAAATATCTCTCTTTGGTAAGTTATTCCTTACACCTTTTCTGATACAAATTAATAATGACGTAGAGTATAGTATTTTCATATATATTAGATATGAACATATTCATTTAACTGCGAGGGGCGTCCATGCCACAACTTAGATAGTTTCATTAAATACCTAGTGTTTGGAGCTTTACACTAAAAGTAGGATAGGATACACTATAATGATACGACGTGCTCACACAGCATTAATAGGACTTTTAGATGTCCCGGTTTAACCGGGATAGTACCAGACTTATAATAGCAGTGTACCTAACATTTTATTCTATTAATAGAAGAAAATGGAAGCATCCTCTTGACATACCCAATTTCCGGGCTACTTCTCCCCCCTCTTGATTTTCTTTAATTCAAACATTTATCTTTAAAACTAACAATGTAAATATTCCTTTGCCATAATAACTAAAGTCCCGTTATGTTTATATCCTTGCAAGTTGGTGTGAAACTGAAGCTTTACTTATCAACTCCTCTTTGTTTTACTGTTATTGACGACGGACAACTTGAATCACAACTAACAACGGTCGAAAATATGATAGGACAAACGGGAGAAAGTAATAACTAAGAAAAAGAAACAGGAGAGTAGAATGGACGAAGAAAGGGAAAAAAGGACGCAGTTTTTACGTGGAATGAAATTTGACAAATACAAAATTATTTCTGAACAAAGAGCATAAGAAAATGGAAAGTCAATGAAATTCTCAGAAATGGTGAGAAGGATTATTATTGTACATGTAATGCCAAAGACTAACAAATTTATTTCTAGGGGAAGCTTGAGCCCGATAGCCCGCGACTAAATACGCCACTGATAATATTCCTCCCAAAATTGTTCAAAATTTCAAATGTCCTGGTTTTCTCTCTCAAAACGTAGGTTTAATATCACTCACGCAGTATTTAAAGAATATTGCTTTTATTAGTTACCGATACTGTAATAAATAGGAATAATCTCTGTCACTGACGATTGGTGAGTTTTAACCTATTTTTAATTACTTCTGCCTACCATGTATCCCAACGTGTTAATTGGCAATACTTTTGTTACGGATTAAGATCTTATTGCAAGAGACGTGTTATGTAAAAGCATCCTCTAAATACGTACATTTGCGCTTTACAATTTGGTAGTGAATAAAAGAATCGTCTTGGAAAATAATCTTCCAATAGAAGTGCTGTAAGTGCTTATTAAAAAGTTTGGTTTATCAAAACTGCTTTATATTTTTTTTTATCTTCTCGGTGCTTGTTCATACAAGTACGTGTCCACCAGTCCAGGAGACTAGAAATCTCAAAAACCACGTAATAGATCACCATGAATTCTCGCCAGGATGCAGAAATTCAAATGTTAGAAACAGAATTTGTTGATGTAGGCGAACCATCCCCGGAAGTAGTAGAATTTTTTGGGGGTTTTAATGTCGATCACAATAGAGCAACAACGGTAATAAATAGCGAGAAGTAGTTTCCTGTAATTGATTAAGCATCCCCAACATACATTTTATTTCCATTCTTACCTGCCTACTAAAACCAAAAAGGGAATGGAAATTAACTACAACATCTGGTTTCAATATTGACCTACATATAGCAAAAATGGTAAGAAACAGGGAGTAGCGGACTTTTTAGAATCGATTTAGCATTCTAGAGATAGGTTTCATTTTCTTTTGTTCACTCCGGTTTCGTATAAGATAGTCCACTGAAAATTCTGTATAAGATAGTCCACTGAGAAAAATCTGTTATCGGGACAGCAGTATATTTTACAAATATACGGAATTTTCATAAATTTACTACGAAAATTTGTATGGAGCATACGTTATCCATATGCTACATATCATCGAATGAGAACCAGAGGAACGTAACTCCAAAAATTCTGTTTTCGTTTCCTTCATGTTTGAACATAATTTTGAAAACCCCACTTGGTGTAAATGAAACGTAACGCCAGCTGTTCTCCTTGTCGATCATCTGTTGTAATGTAGCTCAATTATCATGTTATTAGAAACACAACTTTCTAAGAAAATAATATTTTTTGTCCTCTTGCCTGTAAACCTACGAAAATGGAGTTACGTTTCTCTGGTTCTCATGCGACGATATGTATTGCCTTTTTTCCGCTTAGGATGTCTGCAGGATGTCTGACATGTAACCGTCTTCTGTGTATTACATATACGTATACGTACAGTATGTTATATACGTCTATCTGTATGCGAGATCCTCACCGCCTACGAACATTTCTCTATTTCATACAGAAAATACGTGTAGATGAAACATTTATACGGGAAGTATTACAAAACGTACGTTTTCAGTTATACATTTTATGGACGATGTTACCTTATAGTAGTAGGTTAAGTCCAAAAATTACAGGATTTACGCATTTAACCGACATTTTTACGTACACCACATACTTTTTGTTTTCTCTGTGTAGATAGTGAGAAGTGGTTCTATGCAATGCATTAAGGATATAATCCTAGAATAAAGATCCACCTCCACCCTAATCCATCCATTAAAATCAGATCGTAGTATAAATCTACTCACAGTTCTGATTTCAGTATTAATTGAAAACATATGACATCATACAATACAGATTCCTTCACGTTATGTGCAAGTAGCATTGCTTCCTATCCTTTATGACAAGGATTTAGTTTCTTCTCTGGTTAACTAGTTTGATTTGTTCAACGGTAATTCCTTCCTTGTTCGTGTTTTCGGGTTGTGTTGTCCTCTGTTCTTGTTTTGCGTAGTTTACGTTGCTTCCTGAGGGCAGTTTACCTACTAGCTTTCGTCATTGGAGTACAATGGTTTTCTTCCTATAGAAGTAACTTCTTTTATTATTGCCTTCACAGGTGGATTTTCTCTGTTGTTTTTATATTCTCTTCGTTTTGAGTGATTTTGGTAATCTGAATTAAGCGACTGTTGTAACTCAAAAGATTATCTTAGACATGTAAGGATACGTTAGGTTTCATCCCTTAAGAGGCCCTATCACTGCGAAATTAAAATACCGCTAATTTTACAATAATTGTGTGATATCTTTCAATAGATTAAAGATAATCGAAAAGTGGAACAAGACCTCCCTAGACAATATTATGTTACGTGAGATACCGTTATCATGACTCACTTATCTGCTTTCGATTTCCAACCATTTAGAAAATCGGCATTTATTTTCGCGTTTCTAAATAACTACAAACAGAAACCTACTAGGTGACTCGTGAAAACGGTAACTCATGCAAAATAACATTGTCTAAGGAGGTCTTGTTCCACTTTTCAATTATCTTTTATCTATTTGAAGATATCACGTAATTACTGTAAAATTAGCGGTATTTTAATTTCACAGTGATAGAGCATCTTAAACCCTTAACGAGTTTTCGTTACAATTTGGCTACATATTTGTTGATCTTGCTTATTGCGTTTGAAGAGTATTATTTTCAGGTATTATTCGTTGTGATTACTTTTGTACATACCTTCCGCGATGGTAGGACAGCTATTGTCCCATGGTGACAACTCTGGTGAATTTTATGCGGGAAGTATTCTGTGGATATGTTGTTTTGCAAGCAGTGCCGGAAACAGACAGAAAAGGTAGTGAACCGTTAAGGGTGTTAAACATCTATTCAAAGCAGAATTGGTAGAAATCAAGTACTTCTAGTTTCAACGTTAGACACTGTGTCGTAAAAGTGATAATAACTAATCAGAATTTTTTTTAAGAGACCTAGATTTAGCATTGGAAGAATAATTTCATATCGAAGTTTATCTATATCCTAAAACCGGAACTGGTAAAAATCTACTACCCTTGCTGGTTTCAATATTGATGATCTCCATGAAACAAAAATGGTAAGACATAATGTGAAATTGCTAAATTGGAAGTTGTTCAAGACTAGTACGAGGACAGTTAAAAATGTTACCGGAATTTCGTAATAACTATTTATTATCACAACAAATATGTGCACATTCATTAATCGCCTTCAAAATAGCCTCGTTCAGAACACACACAGTTGTTTCACCTGACATTGCTGCAAACAACGCTCAAAGTTTTCTTTGCGGGGGTGGGTGGGGGTGTATGTTCCGAAGTTTAGCAGTCGCGTTGGTTTGGATACCTACTACGCTGACAAAACGGTCACCTTTGACGCCCATTTTGATCTTGGGGAAGGAACAGAAATCCAGTGATGCTAAATCCGGTAAATAGGGAGGCTGGCAGAGGAGGGGAATGTTCGCCAATACCGACCGCCTTAACGAAAATACGGTAATTGATATCGAGGAGCAGGTTTTTTTTTAAAAAAAAGAAAGAAAAATATGGATTAAATACTGTAAGAATAGGTTTGATTCACCTGTGGCAACCAATATTGGTAGAAATCTACTGCCACGTCCAGTTTCAAATGTTAAATTTTGATACGTTGATATGGATTGAATGTTTGAATCCATATCAAAGTGTTGAACAGATTTTGATATGAATTCAGGATCCCAACAATAGATTTCGTCTCGAAACCGAAAGTAAAAGTAGTAAAAATTAGAATACGTAACTTTCGGTTTCAATATTGATTTTATAGACAGATACTTTAATATACGAATGGACTCAGAGTAAAAAAAAAAAAAAAAAAAAAAAAACGATGTTCCATCGCTCACCAAATCCTTCCATTTCAACCAGAAGTTCTATAGATTTACTACTACTATCGATTTCAGTATTGAATTCTCATAATTTGGAAATCTACACAACCTATGTTACAGAGAGATTTTTTTTTTTTAACTCGCGGATTTCATTTGGATCTAGAATTTCTAACTGAAGTCCGATTTTAATGCGGTTTGTGGCAAATGATCAAGGAAGGATGGGAGATTTAAGGGACCGTTTACTGGTTTAAATTCATCCGGAGTAATATCGGCCACACCTCAAGAAAATCCGCTAATATTCGCCAGTGTACCTTACAATTGCAATCAAGTGCGGTGCGGTGTGAAGATTTAAGTTTTTTCTTACATGGAAACCTCGCCAAGGTCAATAGGAAACTGGAATAAGAAATAGGAAACTGGGCTGTTGTATTGGGATTTGCGCTGTACAATTCTGTGCTACTGTGTGAGTATAATCAGGACAAAGTGAGAATAGTGTACTCTTTGGTGCTACATGAGTCTATCATTAAAAGTGTTCGATAAACGGAATCTGTTGTTGCTTCGCGAAGGTCATTTAGAAACAAATTTGCCTCACGTTCTACCTCAGATAATAACATAATATACCTATGGTCGCTAGTGAATAAATTAAAAGAAACAGGATCGCTTCTGAGTGAGACAGGGAAGCATCGGACCCTGTAGGCAGCTCTTGTAGAAAATGTTATTTATCGACTCCTTAGGTCGCCCAAGAAATCTCTCTGTTGTTTGTCGCAAGATATCGGCTGTAGCTATTCAACATGGGATTTTTGGGTGTTACCGCTTAATTTGTATTCTGCAACTTCGCTTCAAAAATCCAAAACCTCATTCCAATTGCAAGGTACACTGGCGAATATTTATTGTTTTTCTTGAGACGTGGCCGATACTACCCCGGATGAATTTAAACCAGTAAGAATAGACCCATAAATCTTCCATCCTTACTTGATCATTTGCTCCAAACCTCAGTTAGAAATTCTAGCTGAAATCCGTGAATTTTAAAAGAATCACTCTGTAGTTTTATAGCGTGAAGCGAAACCCTGTTGTTCTTCAAAATTGAACTCGAATTTCTGAGAATGCAAACGTGCATTTTATAGGGTATTTTAAAACTGGCGCCCATAGATTACAGAGTACCACTATACAAGTCAAAATAAAGCGATATATAATTGTATACATTTCCGGCCCTCGTCTGTAGACGTGAATTACGCTATGTGACAATATTGCAGATAAAGAATCACAGAGTCAATCTTCCAATTCATCAAAGAGTTACATCGATTATTTCCAGATGGCAATTAAAACCTTTAGACGTTGACACTAGAACTGCTTGACGGATAGGCAGAGTAATATTAAACTGCGACGTTGCCACAGAGTGAAATTGTATATATATATATATATATATATATATATATATATATATATATATATATATATATATATATATATATATAACAAAAGAAGTCTTGTTGATAGATCAGTGGCGTCATTAGCTTTTAAAATCTGGGGAGGGGGTCAGATGAATCAAAATCAAAATCCACATTCCGACAAAAGTTATATATACAAAGTAGTATAATTTCTTTAAGTATAATTGACTAAAATCTGGGAGGACCCGTCCCCCCCGACCCCCTCCCGCTAACGACGCCCATGGATAAATCAACACCAAGGACAATCTATCAAAGCTAAAATAAACTTGACTTTTGGACAGACTTTTGGAATTTGTGACGTAAAATAGCACTAAGGAATTATTATTATTATTATTATTTTTAGAAATTCGACATAGAAGAGAGGAGATGGTTGCAATTATAATGTTTTCATATCTTGATACCCCTTAAGGATAGATATCTGATATTTTCATTAAGATTTTTCATTTAAAATAATTAAACATTTGTTTCAGCGTCTTTTTTAAAATATTTGATCTACAAAGGAAAAAATGGATGGTTAGTTTATTAAGATGCCGATACCAACTGCTCAAAATTCTTAACGATACTTCGAGTTTAGAGGAAGGTGCAGGAGAAATGCAAAATATGGTCCGCCTGAACACGGGAAGGCACTTGCTAGTTATTATTAAGATAAAAGACTGCTGATTTATATTGTATACTTTATTTTAAATATTTTTTATAGTAGATATAGTCCATTAAGAAATTTACACAGTAGATAAAGATATTCTTAAATATCTATATAGATCCACAGAAATAAAAAGAAAAAACTAACAAACTATATGTGTTCCATAAGAAAATCCTAACTCTATTACATAGTTGTTTTAACCATTTTATTACCGTAATCCCAATTACTTTGCTTAATCCTATGATTCGCTAACAATGCTTAGAATATGATACAAAAGAACAAAACACAATACAATATTCTACGACATGTAATTTAAGAGAGAGAGAGAATATCGCCATTTTACTCGTACTTTGTACGGAAAAGAGAAAGAAGAAAATCCTCCATGAAAAAAAAGGTCACGTGTTTTCGCCTAGTATATAGAAGCTAGGATTAAAAGCAAAAGGGAGGACATCCGAGCTGCAATAGCAATAAAATTATCCATATGCGATAAAACCAGGACAAACCACCATGTGGGACCTTTTAATTCAAAAGGATTAGATTCACCAATTCCAGTGGAATTTAGTCATTATTTTCTAATGGTTTCTCACCAAGTACTATATACGCGCGCGCTTATTCTCTAACTATTAAAAATGGTCTGCGTACTTTTTTAAAAAAAAAAAATTTCAGAATTGCTTGCTTATTTTTTCACATATGTGTTTTGGATGGGATAGACAAAATATGTGTGTGTGTGTGTGAAAGAGAGAGAGAGAGTAGTAGATATGGTGCCGAGTTATAATGGTTATGATAAGGCATTTTCTAAACAAGAGAAATAAGTGGTTTTATGTTTTACTATTTACTTTCAGAAATGAGGACTATGCATATGTAATAACTTTCTATTTTAAATATTTTCAAAACCAGATGTAACACAACAGAGTCAATTATATATAATTATTTGCATACAAAACTACTGTTTTTCCAATCTCGATTTATCTCATTATTTTGCAGAGCTTGTTTGTAGATCTAGCGTCTATAGAATTTTTTGTAAAGAGTAGTCCGGAGAGATAAATTTATCTTGCTGCTTCATAACTTCTGAAACTTATGTTGGTGGACAAACACCGTTTGGGTTTTCTCGGGGTTCTTCGTTTCCTCCTTCATTCTATATTTCACTATTTCATTTATTACATTATTGCCATATTTTTTAGCCTCGATGCGCAATTGTGAGACAATAATTTAATAAAATACTTATCCTAGGAGTTTTCAAGTATGAAAATATTGCATACAAAATGGCATGAAGGTAATGACAATGACTCAGTAATACAGCGCTCACCTGTGGTGCAACTGATTCTTCGTTCGATCCCAGCCACGTTGGTTTATGGTGGACAATGTTGTGTTCCCTTTCCCCAAATATTCACTTTCATTATCATTCAGTATTATTATTATTATTCAGTTTCATTATCATTCACTATCATTATCATTTACTAGTATTACCAATCACTTTCATTATCATTTAATTTCATTACCATTCACTACCATTGTCATTTACTATAATTATCATTCACTGTCATTATCATTCACTATCTTTATTATTCACTAACATTATCATTCACTTTTATTATCATTCAGTATCATTATTATTCACTGTCATTATTATTCACTGTCATTATTATTCACTATCATTATCATTCAGTATCATTATTATTCACTAACATTATCATTAACTATCGTTATTATTCACTTTCATTATCATTTAGTATCAGTATTTTTCACTGTCATTAATATGATCATTTACTAACATTATCAGTCACTTTCTTTATTATGCAATTTCATTATCATTCACTATCATTATCACTCACTCTCATTATCATTCACTAACATTATCATTCACTTTCATTAATTATCCGTTTGCGTTAACTTTAAGGGATGTAAAACTAGAAAATTCACTCAAATGAAGTAAAATTAAACATTCAATTTTACGTTCGATGATTAAATCTTTTAGGGTAAAGAAGACAGGTAACAAATGGAAGTAAAAGATTATGGAGATAATAGGTAGAATGAGGATGTGGGAGGGAACCGAAGAATCATATGTTTTTGAGGTTGAAAAGTAAAATATATTTTGAGGCTGAAACTTTTTTCTCGAGATTAAAAGAGTTTTTGAAAATTTACAGACATTTTTCCATTAAATCTCAAGCAGTATTGGTTAGGTTATAACCTTACATATTTATAATATGAGAGGATATATAAAACCTAGAATATTTTTTGTTATTTAACCTGGTTAAAGCTGAAAAAAATATTGATGAGGTTTAAAAATTACATACTTGGAATATGAGAGGATATGTAATACTGACTGCCTGAATTATCAGCATAGATTAATTCGTAAATTTATGCGATCCTCTTTACTGTCTTAACCAGATTGTTTAAGCAAATAATGCTCTTCCATGCTTCTTTTTCCAAAATTTCTCTTTGGTGAGCTAACTTTTATCAAATTATTCATAGCGAACCTAAAACAGTTTCTGGATCGAGGATGGCATCGTTGAGGAATAGTGGCACGATATTTGATTCAGTGTTTAACATAGGATGGTACGTACTGTAACAGAGTTGCCAACTTCAGAGAACAAAATTATCGATTTTCATCTTTAAAATTATCGTATATTCGTTATACAAGTGATAATTGTGGAAACAAGAATGAACACTACTAATAATAGCAACAATATATAATAAACTTACAATGTAAACTCTAAACTACAATATAAACGTAATCGGACTTAAAGAGTGGATGTAGGGTTACCATTTGCCATTTCTCAAATCGTTATTGATTTATTTTAGAGGGAGTCACTGTTAAAAACTTTAGTATATTTTATAAATATTTAATTTTCATCTACAATTTATTTATACATTCAAAATTGCAAAAGAAAAGTGAGACTTCTAAAATTATCGTATATTCACCTAAAGTGTCGTATATTCAGTATAAAATTGTCGTATATCGTATATTCACACGGGCATTATCTAGATAGCATTAAAGCTTAAATTATCGTATCATTGGCAAGCCGGCTACTGTAATCCTTGTCACAACACTATCTGTTAATTCATCATTTTACCACAGGAGAACAATGCGTACAAACGTCTGCGCAGTTTGCAACTTCTGAACTTCGTGGATTAGATACGTCTATTAGATACTATTTTCCGCGTATAATGGGTCTTGTATTTAATGATTACGCTTGTTGCAGTACATACACTACTCAGAAGGAAAAGATCAACACCAAGAGAAAGACATAGTACAAATTCTAAATGTTCATAATAAAACACTTAAGGATAAACAATTAATTAGGACCATGGTGCTGTTAACCAGCAGAAGCACAGAATATCCTATCTAGTAATAGCAATAGAAGGCCGACGAAACTAGATGTGGCATAAATATGTGTATATTATCCAAATATGTCTCGTTGCCAAAGGCAATAATCCTTCAAACAGCTTTGGATCTTTGATCGCGGGCGTGTAGTATGTCGTGAATGTTGTTTTTCCTTATGTCGCATTGGTATCCGTATTGTACGAAACGTGGCCACAATGCAGCGCGTATGTTATCGACAGTCCATGAAAACACTATGCAACAACACGCCGGATTCCAACAACCGCGCCATTCCACAGGTCGCGAAAAGAGATGCCTTGTACGTATGACTCTACAAGAACATTCTACACATTGGAAATGAAATGAAATCTTTGAGTTTTACGTCCCACGGTTATGCCGGTGAGGCTAAAGGAGACGGTGATGATGAGTAATGAATGAAATGGTGGAATGAAGAAAGTGGGAGGAAACGGGAGAACCCCGAGAAAACCCACGCACACGGTGTTTGTCCACCACAAAGTTCACTTGGCGGGGGCTGGGATCGAACCCGGGACCCCAAGCATCTACACATTGGAGCAAGCATTGGAGGTTGTACCGCAGCTTCCAGTATCCAAACGAACAATTCTATGTCATCTGGCAGAGCGGGGCATATTTGTATGGCACCCAATGCTCGAGGTTCCCTGGCTGCACACATAATCTTTGAAGATAACAATAGTGTCGTAAACGTCGCATAAAGAGAAACAAATGGCAGGGCATTCTTTCAGAATAATCGCTCTCCAATCTGGAGTACCATGATAACCACATGCATATCTAACATTAGGCTGGACAACGCCTAAATTTTGTAACACCCCGTCAGTCTGGCACCTTGGGTTATGGTGTGGGGTGCAATTGGATTCCGTGCTCGTTCATGCCTCCTACACAATGACGGACATTTAGTCAGCCAACGAAATTAAATTGCCCAAGTGTTGGAATCGATTTGAGCTCCGGTAGGATAAGATTTCAGCAGGATACCGCGCTCACTCATTTTGCCCGTACGGTCCGGACATAACGTTCCTATACTTCATAGAGCAGCGCGTTCTCCCGATCTCTTACCGAGTGAACATATCTTGCCTATGGTTGCAAAACGCATCACATACCTGCGAACACAGCACTACATGTAATGTGCTGTGATATCTTGTCGAAGACATTGGCTTGCCATATCGTAAGAGGACATCCAATAGCTAGTTCTTTCAATGTCTCGCCGTGTTGCAGCCGTTCTGATCGTCCATGTGGGACCAAAGGTTATTAATTTTGACCAGTTTTGCTCAGGTGCCGTTACGTTGTCACACGTCGCATAACGCGATAAGTTTAATAATTTGCTACTCGCGTCATCAACTGTCTCACCAAGTTTGGTGCTGCTTCTATCCTTGTTGATGTTGTATGTTTAATACCGAGTAGAGTATTAAATACAGAATTCAAAATTATTACAAACGATAAATTCAGTGTTCAAATTTGTCGTTTCGTCAAATGTACGATTAATTACAGAGATGGTGGAAAATGTTCATGAAACATTAAATGTGGTCTTAGTCTAGCATATACTCAAACATATTAGTTTTTTCTCCTACAATTATGTTTGCAACACCGTAATAGGAATGACCAACCTAGTCTTCAAAATAGTGATCAGTTTCCTAACGGGGACGTAAGATAAGCTAGTCGCAATTTGCGTCTTGTGCGGGTCTAGGGATGGATTGATTTCGCATTCAAAAATTACCTGTAACAGTAACAATAATAAATATTATTTCTTCAGTTTCTGAGAGGCTCTAACAGTGAGAAATATATGATCAACAAATGTATAACCACAAACGCCATTATTTCCAACTTTCTTGACCAGTAACCTATCAACTATTTCATTTCAGTAGTTATTTTCAATTGCCTCATTTGGTTTCAAATCCGAAAACCCTTCCTCTATCGGAAAACAGAGCAAGAATTGTTATATTATAAATAAAACAATATGTAAATAGAATGAGCTAAACTTTTCAAATAAATAACTTCGTAACCAAACGAATCATTAATGTGTGCATGGTTAATATTGGAGCTATTTTTATTGCTATGACAACTTAGTGTGAGAAGAACTATACTGGAGAAAAATATACGGATCTGACCAAATATTTGTATACCACAACAAAGAGATAATGAATGATACTGTCCGTGTGATATATCGTACATATTGCAGAGTTTGTTTTGTTTTTAATATACAGTAATACTTTAATAGTACATGTAACCAAGCACAACCAAAAGACTATGTAATCATGAAGATACTGAATGTCTGTCTAGTGCGTGGTATTCCAAGCTATCTGTTAATATTGCGTAGTTGAACAATGGTGCTTAACGGAACCCAGAGGAAAGATGCCGTCTTAATATTCTATAGAGCTTAGAACTGGATATCTAGAAGGTCATAATACAAGGTGTCCGAGAGGTATCCGTTAGAGGTCTGCACGGGCCGGAATTTTTAACCTAAACCCGGACCGGCCCGTGAATTTATAATGTGAGACCCGACCCGAGTCCGAAATATGTTTTTGTCTTTGGGCCCGAGCCCGGCCCTAGTTCATGAGATACTCAAATGAGCCCGAAATAACCCCGAATTACAGGAACTTTATTATCATAAAATTCTATTTTCATTTACGTAATTTATAACATTTCAAAAATAGAAGCTTTCGGATATCGCGTTTCCTGGTTCGCTCTGGATTGGAACCCCCTGAAGGCAATTATAGCGGTTTTATGTATGTTATACTATACAACATTTCTTAAGGAATAGATTGTCAATGACGTAAACTATATAGGAGTAGACTTGTAAAGAAGCGTACATTAACCTTTAAAACTATATATATATATATATATATATAGTGGTGATCCTTAAGATTAGGTAAACATTTTGATTATTATTATTATTATTATTATTCGGGATTTTATCATCAACTTCCATTTGATTCAGTTCGCTATACATTTAGCTCGAATTCAAAATACTCTTTATAGGTGGAATCCATATATACAACCACTCGTGGACTCTATCTCTTACATATCAGACAATATACAAATATACGGTACACTACTTCAAGCCTCAGCTAACAAAATAAAATACAGTTTTGACGTCATCACAAATAGACCATATTATATGCATTTTATTAACTTAATTGCATTTGTTTAATTTAAACATGAACGCATGCATGTATGTATATAAATAAGGGATTGTTTTTAGCCCGCTCTCCCCAGTTCTTTGTCACCGGAACTGAAAGAGTCACTACTACTACTACTACCACTACCACCAATACTGCTACTACTACTACTACTACTACTACTACTACTACTACTACTGCTACTACTACCGCTACTACTCTACCACTACTTATACTAAAGCTTCCTTACCACAAGATTTACATCTTAAATCTTTATAACATGCGATTCCAATTCATTATGAACTAATATGAATCGTTAGAATCACTATGATTCGTTAAAAATCACTGGGGGGCGGGCTTATACTCAATCCTAAATAAGTATTAGATGATCACTTAGCACATCGTAAGGTGAGATAAAGTAGTTGAGGAGATCCGAAACTTATTTACTCAGACATAGCTTCCATGTTATTCATATCACACAATAACCATATATATAGCCATTCATAATTTTAATGAAATAGATTCAATAATTGATATAATTTTAAATAAAATAATCAAACACTCTCCTAACATTATATAGATTCATGTCCTTTCTGGATATAAAGTATCTTTGGAAAATAAGCAAATAATATTCCAAATTCATTTTTATTTATTTTTTTTTTTGTCTTCACCGAATTAACTATTTTAGGAGATGACAAAGACATTATTCATTGAAGTGCTAAAATGTCTGTAACGGAGCGAGGCCAAAATTTGGTCCGTTACACATTAGAGGTTTAATTTTGCAGTTGTGCTTAAACTGTTCTTCAGAAAGAACTGTCTTATGTGTATAAATATCGTTGTACAGTATATTTACAAAGTTAGTCCAGAGAAGGCCCGAGAAATATGGTTGTATATTTAAAACTTTATGACCCAAGCCCAGCCCGAGCCCGTGCAGACCTCTAGTCTCCGTACCTCCAGATTTGCGTATCGCAGAGAACAATTTCAGTGTACTTTAAGTTGTGGTGATATGGTGGCTGCTTTCATGATCGCAGACAGCACGGTCTGGTATCCCTGGGTTGAAGGTCACATGGAGCATTTCAGTAGTGAAGTTACTAATGTGAATGGTTGCAGTTACGCACTTTAGAAAATATATGTGTGTGGGTACACGAATACGACCACACAGATAGCAAACAATTACACAGATAATCACTGGGCTTCGAGACCGCTTTGACAAGTACTCAGCCCCTAAAGCAATCCTGCTTGATTGTGGACTGGGAAAAAGCATTGCGCTTGTTTCGAGAAGTAAAAAAAAAAAAAATAATAATAATAATAAAACTAACCACGTAGTGTATGTAACAGGGCGTGTGAAAAAAACATGTACTCTCATCGTTCGGTCAATACAATGTTTGCAATTAAATCGCTTGATTGTGATTTAGTTTTGAGTTTAACGTCAATTTCAGCAGCATGATTATATAACATGTGTACCTACAGCTTAACGTGGAATCCGAACCACATGAGCTCCCGCCGGGAGTGGAACGCTAAAAGCATGCATGCTAACCGCTTAGCCACTTGTTAAAGTCATTCGCAAAGTAGTAGATTGATATATTCTGTGTAGTTCATATATATAAGTATTCAACTTTAGAATGTTCTAAATACGAGAGTCACCTCAAAAGTCATGGCAGCTAGGAGGATGAGTGCATTTTGCAGATTTTCAGGATGTTTTTCCCGAATAGCTCGAGTGTGTGGTGTTGCCAGGAACGGACGCAGGTTGTAGGTCCTTGGGGTCCGGAACCCCCCGAAATTTCGACTTTTGTGTACATTTAGCATAATTTTAGCTGCAATTTTAGACATTTTAATATAAAATATGCTCATATTCAGTTTGGACCCCTCCCGAAGTAAATTACTGGGTACGCTACTGCTTGTTGCCGAAAAATATGGTAGCAAGTAATGCGTTCAAAATTCAGTCACATGGTGTTATGATCTTACCATCTAGCCGGATTCTTTGGAAGACTACTTCAAAAGACTCTAGATGCTATTAGCATCTGTTTCCGTACAATTATGGTTGTACTTGTGATGATTTGCAATGTTGTACTTCGAGGTAATACACATATGAGACGATCAATTAATTCATTGCACTCTTTTTCTTGTGCTACATCTTGATGAGGTATGTATGTTGATCCCACTTCCTACATGTAACGTTTACATAACCTATGTACTCATCTTAATTTTGCATATTTTAGAATTTCTTGCTTCATTCCCATTTTCGTAAATAATAATAATAATAATAATAAATAAATAAATAATAATAATAATAATAATAATAATAATAATAATAATAATAATAATATTAGTAATTGTCATAACTTGGGCCGATCCTTGCAAATAAACTAAAATTAATTACTGTCTGTGATACTCAAGCCTAGGGATACGGAAACATCTCAAATACTCTACAGAAAGAGTATACTGAGTGGGCCAAATTTGATTTTCCTGTTGATATGGAGAATCATGCTGCAAGACGGCGATCAATCAAAATTTCCAGAAAGGGATTGATGTCATGAATGTACTAAACACTTGTAATTTTCTTGAATGAAGCCCACAGGTAAACCTTAAACCCAAATTATTATATAACGCCAGGTATGAGTCTTGTGTGACAAGTGCAAATACATGAAGATTTTTCCCTTCATCTGCACATCTATACACACGCATATGGATGTCTGTCTCTCCGAGGCAGGAAGGATTTTCATCTATGAACACTACGACCATCGATTCGCGTCGTTATTGCAGTATCTTCTACACTAGTGAAGATATTCTCGGTTCTGATCAGGCATAAGTAGTAATCGTGCATGAGGAACGCGTAAAGTAAAATTGTCTCTAACAATCTATTATTAGGGGGTTTGAGCTCTTAACATGAAGTATGTGTACCAACGTTATTGGTGATTAGTAGGTATCAGTAGTTATCGTGCTACAGTAACGCGGAAAGTAGATTTGTCTCCAAAAATAAGTTTTCTTTTTAGTATTTGTACTCTCAAATATGGTGTCCAGAGCAGCATAGTATAAGGTTATGTTCTGTAAGTACTTACAGAGATGTCATAAACATCGTAAATAAGTAAATTTGTGGAGTTACCTGTGACAAACGTGAATATCACGACAAATGAAAACTTTGATACATATAAATTCAGAACAGCGTACAAAAAAAAAAAAAAAAAAAAAAAATGTTGGTCAAGAGTCTTTGATAGCCGGAAGGAATATCAAGAGTTGACAGAACAAAACGCCATGAAAGGAGAAAGTGAAAAATAACTCATACTGGGAAGTGAGAAAATACAATAATATGAGAAAAAGAGATATATATATATGTTAGGTTAAAAAGCACTTTGAAAATGGTTTGCTTTATATATATAACAACACCGCAGAGGCAATACTAACATCACATGTCCGCAGGTAAAAACTGTTACTAAAAAAGAGAACAAATTATCCAGTATACTAAAGCAACCATATTATATAACATATCTACGTGGAACCTGAAAGGTAGTTATGTAGAAACATTTACGTACTATATACAGGATTAGTTGGGTTACAGTTCTTTGCAGAAACGATCCTTGTATTTCTTGAGGCTAAACAGTATAACGAGTAAAAGACGGTGAGATTTGTCCATATTGTATCCAATTCCTTTGCTCTCTCTCTCTTTCTTTGTTTTAACACACGTAATCTCACACAGACATAAGCACACACATATATGTATATATTGACTCACGCAAAGAGTAAGAGAAGAAAGGAAACGAAGATAGAGAGAAACGGAATGTGGTTTTAAACGTTTTCGCAGACTCTGGAGGGCATGTTAGCCGCCCAGCGATTTAATGAAATGGGGGGGATTCCATACCACCCGCCATTTCTATATGTGCAGGAAAACTAGAGACCCGAACACTCATTGAGAATATGAGAGAGATAGAGAGAGAAAGAGAGAGAGAGAGAAGGAGAATAAAATAGAGACATAGAAGAGGAATAAGAGAAAGAGAGAGAGTAGCAGATATTCTATGATGACCATTTATTGGAGTTAAGGAAAACTTAAAAGTTTGATGATGATTCTGCCACTAACCATTAAGGTTAGTTAAGCTCAGCTTTCAAGTTTGGGATGAACGTTTATCCACTCATCTAACTTTATTTCCAGTTATTTTTAAAGCTTTTTTCATTAAGGATTATAACTGCGCTGTCCCATATACTCTCTCTTTGCTTTGACACACATGTTCCAGCGACGGATAGTGCCAAAAACTGAGTCACAAAAATATAACAAATACCTAAAGCCTAGGCCTTCCTCTTTGGTCTAATACTTAGCATGCGATACTTTGGTGCATCTGATTTCATGTTAGGTTCTCAATGGTTTAACCTTGATCTCATTACGGTGGTCTGATTCTAGCTTAAACTGTAAGACCACATATCTAATATAGTCTTACAGCTCAAATCGGACTTCAACAAACAGCTAAAAGCAGCAAATAGCTTCAACATTAACAACCGGACAGCTAAAACTTCAACAAACAAAACCTAGGGCGCTTGTATTTCTTTATCTTTTTTATAAATAGAACTATATAATAAGTATTGTATACACTGATACATACTGACATATTGCATATACTGACTTTCCTGGAGGTCCGTACTACAACGAGATACTTTGTATCGGTTGATAATTACTTGTATCTTGGGCAGAAAGTGCTTCTACACAAGCACTATACCTGATATAATGTTACTTAAAAAAATAACAAAAGAAGAATGTTTTTAAGAAATATACATTATTATTGTATAGTTGGTTGCTATGTAGTTGTTTATAGATATATAATTAACATGTATGATTGCAAGACAGTTTGTGTGAATATACGTTAAAAGAGAATCAACGAATAAATTATCTAATACGTATCATGGACTTGTAATTTCAGTAGAAAAGGTGATAATACTAGTGAATATAATTACGGAAGATATTTTAAGGTGTAAACGATTACTGCCACTAAAAGATATACTTATATTGTTAGCCGAACCAGGGTTAACGACTACCTTTGGTGAGTCGTTGTAGTACCCCCCGAAATTTCGAATTTTGTGTAAATTTACCTTATTTTGGGGGCAATTTTAGGAATGTCCATGAATATTATCTCTTTTAGTTAATTTATTACACTTACCACATACGTACGTGTACAATCCTTTAGACACAGGATTTGTCCTATAAAACGAAATACTAAAAAGAAGAAAAAAAATCTGATAAATTTAATTTATATCTGTTCTTTGAATACAAACAAGTATGGTTCGTTGCACTTGTGAAAGTATGATAGACTGCGAAAGCACATTTATTCAATGCTGAAACCGGAAGTAGCACATCTTTAACTTTTGGTTGCAATTGAGATATGATGATACAGATGGAGTTATTCTTCGGAAGCTAAATCCATATTACAAACAGTTTCTGATCATATCTTACAATTTTATGAGCATATATATTAGGAATCAATCTGAAGAAATCTGAAGTTCTACTACTTTTGCTAGTTTCCGGTTTCAGTTGAAGAATAATAAAGTCTTAGGTAAAAATCTATTATTCGTATATTGAATTTAAAAAAAAATTACCACAATCTGTTACCATTTCCGCTCTCTAGAAATCACTAATGGGAGTAGATTTCAATCACTTGTGATGCAATACGGGAATAAAGGCGGAGCTACAAACTATTCTTGTGGTAATAAGTCCATATTAAAAAAAAAAAAAACTACCTCTAGCTAGCTAGCTATAACAGTTTTCTCACTATGCACTCGTAGTGTTGAAGTCGGAAGTAATATATTTCCATCACTTTTGGCTTGAATAGAAGGATAAAGATCGAAATGGGATGCTGAATCTATACCAAAAAGCTATTTCTTGCTACCTCTTTTATCGTTTTTGTTCTATAGAGTTCAGGATAAAACCGAAAGAAATCCAAGATCTATACCACTTAGGGTTTTAGTAAAGCGATATGGAAGGAGACAGAATTTATTCTAAGAACAATGATGTGATCTTTACAACAACACTCCTTACTTTATATTACCCTACGGAAGTTAAACTAGAAATAACATACTTAATTTTTACCTCATTCGGACTTGGAAGCAGAGAGAACCTATTTTTCCGTTGTTGCATAGATTCCGAAGTCCGTGCTTTGCTATCTCTTTACCGTTTCTGTTATTATCCTGTCGATAGATAGACTGATGAGTTGCTCTATAAAACTTCTCAGACTTATGCACTGCAAAGTTTGAAAGTCTAAAACTCCCACAAAGAAAAATATGTGAATATTCAAGAGATATTAATAAAATCAGTGATACATTGTTCAGTAATAGAATGATCTCCTCTAGTACTAGTAATCCCTCGTTTAATTCCATACCATATGAGTTTCTGGTGCAGAACAACCTATCCGTATGTTATAAAGGCGGAAGTGAAACAAGAAATAGCATAGCTAATTTTTACTTCTACTGACTTTCATCAATTATACGTGTCCCTCATCTTAAAGTCAATAGATGATGATAGAGAGTTCATTTTTAGTTTAGTGTCCCATTCAGCAGCGAGGCTATATGAGACGTGAAGCTACAGCCTTACGTGAGATCCGAACCACATGTGCTTCCACCGGGAATCTAATCCGGATTTTCGACGCGAAAGGCACGTACGCTAAGCGCGTAGCCACGAGGAGCTGTTAAAAATTATTGTCATGGGACGTCACTTAAAGATGTAATTTCATTTTATGTAATAGAAACGAATCACTTATACAAGAATAGTATGTTTAATTCAAGATCATACCCAAGATTGAAGGTCAGAGTCATGGATTATGATTACCAATTGATAATGTTTTTTCCTGTAGCAGCATGTCACTTGAATAAAGTGGAGTAAGTCATGGGTCAGCGGAGGGATGGACGACGCTTCCAATAAGCACGATTTATATATATAATGCAATTGATTCATTTCCAGAAATTATCACGTAACACCAAAACGCATAAAGTGTAACTGTAAAATGACTATTCAATTTCCTCACTGCTTCATTCTCCTTCTTCCTCTTAAACCTTGGTGTAGCGAAAACGCGTGAAGTCAGATAATGTATAACGTGGAATATTCCAATTTCCAGGCTGTTCTGTATATGAAACAGAGAAATTTGTGGTTCACATTTTACTCGATATCGTTTATCCTTTGAGATTATAACACAAAATTATTTACTCGTAGGTTTCATATTCACCACATGCTATATAGGATAACTATATGCTTAATACAAACTTCTAATTAATCTGTAAGAACATAATTAATAATGTAATTATTTATAGATTAACTTCATTTTAATCTTTTTTAAACATTAGGTGAGTTCCTACGAGGTACAAAATGACAAGGTTACCAACATTTATTGATGTATTTAAATGGATTTCGAAAATACGTTTTAATCAGTCAGTCACTAGTATTTTACATCTATATGTATAGAGTCGCTGTAGCCGTAGGGAGTCTACCTATAACTTGAACTGCCCAAGTTCTAGGGATACCTGCAAGAAAAAATCTGGGACTGTCTCGCCGCTAAATGCCCCGAAAATGATATCCCTTTTCGGAAAATGCATTTGTTTAAGTATCGTTTTGCTTCTAGATTTGCATAACGAGGCTAGAAACTTATCATGTCGTCTCGATTTTTCTCTCGAAAATGAAACGAAAGTCAATACAGGTAGTATCTTTCTTAAATTTGAGACGAGTCGAAAAACGATCACTCTCATTTTCTTTTTAGGGGAGAAACGAGGCGAGACAAAAACATTTCACTAGTCGCGTAGACGACATTAGTTCACCCAAGCCTTTATCACAAACACGAATCAAAGTATAAAGAAGTGTAATTTGACAAAGTGAGAGCATGTATCAACACAAAGATAAGCATGCCATTACAAAATACACTTCAACAATATGTATATAAGGTTTAAGTGATGTTATATCACACCCTTGATGGACCTCTCGTGACGCGGAAAAGTTCTAATAACTTGTAGATAAAATTAAGATATAAACAGATCATAAATTTACAAAATGAGACGAATTTGTGTTCGAAAAACGAGACGAGACTTGTACAAAATTTATGAAACGGGAAGAGAAACTGTATATCTCGTATTATCTTGTTCCGTCTTGTGAGCAACACAACTCACAATCTCATTACACAAATTCTGTTCGTGCGTCTCGTAAGTAACTTTACTGCGTTCGATCCTCAGAAATTATTTTCTTGTACTAACTTCATTTTAACGCCATTCATACGTTCATCAAACCATCCTTAAATAGATACCTGAAAATACCTGGCTGGTTAAAGGATTCCGCAGCGTACTCACTGCATCATCAATTTCCCATACGTACCGAAATCTAAAAAGCATAGAGCCATACCTCCAGCTAACGGTTATGCCTTATGCCACACGTTCTAAATATTGGAACCCTTTACTTTTTAATATATTTTTAATTATAACTAAAAATATTTGTGGTTACAAACTATCTTCGACCGACACAATAAATTAGTAAAAATTCATTTTGTTCAAAGTAAATAACTCGGAAAGATTTTTATTTTTACTTTTTTTTTTTTTTTTTTAATATTGTCATTGGAAACAAAGTTCTGGAAGACTGGTGATAAAAGTTGAGGAAACACAGAACCTCTGAAGGTTTGAATGTAGCACAAACAGTCTTCGACCCAACTTAATTGCTTAGGTCCATCGATCTCGTTAGATCCGGCAGTCAAGTTAATATAAGTTCTGTCTTCCCTCGTTTAACCTCCTTCATGGGGGTTTTCCTTTTCTTTTCCACAAACTACTCACCTTCTTCTTATTTTAAAGGTTTCTTTGGTTTTTCCACTCTCTCATTTGTCTCCATTCCTCTAGTTCTTCTTCTTCTTCGTTGTCTCTTTCTCCCTTGCTTGTTGAACCTTAATTCTCTCTGTGTCAGTTCTTTTTTCTTCCCGTCGTTTGTTTTCTCTCTCTCCTAACGGTTTACCTCTAAACCCAGGATGTTTCAGCAACTTATTACGCTAAAGGAGCTACGTCTCAATTCGCGTAACAACTATTATTTCTCTTACAAGTACCTCTATATATATATATAGACATAAGTATATTGAATATTTAATAAATATTTGTTTGTTGAAAGTTTTAGCATATAATTCAATTTTCTCTCTTCGTCTCCCCCTTTCCCTCCGATCAAACCTTCCCTATCTACGATCAATCGAATACAAGTGATGAAGGAGTGCTTTTCTTTGTTCTATGTGTATGGCCCTTTCCATCTCCGAACGTATGAAATATGAGTCTATAGATTTGCGTTTTAAGACAGGGGTGTAACTACTGGGGGTCCACTGGGTCCGGATCCCACAAAACTTCCTGACTCAGCATACATTTATACAATTTCTCAACAAAACTATACTTGTTTAGCAGAAACTTATTGACGTAGCATGGAAATTTAATCTTACACTTCATCTGTACTATTTCTCTTACAAAAAAAAAACAATCTAGTTCTATCAGCTTTTTTCCTGAAAAAAATGTTATAGGTGGAAGTGTTTTACAATTACACATCGTCTTTTCGGGTGCAGAATAATACTTGTTTATTACTATATAGACGTAGTAGCTTGTAGTATTGGGCCTCGTCCCCCCAAAGCTTCGACCCCTCAAACAAAAATTTCTGGGTATCTGCATGATGTAGGATGTATACCACACGTATTTCTACCAGTAGTTAGGGCTGCACGAGACGAGACAAAAAAGAATCCGTTACGAGACATGAAACGGGACGGAGTTCTTCCAATAAAAAACCTTACAGTTTTCGAGACACCACTTTCACGAGAAACATTTTCTAGCAACACAGTATCAGTAATAAGGTTGAATATTAACTCATTTGATACAAAAATGGTGCATTCAGATATTAAAAATGAAACATTCGGAACCAAAACTGCCAACTACTCTGGCACAAAATCATGAACTGATAAAGGAAACCCCGATAAGCAAATCAGAAACCAGGTAGAGATGCGCATAATGTCAAATATCAAATGTTAGGATTAGAATTAAGAAGTAGATTTCTAGGCTTTCGGCATTTATAGCCGTGTTAGCCCGTCATACTTATGAGGAATGACGTCCCTCGGCGACCTCACTGCCCAGGAAGTGGAGACGAAGAAAAGAATGGGGAAGGAAGGAAGTGACCTGGGACTATTGTTTTATGTTAGGTACCATACAGGCATTTGCTTAGTGTGAATGAGCAAAACTCAGGGAAAGCTCACTTAGGATGGCTAGGTTGAAAAAGTTATTTCATCTTTTCGACCGAGTGTCCCCACCAGGAATCAAACCGGGTAACGTTCGAATGTCAAATATTAACAGTAGCAATATGATTTTTTCATTTTTTTTTCTGCACATGCCGATGAGCAAAATCGAACAAATATTTTACGGTTATCAGATTACTCTTATCCATAGCCATCTACAGCGGGGGCAAGGGGGACATTTGATCATCCTCCCTGAATTTTCGAGGGATGTTCAGTTCTTTGAAGTGTACGTCAAGACATAATAATTTGGTTACTCACATAGCTACTGTAGTACTTATTGTATTTATATTAAGTACTGTATTAAGCAGTACACAAAATATATTTACTGTAGTTAATAAGGATATATGCGGAAATAATTGTTGTATTGTAATATTTGCAGGCGTAGTATAAGTATGTATCCGCAATGGTGTTTGTGTCTAGGTCTTTTGACCCCTTCCCCCTTGGAATCGATTATTTTGCCCTTCCTTGAAAATAATCATGCAAGCGTCCCTGCTTATATCGGTGTTGATCATTCATGACACCCTAATAGCACCATACTTTTATTACGTTACGAAAAAACTTCGGCGGTCATGCTATTACTATTTATTTGCTCTAAAATGTCCCATCGGGTAAATAAAAAAAATATTTGGGATCTCACAAACTAATAATTCTGAAATAATGACTTAACAGACTGTCATTAAGTTTTAAATATTAGGTGGTTATATGTGGTGGTTTGTATTTTGCATAGAAAATGATGAAGAACGCTCTAGAAAATCCAAACAGTGTCACTTTCACATTATGCAGTAAAAAGTATTGGGCCTTATGCAGAGTCGTCTTGACGTATGATTTGCATCATACTAAAGGCCTGACTACTGCAGGAAACATATGTTAGTCGAACTCTTTAGTATGGCACTAATGACACGTCACTACGACTCTGCATAAGGCCCATTGTGACTAGTCACACTTAGTCGTGTGAGCTGAAAGCAAGAGAATTTGGGTTTAATAATCCCTAATTTGATTATCCAGGATGAACTATTCATCACACATTGTAATTAAACCCAGAATTCATCGTAGTTCTGGAACAGAAACATTCACATTAAATATCAAAGCAAAGAAAAGTATGTGAAATGCAAGTAAATTGTTTGTTAGAGGGCAATATGCTACAAGATATTTATTTCAGAGGAACAAAGAGAGACTTGTTAGATCTGGGATTGGTATCAAGCTAATCTCATTCACATGAACACAATTGAAAAAATTCTAGATTAGTTTAAAGTAAAGCCTTTTGAAAACAATAAATTGTAGAAACCGGGTATCCCAAAAGTCCCAAATGTAAGTTTCTTTGTGAGCAGAACTTGAGTAATGTTTGGCCTGCCACCAACCGGATACTTTTTGCGACCTAGTTCAAAGAATTAAAACAAAAGGTTATCCTAAAGGCGTTGTAATAATTATGATAAAAAATGTAATTACGGATTGTTTAAAAAATACGTCTTTTTTATGCCTTTGGCGCCCTTACCCAACAGGGAGGTTAAGGACAAAACTTAGTATTAACGCGAATTTCTAACAACGATCCAGACTTGAAATCGGTACAGTTATTGGATACACAGACTATTACGTAAGATGAATTCTCACAGTTGATATATAAGTTGTTCCAGCCCCGTATCCAGGGGGGTCTAGGAGGGCCGGGTCCCCCCTAAGTTTTTGCTGGCCCCCTAAAGTTTTCAAGGTAGGCTTGCAAATGAACTATAATATGGTTGGATCGGGCCCCCCTAACTTCGGACGCCCCCCCTACAATTTTGAGCTGGCTACGTGCGTGAGTTGTTCTCCATCACACTATCTCGTCATCAAGAGAACTGACTTGTAGGACGACTCCATCGGCCTCGGTTGAGTGGGGGTGGGAGGGAAGACCAAAAGCCTCCCAACATCACATTGCAGAAATACCCTTCTCCATGTCTCTTGATCCACTCCCGGAAATTGTCTTAAAATATCATTCACAACTAAAGCAATGTCTACTTAAAAGTTTAGTCAGTGGTTTTGTTCTTTTATAACCTTCCCCTTCAATATATAGCTTTGATTAAAATTCTGATTCTATAAAAATTATGCATGCTTTTTATAATATTAGTTTTTAACTTATTTGAATACTTACGGTAGTTATTTCTGGTCGCACTTTGCATCACTTTACCCTTGACGCTCTCTTTCTTGTGACTCCTCTCCCGTGTGGGTTCTCGTAGTACATTGCGATAGTCTATACAGATTGTTATCAAAATATTGGAAACATGTAAGATGCCTATGTTGGCAACGGTCAGGTGGCGACTGCTGCACCTGGCTGTTAGGCAAACTTCGTAGTATGTGAGGAGCAGTAGAATGCAACAGATGGTGAACTAAACAGATGGTGATGATGTGAAACGGGCTCTGACTTTCAAAGATGTCAATTTGTTGACACTCGGTTTGTATGATTAAAAAGGTTAAGTGTGGTAGGTGTGTTTTGAGGGAGAATATCGAAGGTGATGATTGTTTTGGTCGGAAGAAAACTATCAAGTGATAGGTCCAACCGAGCATTAAAACGGACTGCCACTGAAATCGCCATGCAACTAAGGTGCAAGTGAGAGAGAAATTCAAAGAGCACCTCCCACAACCTACACCAAGAATCACATTTCTCTGCGACTTACACGACATGGATCATGAAACATAGCGGCAACTATGTAATGCTGTAGGCCTCAATAGCCTGGTTTACAGTGTGTTCCATTTCCCTTTTGAAAACCCGAAAGGTCAATGGGACATGTCGGTTTCAACAAGATGGAGCACCTCCTTATTTTGCTACTTCGGTTCTAGAATAGCTATCTTAATAATGTGTTTCTAGGACGCTAGGTTGGCCGAGAATCGTCTTTATTGCCAGTTCCAATTGGCTGGCCATCTCGAAACCCAGATTGAACAACATGTGGCAAATCGCTCTGGAGATTCATCAAAAATATTGTTGGTCCCTCGTAGCTTAGTCGCTAACGCTCTCGCCTTCAGTTCGAGCTTTTCTGCTTTCGATTCCCGGTAGGGGCACATAAAACTCAATCAATAATGTGTATATCAATAATTTTAATTAAAGTTTGCATAATTTAAGTATATAGTACTTCAAGGTGGGTGACGAGATTTTGTGCCCACCCTATATATATATATATATGGTAGAAGTACAGATTAAACATAGAAACCAGCATAATCGTGGAACGTAAAACTCAAAGATTTCATTTCATTAAATATCATAAAAAAAGAACAACACGGAATTGATTTATAAATTCAAATGTTAGAAAACATTTGAACAAACTCTAGGCATTTTATGTTTATTTGCAATGCAAAAAGAAGCCAGTAGTTTATTTCCCATCAAAGAAAAGAATGAAAACAAAAGAAAGAGAGATCGAGAAAGAAAATAAATAGCGAAATAACTCTAATAACGCTCCCTTTCTCCTCCTCGTAGTTTGTAGTAGCTAAAGTGTATGGCTGGTCGTTACGATTTCGCGAAACGTTAAATAGCTTAATGGTCACCACACAGAAAGTATCCGGGCGCTCTCAACTAATCCTTTCCCGTTATAACCAACTAGCAAAGTGTGACAGTGCTTTGTTTACATATTATCGCATTACGTGTGAGAACACCATTCCGCAATCTGTCACCGCTAATCACTGTATCCAACTGCGCAACTATGTAAATTTGTAACTTGTATATTACTATGAGCATGTGTCTGTATGTGTGTTTGTGTACATATGTGAATTTCATATGAGTAGTCGTTTCCACTGATGTGGCTGTGGCGTAGGTAGGAATGTGTGTGATGTTAGAGAGTAACGCGCCAACTCTCATGACGAATTCTAAATTAAGTTTATATTGATGTGAGAAAGTAGAGAGAGAGAGAGAGAGAGATAGTGTGTGAGCGTGTGCGTAATGAATGAGAATGAGAGACTGAGAGAGATAAAGGGAAAGAGCTATATATATAGAGAGAGAAACCGTAGGAGAGAGAAAAAGAAAGCGAGAGAGAGTTTTACTTTTCTTGTGTACACTTTCTAATGAGATTAGGCCAAAGAGATTTTCCACACATGCACACGTTTAAAGTAGTGCGAAAGAAAAGCTTTACTTTGAAATAATACGTAATAGCATTTTGGTAAATTAACGTCACTTTCCCTTTTTGACTCGGTAGATTATTATTTTCACTTCATTTTTTAAACATAATTTTACCAACACTTGCTATAAAGAGAAAAATTCAAGTTAACGAAAATAGATCTTCCCAAAAATCTGAAAAAAATGAAATGAAATTCTTGAGTTTTACGTCCCACGGTTATGCCGGTTAGGCTAAAGGAGACGGTGATGATGAGTAATGAATGAAATGGTGGAATGAAGAAAGTGGGAGGAAACGGGAGAACCCCGAGAAAACCCACGCACACGGTGTTTGTCCACCACAAGGTTCACTTGGCGAGAGCAGGGTTTGAACCCGAGACCCCTAGCACCAGAGGTGAACGCTCTACCACTGAGCCACCGCGCCCCCCCCCAAAAAAATCTGAATACTGCCCATCCGTTTCCGCTAGTCTAGCGGATACTGCGCGTTTCTTTTTTGTACGTAGTCCCGAATTCGATTCCTAGTGGGATAGATTTGATATTTAAACGTGTTATGTGATTTTTGGTTCCACGATAAACTGAAGATCGTCTCATATAGCCTCGGTGCTGGCCACACATGCTGAACCCCAACCAACAAACCAATCGAGTACTAACTTCTTTTGTAAAATGAGATCTTTCAGTTTAACGTTCCAGAAATTATGATCTTTCGGCGAAAGGAGACAATGATTAAACCAAGTGAATGACGATAGAAGAATTGGTGGAATGAGAAAGTGGAAGAGAGCAAGAGTACCCCATGGACACAATGTTGTCCATCACGAATTTACTTGGCCGGGGATTGAACCAGGGACCCCACACACCATAGGTGAGCGCTCTACCACTTAGCCACTGTGGCTCCTACCTTCTATTGTATTTCCAAATAGGCACAAAATATCCAAACCAACAACTTACTAGTATCAGGCAAACATAATAATTTCAATTTAATTTATTGTGCTATTTATATTGTCATTGACGCCCTTTTCATTATCAAAAGAATAATTTTTCTAAATACTTCAGATTTATAAAATTGGAATTTTTACAATCGTATTACAATCTTGACAATGCATATTAAAAATTATTCAGAGTTGATAGGTAGAGCTGCAGAAATTTTAATGAAGGTACATATAATTAAACATTGATGCATTGTAAATCAAGTACTTTAAAGCTAGTAAGTTCTGGTTAAGCGTTTTGAGAAGTAAGAAGAACATTTAGCTACTTTGAAAGCGCCTTTTTAAAAGCAGTTATAGGGTAATAACTAAAGAAGGACTTTAAACTGATGGCGATTCAGCGGTGGAGCAATTGTCTCTGACGCGAGAGATCCATGGTTTGATCCCAGACCAGGTATATTTTTGTGGAGGACGACATCATATCTGCGGGTTTTCTGCGAATTCTCCCGTTTCCTCCGCATTCTTATTTAACCAATTATTTCCTGGTTATTCACTTCCATTAATCATACATGTTCTGTAGCCAAAGCATAAACGTATCACGTTAATTGAATAAAAAAAATAGTTAAGGAGGGCTTTGCAGTTTTATGAAAAACTGCAAATTATAACCTCCAAATATCAGTAAGTGCTGAGAATGATTACAATAGCTTTCTCCGTCTGTATGTGTTTTGTTCCGATACCACTTAACTGTCGGGATAGAAACGAGAGGCACCTAAAAGGTGCGGCATAACAATACCAAATTCATAGCACTAAAGCACATGCTAAATGGGGTCGACTCCACCACTAGTCTTAGGCAACTAGAACCACGAGCAAAATTAGACAAGGTAATAAATATGAATTTAGTGTTAAAATAATTTGAAAATAACCAATGCACTTTTCATTAAGAATTGGTAGCAATAAGGGCGTTAAGGAATAGCTGGTAGAGCAAAGGAATAGCAACTAATTTTGAACAGTCTCACCCTAATTCGAAGTAGTTCCAATCTTCTCCTTCTTACTCATAGGTGATGTTTAGGCGCTGTCCTCAAAGTTCCAGTGACTTGCAGGCTGGGTTGTCCTGATGAAGTCCATGATGAAAACTTGTCCGACAATCAACCATGGCATTGACTGCCGGACCCCAAAGGCAGGGAGACTCCGATGTGTCTCGCGTCGTGGTTGAGATCCAAAGACCCAGATCGTGCTCTTTCAATTGCTTTTGACCTGACTGTCCCTCTGACGTCAGAATGAGATGATGGTGACACCACAAAATTTCCTGGTCGTGGTCGATTACCCAAAACTGACATTGACCAAGTCCATGTTTCTATATGTCGTCGACTAAACACAAAGTTCTCAAACCTGCTCCTGAGATTGCTAACGTTGTCAGGTAAACGAACCAAAAGGAGACTCACCTGAGTCAAAGTACTTACTTCTATATACATTACTTCCTTGTTGTAACATCGTGTCGTGGGTAAACGAACGAAACGGACAATGTCTTGTAGTAGCCTGACTATGAGGGGCCAATGAGGTCGAAACAATCGAGAGAAGCAATTGATCTAACAAAGCAAATTTAAAGCGTCGCGTGTGAGACTGTTAAAAGGTGAAGGTTCTGAAGGTCGCTACCAGTGTTTATTACAAATTACAAGTACAAAGACTTCCTCAATAACAGCTAAGCAATAGTTAATTAATCTTTCAATGCAAAGTCAGCTTGCGACGTACAACAGAATATTGGTGTTAATAACATCAGGCAGTGAACTCTTGAAGGCTGCTTGGCTTCCATTGATGGCTGGTTGAATTTCCACATGAAATAAAGATGTCCTAGCTTGTCCTTACTTCATATCCCGTAACAGTTTAATACAAATCTTGAGTTTAATTTTTATTTATTTATTTAACAATAACCACATACAGCTCAGAGGTAATTTAATACTGGATATTTAACAACCACAATAACAACGTAGGATTTGCAAAGGTATCGTCCAGGGCCTGTTTAGTAAATGCCATCCAGGCATTTGCCTGGTAGGATTGAGGGAAACCCTGGAAAACCTTACTCATGATGGTCGGCAGCAGGAATCGAACCCACGACCTCCCGAACGCGAAGCCAACGCTCTACCACTTGAGCTGCTATACTAGAACTCTGAATCTATATCCAAGAATATCCGTTAGTTTCCGGTGTTTAATGAATTCTTGTCCTAACACCCTATTTAAGAGATGTATAACATTATGTAAATTACATATATATAATAAAGATTCTATATATAAACTTAATTCTTTGAATATTTCTTCCAAATTTATCACTTCGAAGAAACTAAATATTGTGACATTGCTGGAGAGCAAATATTTGTATTGCTTACGATATCGAGAAATTTCTTGAGATGAAACTGGACATAACAACCTAAAACTTGCAAATTGTTTAAGTTGATGTTTCGAAACCCGTCAACAATGAATGCATGTTCTTTCTAAACATCTAAAAGATAGTTAAGAGATAACAATAAAATTACCATGGTATTACAGGTACGGATATCAGATTTTTCAGAGGAAAAATCGAAAGATTTTTAGCGATATTTAATATATATGATATTCATAAAACATGCCAGAAAAACCGTACAACGCAGGAAAAATGGAAGATTTTATAACTCTAATATTTCATGTATCATAGAATACTAAGGAAATACGTCTCCGGAAATTTCGCTGTACAATATAACAAGGTCCGGAGACAATGTCGTCATTTTTGGCACCAAATCTTCGATGCTAGATTTTGTCTTTTTAAAAAAGTGATATAAGTAGTGATCTTTTTAATTGTTTGGAGAATTGTTCAAAGTGAAACAAGACAAAATATTCTGTTAACTTTATTTGTAATCGTAAAAGTGTTCAACAAAAGGTTAAACGTAACTTTCTCTATATGCCAGATTATGCAACACTGCTGGAAAATATGGTTACAAAAACCTACTCTACTATAACTGATGTGTACAACACTGTACATTACTGCTGGTATTATTATTGTTATTTTAGATTGTGGTGTCTTGGTGGTATATTTCTCACCTCTGGTGCGTGGGGTCTGGCTCGATTTCAGTTCACACCAAATGCGCATTGTCGTGGACAAACCCGTGAGCGTGGGTTTTCTCTGGTTTTCTCCCGTTTCCTCTCACTTTCTTCATTGCACCATTCTATTCATAATCATCATCACAGTCTCCCTTAGCCTTGGATCATAATTGTGGAACGTTAAACTAAAGTGAAAATTATTATTACTACTACCTTACAGAAATCTTGTGTGGGCACGCATAATTACTCCATAGCATATTAACAACTTTGTACTTGTAAAAAGCATCTCGCATCAAAACTAGGTCATTAAGTACCTAATCGCAGCAGAGTCACTCACTAATATCCTAACCTGTAGCAAATACGTTTTAGCAGGTTTATCACGAAGTAGACATCTGATAATACTGTAGTTACTAGACACCTAAGCCATAACAAACGTGTCATACCAGAACTAGTTACTAGGTACCTCTCTAATTTTAGAACGAGCCTGGGAACTTACGTAACCAGATAGAAACACATACACGTAAATAAATTGCAATAGATAAATTCGAATACAAGGATTAAGAAAGTTGAATAAAAACAATCTTAACACTAATGTCATGTTTGTGTATTCTGCCCATGCTTATAAGATGTAAATAAAGAGATGTAATACTGACTACCTTGCTACACTATTTTGTTACATACGTTCACTCATTACGTTAGGTTCTCACACTGAACTTGACATGACCATCATTAGCAATGTTTGCACGTTCTCATCTTTCTAATTCCTATGCAATATTTTCTAGCTACCTCTATGAGAAATTTTCGCGAATTTTTCATATACAACTTTATACTATATACGTGTATACACTCAGAAACACGCACAGATTTAGAGAGAAAAAAAAACGGAGAAGTTAAAAAAAAGGCATGCTTTTCGCTTGACAAGCAAATATGCAAATCAGACTTCAGGTGTGAACTAAGCGTTACAATTAGGATAATACACTCTGAAATATTTCGCTTCTTCTAACAAAAGCTTTCTCATAAAATATATTATCCTTTCTGGTAATGTTCATTTTATACGGTCAAGCACTGTAAAAGTTTGTAGAGGTTTAATTGGAACAAACATCACATTTTGTTCCTGCTGTGTGCGGGGAAACTAAAAAAAAAAAAAGAAAAAAAATCTCGTCTGATTATTATTCAGTGTTTTCGCTAGTAAAGTTTGTGCTAGGCAATATGAGACCATAGAAAGAAGATTTTTGAAAGTTACGTCATTGAGCATAAAATCCCATGAGGCAGAGAAAAATGCCCTTTCTCCCTTGTGGCACCATGTCGCCCATTTTTCTCTCTGTTTCTCTTTTAATTTCCTAAATGAACGCTCCAATTTGACAATCATTCATTGCGGGGACTAATGTGAGGAAAGTTGTCCCATTGTTTCATTTCGAACTATTGTTCAAAATGCTGAACCATGATTCATAATATGCTCTAACGCGCTATATGTAAGTGTCTCTTTTCTATGTATGCGTGTGTGTGTGTCCTATACGACTGTACGTAAGAGCACTTTTCATTGTTGTGTTGCATAAACGGAAAGCCAAACAAGTGAACTCGTTACTAAACCAATATTACATTCAAAGCCCAACCTAACTACCAGCATTTTTTTCTGACCTACTATATACAGTATGTATATATGCATGTATGTGAGTGAACGTTTTAAATTATCGGCTTCATTAGTTCATTTACGTTCTAGCGCGTTACTGTGTACTTTTATTTTTTCAGTCATCAGGTCATGTTGTATGCACCGCAACTTTCTTTTTTGTTTCTGGCATGTAAAACAGAAAAATGTTCTATCAAGTTTTAAAGTCATGAATAAAACATGAAAGTAATAACATAACTTTGACATTAGAAACATAACTACTATAGTAATGAAGTTGCGAAGTTACCAATTGTATTGTAGAAATGTCTGATATGGTTGCTCAAAAACTACCAGTCATATGATTCAAACTATAATCCTTGAAACATAAAAAAAGAGAGTCTTTGCATCAGCATTTTGTTGTATCTTGATGTAATTCTTCTGTCAAAAATAAGTAAATAAAAATAAAATAACATTACATTATTATAGATGAGAAAAGCACAATTTATAATTGGGTATAAAATATGTTTGTTTTTCAAAGTTTAGTATCTCTTTTCAGCACCAAGGCTCAAGGACGCCGATCCTGGGGGGTCGGGAGTCTGGCCCTTCAAAGCTCATGTGGGTCCTCTACATTGTATTTATGAATAAATAATATTTGGCATAATTTGAATGCAGTTTGTCACAAAATCCTAATGTACGCGTTCTACATCCGAATGTCCCCCCCCCCTTCCCATCAAATTTATAGAGAAATCGGCGCTCTTGCCGAGAGTATACGAGACATGAATATTTTAAGGTGGAATATTGAACTTAAATTACTATTTATGAAGGAACTCTGTGATATAGGTGACTGGAACCTAGATCTGCATCTGAAGATGTAAGTCACTTGAGGAAGAATGAAGCTCTGAGGGTCTTAACTTTAACCCCAAATCTCTTACCTTTCCTTGAGCTCTGAGGTTCCTTGCTCACTTAGCTTACTTGGAGCTCTCTTGATGCTTAACTACTTTCTCATTGCTTGCCTGAAGGACTGAAAGCTCTTAACCACAACTTCTTAGCTTACCTAGAACTAAAAGTTATTTAATGAAGAAATTTACTTAAGAAGTTTCCAACAGATACGATCTACAAACATAATAATCTTTTACTATTACAAGTTATATATACTATAATATTACAATTAATATTTCAAACAAATTTATTAAGGTTAAAATAATATAATTAGTACAGTCTAATCACTGGAAACATTAATTGAAGTGACAAAAAATTATAAAGAAAAAAAAACAATTCTTATATTATGAACTAATTTCATGGATGTCTCAAATATATTTTTGGTACAAGGAAAATTTGAAAACTCAGATTAAACAATCCATGACATGGTAGTTTATTCACAGTGATGCATTGGTCAAGGGCGTTTTGGATTTAACCCACTTGAGTAACATATTATGGAAAAAAGATTTATTATATAAGATATATAAATACACAAAAATCACAATTGTCCTGAAAGAATATGCAACTGAATTTTGTCCCCCTCTTCATGAAATTCTTCCTACACCACTGGTTATTCAATAATTGTTACTAAAAAAAGTTAGTGGTATTGGTGAGATCGACTTATGCTTACACCATAAATATATTAAACCTCAAAGAAAGTAGGAGAAAATATGAGTGAAATATATTACTCAAGTAGTTAGTATTAGTTTTTTTTTAACGAAAATAAAATATTAATTTATGATGAACAAAAACCAAAATTAGAAATGCAACTATTTTAAATTGTTGCATACTCTTCCTTGTTCAACCCTGTCTAAAAAAACACACATGCCAATGCGAGGATTTCGAGTATACAAGTAGGCTAATCACACTTTATTATACTCACGTGTTTGTGGGTTATAAGTGAGCACAATTAAAAAACAGAGAATAACCAAAAATATATATTTTTAAAACTGGAATATTAAATAGAATTTTGTAGAATTCTATTAGGAATTTGTTGAAACTAAAATATCGATAGAAGTTCGG
This sequence comes from Thermobia domestica, assembly GCF_964235325.1. NCBI lineage: Eukaryota > Metazoa > Arthropoda > Insecta > Zygentoma > Lepismatidae > Thermobia > Thermobia domestica. The sequence continues at coordinate 137,680,200 of NC_137456.1, read as the reverse complement.
CTTGATAAAGTGCAGTAGAATAAACGAAAAGTAAACTTTAAGTTAACTTGCTACGGGTGATTAACGAAATTAAATAACTATGATGTTAAGGAATTAGTCCAATAAAAGTGTGGGAAGAAACTGCATATCCCAGAGAAAACCAACGAACACGACATCATCAACTCCGAACTTGCATATCTTGAGTTCGAACCAGAGACTAGCGCTGTATCATTGCTAAAAATGGTGCAGAAATAGATATTAACAGAATCAGCTTCAATCGCAAATACAAAACAAAAATCCTCAAACGCAAGTGATCAGAATGTGAAATACAAATTAGCTGTTAAACTTTTTTAGAAGAAACCGAACTCATGATATATTACCAAAAGTGTATAGGCAATGAATACCTCTATTCATCCACAGCAGACTTCATTATTGTGACATTAATGTATTCGTTTTTTTTCTTTACACGTTCACACTCGGTGACACAAGAGCGAACAAAAACAACCTATTACCTTTCTACTGAACGTTACATTAATATAAATGGTGGGTCCTTCTCTGTTGCCTGCTTCACAAAAAAATAACTTGTCACAGCATACTTTATTCATACTGTACTATCATAGCCGTCTGCCTTACACGTATATATCGTATATAATGCATGTGTATGTATTTGTATGTGAACGTGTGTATGTATGGGTGTCCAAGCCTATTCATGGCAGCTAGGGTTTTGGAGTGATACATAGTCCCCGGATATCATCTTATCAGGCGTCTCGACTGCCAGTTTCAGTGGACGTTGGGAACTCAAAGCGTTCCCATTATGTAGCCTCCGCCCATCTACACAAATAAAACTATGCACCAGCCCACGGCCCCTGTAACAACGAAACTCATCCTTTACGTTTATATATGTTGGGGGGAAGCAGAACACGAATGGTTATTTATATGTGTGAGATTTATTTTTCTTTGTATGCAGTACGTAGAATGCAATGCAGTTAAAGAGTAATGCAATATACGATATACAAACACCAATGCAGTAGTGAAGTTGAGTGGCGCAGGTATATCTTTTCCGATTAAAGTTGAATCAATGATGGCCCATAAATTTTTTCTCCTATTGTTGAAATAAAAGATACACGACGCATAGAAAAAACAAATAATCGCTCAGGAGTAATATTACGAGTTTACCTTGTCCATGTGACAGATAACACAAAGTATGGGGAAGTGATTTAAAAATAAATTGTTTTATTTTATACAAACTTCCCTCTATTATTCATATAAAGTAAAGTTTGAATGTACAGAGTAAAAATGCAAAAATTGTAATAAACTTATTACCTTTCATTGTAGATAGTGGAACAACATAAGTTAGTGTGTGATTAAGCGAATACGAAGCCACAAATACGAAAAGATGTATTGTTCAAATAGTCTACTGCAGTTGTTCTCAATTTTGTTTACCTGGAATTCCCATTCGTAAGCTCTACTTACTTCACGCCTGTCCTCCTACCAATACCCAGAGAAAATGTCACACATGGCGCATATGAAGTTCGCTAAAGCGAAATTGTAAATGAACATTATGTACAAGTGGTGCTTTATCCATAATTTCAGAGTTAATCTCTGTTAATAGCTTGCACTTCCCTTGCTCGCATACTGAGAACAATCCGTCACCCAGATAGCGGTATATCGCACAAATATACGGAATCCATACGTTTACTACGAAAATCTGTAACTGAGCATATGGTATCCCTATGCTACATACGTATTATCTCTTTACCGCTTAGATATTAATACCATACCACTGCAGGATGTCTGACATCTAACAGTCTTCTGTATATTACATACACCAACTGTAAGTTGCATACGTCCATCTGTATGTGAGATCCTGACCACCTATATACAATTATTTCTTTCATACAGAAAATGCGTATAGATTGAAAATTTATACGAAAAGCACGCATAAAGCATACGTTTTCAATTACACTTTGGCTCCAAGATGTTACATATAGTCATGTACAAAAAACACAAGACTTACGCATATAATCTACGTTTTTACGTATTCACATACGTTTTTTCCTCTCTGCACGTGGATATATCCTATAAGTTGGGAACCACTGGACCAGTAGCTAGTGCACGTCTTTCGTGCACAGGGTCCTGATTTTGACTCCCGATTAGGTAGCACCGAACACATTACGGGTGGTTAGGGTTTAACTTTGAATCCATGTTCCATATAGTCTTGTTGATGAAAAGGGGCGCTAAACGTTAACAAACAAACAATCAACAAGAAAGGGCTGTGAGAACTTTTCAATGAAAATTTGGATCAGAATACAACGTAAGAAAAAAATCTTGTTTCCACTGTGAATCGAACCTGATTTGTTTCAATTAGTGGGAAGCCGACTTCCTGACTACTATACCACCGGCAGCCCCTGGGAGATCCAAAATGCAAATATATTACAAAAGCTTGGTGAGTTGTTGTTCGAGTTAAGTAATTGATAAACGTCTTACTGCACGAAGAGAGCGAAAAACAAGAGAAGAGCACAGAGAGATAGTAATTGCTCTAAAGTTCATTGCTTGTTAAGAGACTTCAATATTTATTCCGTTCATCTGATCCTTCAAATAAAAAAAATTAAAAAAAAAACAATTGGCTAAACTAATAGACTTGACTGCTTTTGTTGGATAGTGACTTGTTAAACGGAACTTCGAATTCGCTTGATATTGCTCATAGCGGTTCTATTAAGAGAGAACAGAATGTCTCTCTCTCTCTCTCTCTTAAATTGTGTTCCTTTCTCTCTCTATTTTTTCACACACACACACAAACACAAACACAAAATGGTTCATGTTCCTCCAGTGTTCTCTTTTTTCAGTTATTACCTTTCTCTCTCTCTTGCTACAATTCCAACATATTACCCCTCGCGGGCCACCTTTTACCCCATAGTGGCTCTCAACACTCACTCATTCACTAGTGGTCTTCCTCACCCCCTCTCGCTAGAGCAACTGTTTCTCTTCTCTTTATGCTGTACTCTCCCCCTCTATACCCAGGTTCCTCTTCTCCCCCCTTCCAACTTACCCTTTAGCCTTAGTACAAGCGAAACCCAACGTGTTCTGTAATCCTGCTGAAAAGCCCTGTAATCCCGTCATTAGATCTTATCAGCACTTGGGGCTAGGCTGGAGCACAACTGGGACATGCTGTAGTTACTAATTACCAACACAGAGCACATTAAAACCGCTGTCTGTGTTTAACGCTTTTAAGTCATCATAAGTACTGACACATTCTGTATCATGTACCGCGCACACGTTATTTCTTCTTTCATTTTTTTTTATCTCATATATCCTTTGCTTTTGCAGTGCTATTTTTTAATATTATTTCTTTCCTTTTATTACTGATATTTCTGAATATCCTCAACCCCCTCAAATCTATTTAAACTTCTCCCCAAAAATTACTGAAATTGCATCATGTCACATTTAATAGGTTTCATCATAAAATAACAAACATATGTTCACAAGCTTCCACTTAGCACAGACAGATATTAGCAAGCTGGTTAAGTATATTTCTTTGCCTCGATGAACCGTTATGTAACATTTCCGTCGATTATACTACAATATGAGCAGAAAGTAGTTTTGCATCTTCCCATACATTTTCATATGTAAATTATTAATAGTTTTCTGGTATTAAAGAAACAATGTAACACTTCTAATAATGTAAGTGATGATAAAGTACGTTTTCTCTTCTCATGGAAAGTTAGTAGTTGTGCACATAGCTGCTTTTTGAGGCGCAGTGACAATATACTTGTTGAAGTTGCTTGATCATTAATTGTTGTCAGATTAATAGTATAGATATTAAACTGGTTCATGTCAAACAATTTCTTTCAACTTTCTCAGTAATCACGAAACATCAATTTTGTTACTTTATGATTTGTTTCTTTTTTTTAAAAAAACTTTATTATTGTTTAATATATTAATTAAGGCTAATAGGTTCCTCCCAGTTCTAATCACTTAAATTAAAATTTCTCCACGTTATGATATTAAAATATGTTACCTATATAAACATATAAAGTGTTTTCAAAACAGCAGAAAATATATCCACGAGTCAACATGAAAGTTGCACGTGACATACGTAGGTTTGCTTGGATGGAAAGTGGCCTAAGTTTGAAAAAATGGAACAACGTGCTAATGTCATAATTCTTATCTATACTCGAATACCTGTTTTCAAAGATTTTTGTAAAAAGGAAATAATTACCTAGACCAAAAACTAAATAATTTTGGTTTTGGTCTCGAATGTAACAGAAATATGAATTTTACATAAGGTGTTGAATTCAAAATTTCTCTCCTGGGAAATTTCGTTATTTACCTGGTAATTGAGGCCGTTTACAATCCAAGCAACTAATATGTCACAAGCGGAAATCTTAACAGAATTTTTATTATATTTAAAAAAAAAAATCATTTTTAAGAGAACTTTTGAACATAGTGACAGAGGTTAGAAATTTTATCTCATTGCGAATTGCATTTCACTAAGAGTTATACAGAACCTAACTACACAGACGTACGCATGTTTTCCTTTCCTTGGATGTAAATCAAACACTCCCTTAGATCTACTTAAAATAATAGATCTAGTTTAGATCGGCACCGTGGTCCCGGTGCTGATAGGAAATATTAAAATCTAATCAATACATGAATATTTAGACAACATCATTGATTAACCCTCACTCTGGTCTAGTTGCTAGCACGCGCATCTTCATGTGCGGGGTCCTGAATTTGTTTCTCAGTGAACTAACCATGAAATTTGGACGCATTACGGTGGTTCGGATTTCATCTTAAACTGTAGCCTACGTCTCGTATTCTATCGGAGTTGAAAAAGGATGCTAAACGACAGGAAACAACAAGAAAATCATTGATATTATATATATATATATATATATATATATATACAGGGGCGGATCCAGGATATGATCAAGGCAGGGGCTAAACCATATTTTGCCGTTTTATCCAGTGTAAAGCAGGATTGAAGCCCATTTTATCCAGTGTATATCTGAGCGTCAAGGGGGGGTTCTATACCCTTCCCTTGGATCCGTCACTGTATATATATATATATATATATATATATATATATATATATATATATATATATATATATATATATATATATATATATATCACGATGTATATCTCGACTTTCAATACACTGAAACCAAATAAATTACTATTTACACATCACAAATACAAAAATGTTGTTTAGTAAGCTTCTGTGGTATGAATTGGATTTTAGACAGAAAGTACTTAAAACACAAATTTAAGGCTAGTTCTAAGGTACTTTATTTATACGGTAAGGTACTTTAAGTTTAGTTTATTTATTAATATATTTTGAGGCAATAATGTTGTAATATGAATATTTTAATGTAGTTCTATATATTCCTTTCACTAAATAGAGAAAAATATGCCGCTAATGGTAAAAAAAAAGGCTCGAGAACAGAAACCGATACAAGGGAAGACTATGAGAAGTGTTCGTTTAAAACTGCCCTTTTGAAAATGTTAAACAAAAATGACTTGTTATGTTTGTCTTGTTCATCCTTCAATTATGTTTGGTGGACAAGATTGCAGCATAATACTAGCTTATGAGCAATGATGAATCTGTTCCATATATTCGACATTACATTGTGAATGTATTGAACTGGAAGAACTAGAATTATCTTTGTTATTGGTCAATGTAGCTTTTGTTTTAAATAAATTTAAAATTTACCAGAAGAAGGTAATATTTTTTGTGTTACGAAACAAAATGAAAGGGAAAATTTTGATAAATGATTTTTTTGTTTTGTTTACGCAAACTAAGATTGTTCCTTTGGGAAAATAAACAAATGCATATACAGTACGTATTTGTATAAAACACATTCTTACTCATAATCCCTTGCTTATGGTCAATCGTTATCAATAATGGCTTCCTGACACTGTGTACCTATAAATTACAAGTTCTAAAGAAAATATAAAGTCTATACCGTAGACGAACAACTCAAGGTACATGTTGGTAAGTAGTAGTGTAATGGTTCCAAATGAATGGGGAAATATGCAATTTCAACTGAACGGGGGAAAATCTTAAGTACTACATTCAAGGCAATATACATGAAAAAGAAATTACATTTTAGTTGTATATGTATTCTAGGCTAAATGCATACTAATGCTTTAAATTTAATTCCTGGGAGTCACAGTGGCTCAGTGGTAGAGTGCTCACCTCTGATGCAAGGGATCTCTTGTTCGATTCCCGCCCAAGCAAGTTTGTGGTGGACAAAATCGTGTTCGTGGCTTTTCTCGAAGTACTTCCACTTCCTCCCACATTTATCAATTGTTCCATCATCATTCACTTGTTTTAATCATCTGTCTCCTTTAGCCTAAAGTTCATATTCGTGAGACGTTACACTTTTAAGATTTCATTTCATTTCACTTTCATTTTAACTATTACAAGACATATAATTTAATTGTAACGGAAGTTTCTACCTCATAAATGAACATTATTATTTCACCTTGAAAGTGCCCTATTCGTAACGTTACTTTTCTTTGCAGGCTTTACACTATTTTGAATTCCGAACTTGATATTATAGTTTTCACACTTAGAAAACACACACACACACACACACACACACACACACACACACACACACACACACACACACACACACACACACACACACACACACACACACACAGAAGACCCAGTGGTTTCAAGAAGTTTCACTTTGATAACCAATACGACATTTACGAGTACGAAATTCTTAGTTACAAAATCCGAACAATTTCTTGAAATCACTACATTTTTTTAATCATTTGACATGTAAATGGCCTTAAATATCAATAAAAAAAATATATGTCAATTGTACTAACAAGGTAAGTAAGCATTTCTGATTTTATATTGCATGATACTCAAGATCGTTCATTGTTCCCTAATTCCCTGCCGGTAGATAACCCAACTTACAACATTGTAAACCTGGTTGCCTAACGTTACGTTATCTTGTATGAAGTTGGATTATAACCGTTCACAAGTGTAGTTCACCAAAAACAATGTTGGATTATTGCCGAGAGTCGAACTTACTGTGTTTTAAGAAGAATTTTGCATTATAATATTATAAGTAAGAGACTGCAAGTTGTGAGTGCAGCTTATCAGGATTTTTTTGTAAACAAAATGAATAAAGTAACACAAATACTATCGTTGAAATGGCAATGGAAATTTAAAAACATAGATAGACATCTCTTGGTATTCTTTAGACACGTAGATACATCCTACTGATACACTGAACTCCTTTCATCTATTATGACTCCAATAACGCACTAAATTAACCATTCTTATTTTTATAATTTAGTAAAAAAAATTCTGACTTTCTAAATTAACATATTCATTTCTTCGAACTACTACAAAGCTTTTCACCAGTATATATCTCCATCGTATCTTCAATCTAATTATTTGAGATCTCTTTTTCCGGAATAGCGAACTTCTGTGTATCTACATCATGTTTATTTGGATACTGTTACGAAATGATTTCTATTGCGTATTTCTAAATAGAAACTTTTTCTACACTTTGCGACCTGATTTCTGCGATTTTCTTTATTTCCTTAGAAAAAAAGTTTTATAAAGGTTGTATTATAATAAACGGTTAAATAAATCTCAGAATAATTATGTTCTTATTTTGAATGTTTTCTAGCATACTTCCTGAAAACGATATAGGTTTTAAGGTTAGTTTCGGAAATAATGTATTTGATCGACAATAAACTCTGGCTGAACGAGAGCTTCTGGTGGAAACTTTGTCTATATTTTCTTTCATGATTTTCCCATGTTCACTTTACTTCAATTCGGCTAGATTATGTTTTTATGTGATTGGTTTACGCGCGGAAGGCTCAAGTTCGATTTCGGGGGAGAGCTCTTGTAGTTCGAACCCCAAATTGTAGACGAACTTTGTATGTACACGTCTGATAAAGCCTAGATGCTGAAATCGGCGCTGAACTATAAACAACATTGTTCTGTCATAATCATTACATTCAACTGTAATTGTTGCATTTTTAAAGTGACGCATTAAACTAAAAGTATCGTTTAATTTATATTTCGAAGCTCCTTTACTATGTATCTCAGTAAAGTACAACATAGACTTTCTTATTGTTTTTATGTGAAAAACATGTCCATATGCAATATTCGTTTCCTTCTAGTTAGTTCTCGAGATAATCCTTCATATCTTATCATATTTAGCCAGTAACTATCCAATTACCTTTGAGTATTAACTTTTTCTATCATTTACTATAGTATAGAAATATAATTAGCCAATAGTGGAAATGTAGTTTAACTTATTTATTGATTTAATTTGTGTATTTTTTTTTAAAACGTGCATTTAACGACTTCAGTCAAATAATGTAATTTAATCATGTATTATTTGGTACATAAATCATCAGACAAGACATATTGAATACTATCAAACGCCCTTACGCGTCACTATGGGTAATATTTTGAGTTCTTCCTTCTGTGTCTTTAATAAGGAATTCGTCTGACCTCAACGGATCATAGGTAATTTGAACACTTCATATGGATATCTTAGTAAACAACCTCCACACTGTTTTCTCTCTTTCCTAGGTGAAACATCGAAGATCGATGGAAAACGTGTTCAATAATTTTAGATCAAAAATTCAAACCGAATTTCATGTCTTTAGCCTTAAAGAATTTCGAGATATGACTACCGTTTTACATCCTTCCTTAGTAGTATGTCACGTCATAAATCGTGTGTACTATCCAAACTTACGGTTTCCTGCTTGAACAGTTAGGCGTAGGCGTTGATCAGTCATTCAGTCAGAAGTTCATTTTTCATACACAGAGATTATTTCCTTTAGCCCTTAAAAAAATAAATTTAAAATTCTTTCTTGAATTCCTTTAATATTGTGATAGGAATTAGATTTTTGGGCTTTCGGTATTTTTGGCCATGTTTGCCTGTCACGTATGAGGTATCACATCCTCGACGATCACACTGTCCGGGGAAATGGAAGGAAGGGGAAGGACAGAAGTAGTATGGGAGTTGTATGTTAGGTACCATTCCGGCATTTGCCTGGTGTAAGTGAGGAAAACCCAGGTACATCTCACTCAAGATAGATGTCCGGAGAAAGCTTTTACACTTTTTGACCGAATGTCCCCACCGAGAATCAAACCTAGGACCGCACACGCACGAAAGACAAGAGCTTTAGCGTCTACGGTACATGGAACCACTTTAATATTGTTACAATAATTTTGATTTAAAGATGAATCTACTCAACGAAATAGTAACATTATCATTCTAACAAAATAAGAAAACTATATACTCTTTTGTACAGTCTTGTTCAACAAATTTTGGCCCCCCACGTTCTTTATAAGGCCATATTTTTATAACTGTTCGGTGAAAATGCGTATGTTTAGATTAAAATAACCATCTAAATTAACTTAAGAAAATCAACTTCTTTAAATTTAATTCTAAATGTGGATTGTAGTACAAAGCTTTTCAAAGAGAGGTAGATAACTAGAATTTTTTGAACAAAATTGTACATTTTTTGGAAATGCTTTAGAAGGAGAATTTTGCCTGATAAATGCCATAATCCTATGACTAATTCGAAATTGTCTCACTTTGTTTTTTTTTTTTCCTATTGGCATGATGATTATAATATTCCTAAGTTTTAGTATCGGAACTAAACTCTAAACTTTGTAATGAATAAACTTATTATGCGGGTTTCTTATTCTACTTCTGTATACATTTAAAATAAACGAAAATTTACTATTTTCTCAAATCAGGCTTTAACGATTGCTTAAAAATCAAAAATCCATCTCATATAATATTAGATATTTCCTTGTCTCTGTAAATTTATCTCAGAAAATTCGGAAAGGATTAGGCTTTCTCTATCTTCTTATAAGAAACAATGAACTCCAATTAGATGTTCATTGGAAAACCATGATTCAGTACAGTTGTTCTAGAAAGTCATAGTGTTTACATACATTATTTTACCCTTACAAATCTGATTCACATAGCAATTTGACACTTAAAAAAATATAATTCCGTTTTATGATCTATGAATTACTTATTGAGGTGATGTAGTTAACCTTGTTACGAGTGAAAAATTGATTAATTTCGCATGTGTTTCATGTTACCACCTTTAATCATTTATGTTTCATTTCTTCCTTGAATTACCCATCTGGTCATTTGTCGTTGAGAACGCATTTACACATGCTCACACATACACACACTTTCACTTGAAGTAAGTATTTCTGGAAAAGAGGCGGGAATATCTCCGCCCATCGCTAGCCATGCATCTTGGTTTCAAGTTAAATATGGTAATTCTTCATCCGAGCAAAGTTCAGGACAAAGTATTTGTGGTAAAACCAGATGTAGAGTTGGTCAGGAGGGAAGAAAATCTGGCTAAGGGGTGAGTGAGTGTCGTAGACTACTCTCGTTCGTTCATAAAATTTGCATAAGACCTCGGTTAGCGCGGTGTTAGCAGTTTACGCCCGCCCGAGCGAGTGCTCAACCAAAAGACTGTGGTAAGACTCAGGTTGTTGTGGTGTATATATCTTTATTCTCTTCCTCCTTCTTTGCAATGAATACGAAGAAAGGTCATGGTGTGAGTCAAACAAGATAATAAATATTCACATCAGCAGAGTTGATTTAGAATTTCCATTGCTTTTTGTTGGTAATTAATTTTTCCTATCGCACTATGTCTCTCTGAATTGGGACCAAGTTTTAACACCGTACTCAAGCATTTTTTTTTTTTTTTTTTTTTTTGTCGGAGAGTATATTTCCTGATCTACTTCCTAACAGTATAAAAAAGAAACACCACTGTAACTGCCATGTTGTGCTGTATAATATTAAAACTGCTTGTTTAATACCACTTCTTGGAACTGACTGACCTGATCTATTCGCGGTTGAAATGACGTGTATCTAACAATACAATGTTTTGAAGTTTCGTCCCAAGGTATCCAAGAACTTCTACGTATGATAAGAACGTGATTATTTTTTACAAACTGGTACCTAGCACCTAGTTCGACAAGGGAAAAGTACAAAATATTAGTGTTCTACGTTAAGGAGCAGATTCATTTCTTATGTAGTGCTAACAAAATACCCGATTTTTTGCACGGAGAGAATACGTTTCATTTTGGACATAAAGGGCAATGGAGGTTGAGTTTAGATTTAAGGGGCATCGGTACTGTTCGTTTCAGCAACATCTAAACTATGGATTCGACACTAATATCGGTCATTTTCGATCATTTTTAAATACCTCCACCCCTAAGTTGCAGGGCTAAATTTGGATTTAAATGGCATCGGAAGTATCACTGTTTATCTCAGCAACCCCGAAATATATGCATTCGACATTAATATAGGTATTTTTGATTATTTTTAAATATCTTCCTGTCCCCTAAGTTGTACCGTCAAAGTAAAATGATAAAAACCATTCCAGGCCTCAAACTAATCCATTTTGAAAATTTAATCGAGATCGGTCTGGTGCTTCAAGCGGTGCAAAGTCAGAAACATAGTGATTATATACAGATATAGATATAGATATAGATATAGATATAGACAGATAGATTGGTGCTAGAAAGGAAATATTTCCCATATAGATTTCGTACTGAAAAGGAATGTATTTCCCATATAGACTTGACTTTGTAATGGGTCATTTTCATCATACATCTTTAATAACATACTTTCCATGTAACTTCAATGCTGATAGAACTCCTATTCTAATTCAGCTTTGGTGCTGAAACAAAGAACCTCTTCACATATAATCTTGACATTTTCTATGGAGCCTTGATGAGGAAAAGGTGTTATACTAGTGTGCAAACATAAGGACAAGATAGATAAAGTTAGATAAAATAGTACGTAGTCATTGGAAATGAGTGAAAGCCCAACAGGATGTTCCCAGATGTCTACGTCACATACACACGAAGTAAGACATTGCATGACATGACGCTAGCGTAGCCGTAGCGCCGAAAGTGGTTACTCCCACAACACGATCAGTTAAATGAAAGGGACAGACCAATCAGTGTGTGTCAGACAGAGAGTTGTTACGATGCCCCCATAATGATACTCAAAACAATATAGCAAGGAACCAACATTAGGATGACTTGAAGCGGAGAAGAATTATCGGGGAACTGGAAGAAGGACAAAGTGTGACAAGTGTCGTCCTGGATTTTTTATTGTCCAGAGCATTGTTTTACGTGCATGAGAAGTGTTCCGAATCACAGGTAATAGCTGTGCGAAGGAGAGGTGGTGGTCGATCAAAGTAAACTGCTGCTACATTGTGCAACAAGCAAGAACGAACCACGTCAAAGAGTGGATGCATTTGCCAACACATTCAGCAGGACTGAAGGTGCCCAATCTCATGTTTTCCAGTGGTACGTCGACAACATAATAGTGTTCTCTTTGCCGGCAGTAGTTACATTATGTTCCGTTGACTCCTGCACATTGTCCGCACCATTTGCAGTGGTGCCAAGAATATCAGGACTGGACCGCGGAGAATTGGGGTCGCGTTCTCTTCTCAGACAAGACAAAATTCAGTCTAAGTGGTGATTCTGGGCGTACATTCATCTGGCAAGGGGTGGAAACACTCAACACACTAAGGCATACTGTCAAACATGATCCTTGCGGTAGTCCAGACGTCGAAAATGGCCTCAAACAAGGAGATGCGTGTCACCATTATTATTCAACTTTGTTCTGGAATACGCTATAAGGAAAATCAAAGATAGCAACCAGGGCCTTGAATTGAACGGTGTTCACCAGGTTATGGCGTATGCTGATGATGTAAATTTAATAGGGGATGATAGGAGAGCAATAAAAAGAAATGCAATTGTCTTATTAAACGCTTGCAGGGACATGGGTTTAGAAATAAATGCAGATCAAACTAAATACACTGAAGTGCGTCGAGACCGTAATACGACGAATTATGGATGCGTTAAAATATTAAATAATACTTTTGATAAAGTGGATACTTTCAAATATCTAGGATCAATATTAACAGATGAAAATCATATTCACGAAGAAATTAAATGTCGACTAAAAGCAAAGAATTCGTGTTATTCAAAATCTCTTGTCATCGCGACTTCTCTCAAGGAATTTGAAGCTTAAAATATATAAAACGATAATAATGTCTGTTGTTCTGTTTGGTTGCGAAATATGATCGCTTACTCTGAGGGAAGAACGTAGACTGAAAGTGTTTGAGAACAAGAACTTGAGAGAAATATTCGGACGCAAAAAGGAACGGGAATGAGGAATGGCGGAAACTTCATAAGGAGGAACTACACAATTTATACCATTTTCCAAACATTGGTAGGGTTATCAAGTCTAGGAGACTCAGGTGGGTAGGTCATGTAACCAGCATGCAAGAAAGTAGGAGCACTTTTAAAGTATTAACTGGAAATTGAATTGGAAGACAACCACTACGAATACCTAGACGCAGATAGGAGGAAAATATTAAGATGGATCTCACAGAAATAGGAATACAAAATAGAAACTGGATCCAGTTGGCTAGGGATAGAAGTCAGTGGAGAGCTTTTGTGAACACGGCATTGAACCTCCAGGTTCCATAGGCCATAGCGTTAGTTAGTTATACGTACAGGTGCACCAAGGACCATCCAGTAGTTGTTAATAGCGCTGGTAGAGAAATAGATCTTTATACCGCAACTGTCCATTGCCAACCTTGTGAGCATGTTGCAGAGCATACTTCGTTGTCCGTGTTGATCACACTACCGTATAAGGATCATTTCATTCCTGGAATCATCAGTGGGGCAGTGATGAGTCGCAGTGGGTTCAGTGTGAATTATTATTTCTGTATGAAAGTGGCATTCTATAAAAATGATATTCTCGTAATAACGTTTCTTCCTGTTGTTTCCGGTATCATAATATAACACTACTTTATATGTGTGGATGCCGTTTCATTGATCTATTCTACTTGGGAGTAACACATAATACAAAACTTATTTTTGTCCTTCAAATTTGCACATGTATTACCTTGGTGCTTAGAAAGGAGCTATTTTAAATATAAAAATGGTTTTGAAAGGAATATACCATATATTTCTAAATCTAAGACGAATTATTTTGTGCCCAATTTCGTGCGAGGTCGTCTTGCTTTGGTGCAGGTTTTCCTTTATGAATAAATTCATACGCTTCCATTAAGCTCTAATTTTATCTCCTTTCTTATCTACCGCAAGTGTTGAATGTTTGCACATTCAGTGGACCCTTCCAGTGAAACAGAGTAAGAACGCTGATTTAGTCTATATCAGATTTGGTTTTTAGGTAGTTTTATATTAAATTCTGAAAATATACCAAGGTTCAGCTATAGGTGTAGTTTTTTTCTAATCCTTTCTTTAAAACAAGAAGTGTTCTTGGATTCGGAGTAATCTTGAATTCAGAAATACAGAGTATTTCTCATGCAGTCTTCATTCTGAAAATGGGAATATTTCCCATAATGCCAGTGGGCGGTATTCAGAGAGAATTCGTTAAGAGTCTTCATCCCGGCGAAATTAAAATATCGCTAATTTTACAGTAATTATGTGATATCTTCAAATAGATAAAAGATAATCGAAATGTGGAACAACAGCGCCCTACACAATATTATTTTACAGAAGAAACCGTTATCACGCCTCACTTATCTGCTTTCGATTTCGAGCCATTTTGAAAATCGGCATTTATTTTCGCGTTTCTAAACAGCTGAAAACGGAAAGCCACTAGGTGACTTGTGATAACGGTACCTCACGCAAAATAATATTCTCTAGGGCGCTCTTGTTCCATATTTCAATTATCTTTTTATCTATTTGAAGATATCACATAATTACTGTAAAATTAGCGGTATTTTAATTTCGCAGGGATGAAGACTCTTAATTGAGTTTTAGTCACAGTCTAGTTAGTAGCATCCTAACTCTTTACTAAAGAAGGTGCACTTTTTGGTATGCAGAGTCTACTTTGAGTACAACTAAAAGGATGATTTGGGTATGATTAACTTAGATAACCCCAATGCATTGAGTGAGAAAAATAAATGTGGGCAACTACGGAAAAGTAGATCAATGCATGCGTAGTCTGTAAAAATGAAAACACATGAAATACGAAATGTTGTGTCGCACGCTAAACCGTGGGTAAAAGATTAGCCTCTACTTTAGATTAATTAGTCACATGTATTTTTTAACTTCGTTAAATACTACGTTCTAATCAGAGACTCTGAATACAATTTTGATAACCATCCGTTAGTCAACCTCATAGTATGGCTTTAATCAGACGTCAAAACGACTCTGCATAAGGCCCAGTGTGTCGAAAAGAGTGCATTATCCATATTATTGATGCTCGAGATCAAGCCTTGCCGTTGAAAGTTAATGGTGAAGTTCAACCACAGAAACAAGTCAAAAAAATACGCAATACTTAAAAAAAAATGAAGATCACATTTTGTTGCATGTGAAGGCTATTCAAAACAAAAAAAAACTGTCCAAGTAGAGAGTATCCAGAATGAGATGAAAACGTTACTTAGTAACTACTAAAACTACCTTCTATAATAATAGTAATACAATCACTATCTGACATCGAATAATTTTCTGTATTTGCACTTGAACTCCTCCTTCCGAAATAAATAAGTAATTTCACCTATACCATTAGCGCGTAACGAAAGAAGTGTCCAAAGATAAGACACATACCTACCAATAAAATCGTATTGAGCTCAACAATATGATATGTATGAATGCAAGTGGTCAGAACTTGTTTTCAGGAAGATCGAAAAAAGACACTTTTTGTTCGTAAACCTAAGAATTGAAACTCTATGATGTCTGTGCCATCTATTAAAGTAAATCTAATATTAAAGTGTGGGTACTTTTTATTATTACTAGCAAAATTTTATTACCGCATAATCACAATACACAGTGCGGTTAATGAGAAATAGACCAAAATTATTAACTCTTTAAATTAGTGGTGGTCACAGAAACAAGTTTTCCGGTTTCCGGGTTTTAGAAAAACCGGAACCGGATCTTGAAAATTAAAAAAACGGTTTCCGCCGAAACCGGTTTTCTCCAAAACCAGTTCGCTTTTCAATGAAAGCGGTTATCGGTTTTCTACCAAATTGCTTCGCTTTTCTTCAAAACCGGTTCCAGTTTTCTTCAAGATTATTTCTATTTCTGATCAGAATAGTGCTTCGTTGTTCTCCGGAAACCGATTCCGTTTCCACAAAGATAGTTCTATGTATTTTACAAAATAGTTTTCACCGAAGCTAGTTTCGGTGAAAAACCGAACCAGTTTTGGACAAAACCGAAATGTCGGTTTTTCGGATTTCGTTTTTCTAGAAACCGGTTTTCGTTTTTTATAAAAACCGGTTTTCCCCATCCCTACTGTAAACTTCAATATTTGTTTAATTATGACATTGTGTAAAGATAAGACCTATGTTACATTCAGTGCACGAGGGAATCAAGTCAACTTTTTTGTTAACTTTTCCCATGTATTTAGGCGTACTATACTATAGACCAGTGGGGGCCGCGGTGTCTCAGTGGTAGAGCGTTCACCTCTGGTGTTTGGAGTCCCGGGTTCAAACCCTGCTCCCGCCAAGTGAACTTTGTGGTGGACAAACAGCGTGTGCGTGGGTTTTCTCGGGGTTCTCCCATTTCCTCCCACTTTCTTCATTCCACCGTTTCATTCATCTCTTATCATCACCGTCTCCTTTAGCCTAACCGGCATAATCGCGGGACGTAAAACTCAAAAATTTCGTTTCATTTCATTTCACTATAGACCAGTGGTTCTCGACCAATGTATAGCGATATACTGCTGTGTTACGCAGTTCCCTAAAGGGTGTTGCGAAGTTTTAGAAGTTAAAAATCATGAAGAATTTAATCATAATTAGTTGAAATTGAGACAGACTGTACAAGTGAACACCTTCAGCGGTAGCAATAATGCTCGGTGCTAAATAGAGTCATTTAAAAAAAAACAATTGATTTCACTATCATAGTAGATATTATTATTATTTATAATAAAAATACCACACAAATGAGTCGCGAGGTACTAGATGTTCAGTAATGTGTGTCGTTAGTCACAGGTTGAGAACCATTGGTATAGACTATATAATTGGACTTAAATTTCTTGTGCTCTGAACGCCCCATATAAATAGATAGAGGGCATTTACCTGAACAAAATGACTTCCTTGATGTTAATTTCCCCTCTTTTTAATCTTTGGAAAAAAAAATTGAGGAAAGCACATTTTTGCGGCAGTAAAAACTATATCGTGCTTTGGAAAAAAATAATTGACATTTTCTTGTCTTAAAACGTTATTGTTTATTTATTTATGCACTACATTTGTAAACAAAATACACTATTATGTAGCAGATTGTTATCTATGGTTCTTTGTAACCTTCGAAAAGTGAGGGATATGGCCTAACACACTAACTTCTAACTGCTACATATATACTTCTAACAGCGATACATATACACTATGACAGTATACTTTAAGAGTGACACACATACTCCTAACACTGACACACATACTCCTAACAGTGACATACATATTCTTAACAGTGGCACACATACTCCTAACAGTCACATATATACTCTTAATGGTGACACAATACTCGTAACAGTGACACACATATTCCTAACACTGACACTCATACTACTACCAGTGACACACATACTACCAGTGACGACGTTCTGGTTTTCTCGGGGGGCAAAGGAGGGGCAGATACATTTTCGGGGGGGCGGCTATTTGCCATACCAAAAATGACATATTTATTACGTTTGACTTATTTTACATTTACGAGGAGCTGCTGAAAATGTCCTAGTCCAATCCAGAAGGAATGTAGGTACTAGGTAGAAAAATGAAACCGTAGTTTAGAAAAACATATCTGTGTATGTACAAATACAATTTTTCATATTAATAATGAAATTCTTATTGTTTCTCAGGCTTCTGAAATGATTGTGCGTGCCCAAACAGATAATTTCACGAACATCCAGATCCTAACTGTTATAACATTTTTGTTCCACCAAGGAAAGTCACCGAAGTATATTAATTAGGAAATCGGTGAAACACCACTGGACTCTCCTCCGTTATATACAGTGGTGAAGAGGTAAATGGCTTAGTATAAACGTGGCGATTTCTCAACAAATTATGCTTTACACCCAGGATGATTAAAAGCAATGACTTCCTGAAATCACGGATGCAATTTGTGACATTATTCTTGAAAATTGCAGCATTTCAGCCGTGGTGGATATAGCCCGGGGCCGGAGGGCCTAGGCCACCCCAGTTTCTGAGTGACAAAAATAATTTAAGCTATTATTTATATAGTTTTTTAAGTGTGTAACTCACGATATACATATTATAGTCTGAGGTCTGGCTGCACCCCGCTTTCTCAGTTTTTACCTTCTCAGCAAAACTTGTGTCAGAGATTCTTGGCATTTCTTTGGAACTCGTCGGTGGCATAATTCAGAATGGCTTGGGTATGCTCAAGTTCTCGGCATAATGGGTTCCCAAATGTCAGGAGAATAAAAGAGTGACGGCATTAAGAGAAGTCTTCTTCCAATTTGACCGTAATGCTGATCAATTTCGCTAACGAATAGTAATCATAGATGAAATATAGTTATACCACTATGATCCGGAATCGAAACAACAGTCAATGGAGTAGTAGCACTCATTTCTCCATCGCCCCAAGAAGTTCAAGACACAGAAGTAGGTTTAGAAACTGTTTGCAACATTCTTCTGGGACAAGTATGAAGTGATACTCATAGACTACCTCCGCAACGGTCAGATATTGAATCCAGAATCTCTACATTACTTAAAAAACTGAAAGAAAATTCAAAGTTCAACGCCGCGGAAAATGAAAAGAAAGGAATTCTGTTCCTTCAGGAGAATACGCCTGTTCATCAAGCCCCTGCGAACACAACTGACATTGCATAATCTAGGATTTCAATGTCTAGATCATCATTCTTATTTAGCAGATTTAGCTCCGTCTAACTATTACGTGTACTTATTTCCCAAACTTAAATAACACTTGAAAGGACGCCATTTTAGATCTGAAAGGCTATGAACAGTGGTGCGAGGAAATCTTCAGATTTTTTTTTTTTTTTTTTTTTTTTTTTTTTTTTTTTTAACTTTTCTGCAAAACTGTAGCACTGTACAAGGTAGTATATTGACTCGCGGGGGGAAGTGTAGAAGAAGTAAAACTTCACCATTCCACGTGCACTCTTTCTGGGTTGGGCTACGAATTTTTCAGCAGTTCCTAGTCAATATGGTAGACATCACGTCAGTACTTTGAAACAAAATAAGTAAGGGAGCACTAGTATAAACCAATTACTAACTAAAGATCAGCACTCTGACTATACGTTTTATTGGGAATCAATTTAATTCCATAAATTTATTATTATCATTTGCAGGAAGGGAAAACACAACTCTTTTTATCCCCTTTAAAAAAATAAGCCCTGGTAGTTGCAAACTAAGCTGTTATAAGCACATCCTCTGAATATTGAAAGTCGAGAATAATGTTTCAGAAAAAAAGAAGTATAGAACCTTTAAATAAAACAAAATATGAAACTGTAAACCTTCAAACCTGGATAAATACAAACAAGTTACGTAACTGGTTTTACCTTTCTGTTGTTTCTAATCGAAGTTGATCCAATGAAATGAAAACAAGTCGACCAAATCTACTATTGTTCGCTAGGCACAATAATTAAAAATCATAAGAAAGAAGTATAACTAAAATTTACCTCAAAAGGCGCATGCGTGCATACCTAGACGCTCAAAGAAGAAAGCTTTAGGACTAATCTGCCACATAGTAAATGCATGGAAAGTAGACTACAATTTGACAATGAGATTGATTATGATACTCATATAAAATACTACATATAGAATGTTTCAAGATTGTAGGAGTCTGGGGGGGCAGTCTAGGCGGCAGTCAGGGGAACAGAAGTAGCTACTAGGGGGGCGCTCGCCCCCCTTGCCCCCCCTCTGGCGTCGTCACTGCATACTACTCATAAAGACGTAAGATAAGTCAATAAAATTACTAACAAGCAAGGTTTTCCAAGTGTCTATGAAACACATAAACAGAAATATATGAAAATGAATTATTAGAAAAACATACAGAATGACTAAAGGAACATTTCCGAACAAATACATTTAAACATATCAATGTAGACCTAAGCTTTATTTGCAAAACAACGTAAATTTAAGAATATGTTAAAAGAAAGTAAAGAAATTAAAACTATGTTTCATGATTACGCCGCCAATACACAAGATGAAAACTGAAAATGAAGCACTAAATATAGTTCAATTTTCACAGACTTCACAAACACTTTGGCCCTTGGAGATAATCGAGCACATGCAGCGTGGCTCCAGAGTAAACAAAGCTGACAACGCAACCAACCTTCTCTGGCTTTGGACATACTGTAAAGTTCGTTACAGTAAATACATGGCGCATCGTTATAATATTCAATGACTTCCAAATCCTTGGCTAAGGCACTAGACTCGTTGTCGTTTTCATTACTAAGATCAATAAAGATCCTACGTTTCACAGTTCTTTTTTATCTTCTGTGTGCTGCAGTTCTAACTTTAGATTCATTCTTTGCTTTCAGTTCCATGAGATATGGACTACTTGTGAGGAGTTGACTTCCTTTACACGTAGTTCTCCTTGTTTTCTGTGTTCGCCTTTGCTTCGAAGCTCGTGGTACTGCAGATAAGTGCTCAATGAAGGTTTTAGGGGAAACTGCTACAGGAACCTCTGAAACATTTTCCTGCTCTAGTGTAGATGGGCCTTGTTCTGAAGGCAAAATATTCTCAACGGAAGCTGTGTTTTTATCTTGCTGGTTTGTGACTTGTTCATATTGTGCATTCGAATCCATACTTGGTCCAGTTTCGTCCACTGGCTCAGGGCAATCTGTAGTAGCAGGTGGTAGATACAAATGGTCTGGAAAAATATCTTGGTTGAAAGGACATATGCCAATTGCTTTGAATCCATTAAGGGCATTGAGCGCTGTTGCAGATTTCAAATAAACATTCAAAAACAATTTGGCGATTTTACTAAGACTCACGGTTCTTGTCGGATGTGCTTTCAACCACCTTTCTAAATCTTGATTGTAATATGTGGCAAGTGCTCCGAAGAAACTTACATCTAATGTCTGAAGGCGATGTGTACAATGCGGTGCCAGTCATAACATGACCACCCCATTTGCTTTGGCGTACTTAATTGCTGGAAGATACTTATGGCTACCATGACCATCTAACAGAAGTACAATTTTGTCTTCTGTTGATGGTTTTACGAAACGAAGGAAGTGTTTCATCCACATCTCCAAGAGCTCTCCTGTCATATGACCATTTTCTTGATAAAGTTCTAATGTACCGGGTGCAGCACCATAGTAGAGATCAGGATTGTATGTCTTTTTTGGGTGTATCAGTGCCGGCAGAATAAACTGTCCAACTGTGTTACAGCAACACACTGCTGTGACGTGAATATCTCTTTCTGCACTTGTCAGGCACCAACTTGTTTCTTGCCTTTTTTTTGCTAGGATTTTAGATGGTTTCTGAACAGTGGTGATGGATGATTCATCCATATTGTATATCCTCGTAGTCTTAATATTTTCTTTCTAAAGAGTGTCACTTAAAAGATTAAAGAACTTCTGAATTTGCGGACGATTGAACGCTTGAGATCTGGCGGCAGACGTAGCTCCTGGATTCCTTAAGGATAGCTCTGGGTGTCTTGAACAGAAAGCTTTGGTCCAGTCCCATCCTGCTTCCTTTTTCACTCTGTTGAAAGGATGCTGTATCTTCGGTTGCTCAGCAATCTGGTATGCTAACTTTTGAAGGTCTCGCAGTGTGATGCGAAATAAACGAGATTCCATCTCTGGAATGTGTTCAACAAGAGCTTGTTCCAATCCTGGCGATAAAACTTGAGTGAATCTTCCAAGTTCTTTTGTTGCTTCCGAAGCTCGAATATTTATCCCTTCCACTATTCTGCGAAGTGTTGATTTAGGCATGTTGAATGTATCAGCTGCTTTCTGCCAACCTACCATTTTCTTTTTTTATGACATCTATGGCGTTCTGCATGTCGCCTTCTTGCCAGCGTTGTCGTTGATCTTCTTCTTATATTTTACTATTGTGGATCTCCTATGCTGTAAAAAAATTAAAACCATAAAATAGGCCTATAATACTATTCCAAAACAAATACAATGATGAGAGAAACACTGAGTTCCATTTAAGGGGCGATTTCACAAACATTGCAATTTAATTTTTCATCAATTCAGGTAACCATATTATTCTTAGATAACTTAATTTAAAGTTCAATATTGTGTTTTGAAGCACTATCTCTGGGGTGACAGAGTCCAGGTGCACTGAGCCCCTAACATGTGTGTGTATTTTTTCCTTCAATTCATCCTAATATACTGTAGTTGAAATGTTTTGTGAAAACATCCCTAAGTTAGGCCTACAACAGAGTACAACAACATTTACAGCTAGAATAAGCTACTTCAAGTCATCGTCATGTCCGTATACTTATAGAAACTGAATATCATTTAAATATATTTGAAGGAAACTGCATAGAACACCACAGAACTTCGGCAGATTAAACCAGGGCAAAATGGCATAGTACAGTATTTACTGTGCCATCTTGCCCTGATGCTCAAGGGATACCAAAACAGGTAGCTGCCCATTATGTGAAAGCTTAATCTTGAAGTTTCTACGTTTAACCAACCTTTAATTGAATGTACTTTACAATTGATATGTTTAAATGTCTGTACTTCCTCCCGTTGTAAACAATTCAACATCAAAAACAGAAGAAAATAAAAGTTTTACCTTCCAAAATCACTTTTTCGCTGATAACACCTACTGTGTTTCACCTACACACGCGCCATTTTTACTCACCAGTAGTGCTAGATCAAACTCTCATTTAAACCATTTACTGCCTGTTTCTAATCAAACACTTTTCTCAAACAGCCACTATGCCATTTGTTTCGGTTTCCCCTACATGCACAGAATAGCGTGTATTGCCATTCTATTTTGCAACCTGCCTTGTTGATTTTGAAAGGCTTCGCTTGATAATCTCCCTAACTGTGTTCACTTTCTCCTTGGACATCAAAGCCGAACGTCTACCTAATCTTTTAATATTCACGAAATTTCCGGTAGTCATTAATTTTCTGTTTCAACTTTTAATTGTTTTTTCAGCCAGTCCAGCTTGTCTCCTATGTTGACCCCTCCACCACTATTGGACCTGAATCAGAGGCTGCTACACCTCAAATCTTACTGCACATTTTGTCTCTCTCCTCAATGTTTAATCGCCCTGGCATCTCCGTGGCTTGAAAGGAACAACTAAAGCTTCATAGTATCTGAAACAATAGGAAAACAATGGTATACTTTAGCCTATAAAACAATATAACTTTCGTTGCTATCTACACATAACATCAATTGAAATTCACAATTCAAAATAGACATTTACTTTCCGCCCACCCTGCATTCACCTTTCATGTCTTTTCGCCGTTTCGAAACAGCCAAATCGACTTTTTACATGAAATATTCATATTCTGTATGTTAACTATAGGGTATAAAAATGTCGTTGCTTATTATCATACGTATAGTAGTACAGTAGTAGTAGTAGTATAGTAGTAGTAGTAGTAGTATAGAACAGTAGAAATGAAATAAATTATGTGTTTCGCTCGCTTTGGAATGAGTGGTATAGAAAATATTTAAACAAAATTTTCAAATTTCAAGAGTAAGGAAACATTCAACTTCTCTTTCCAAACCCTTCCTTAGATACTGAGTTTGAGAAATAATGCCCTATCCATGGTGAACATTTTGAAGAGAATATTGGTACAAAATTTCAGTTATTTGCGCCAAATTATTTCGAATATCTAATGAACGTCGGATAATGTTCTGAGGCTAAACTCCGTCTTATCCTCAGTCTAGGGTTCAACGGGAAAATTTGTAAAATATTTAAAGTTCCTAATCCCAACTGTTTCAGAAGTCTATTAAATGACGAAAAGTTCTTTTTCAAGACCTCTTTGAGCCCTTAAGAGCAGCATTTAAAAAAAAAAAAGTCTGTGTCATCCTCAGCCTGGAATTAAACAATAACGTATGTACAAAGTTTCAACACCAAAAAATTCAGTAAAGGTTGAAAAGAAAACTCCCCGTTTGCTAGTAGAAGATACATTTTGTTAAGTTCACACTTATTATTAGCCTAATGCAGTGATCGTATTTTGAGAGAAATTTCACTAATCTAGAGAAATTTCATATGTAAATTTAGCAAAAAAAGAATATGGGAATTTTTCTATGAAAACGTCAAAATCCAGGGAAATTCTCTCGCTGCTGACTGATTCACCATTATGAATGCTAAACTTTTTCTTTGTTCTTTAGAAATAAACCAATACAATAGTAATATAGTTTGTGTGTGTTCAAAGTAGCATAATTTGCACTGATTTTTTTTTTTTTGCTAAGAAAATATAAATAAATAAATAAATGAAAAAAAAGTAAAAACAACAGAAGCAAAAAGTAAATGAATAAAAGAAATGTGGTTGGCACTTCATTTAATATAACTACGTTAATCTTATCACATAACTTCTGTCATAAGAATTGGATACTCACAAACTAGGGAAAATTTAATAAGAAAAGGGAAATTTTTTATGCCAATCGAGGGAAATTTACTTAAGGAAACCTTTGAACACTGGCCTACTATGTATTGACAATTTTCTGCTGGTAGTACCTCACGTACCACTCTGATTTATTATTCAATTTGAATCTGTAATGATAGTACTAATTCCCTAGATCTAAGAGTTACAATCGATAAACTGCAAAGATGTTTTGAAGTCCCTCTTTCTTTCTCCGTACCGGTTATTTTTCGTAAAATGTCTGGTGTTTTCAGCCTGGGGTACAAAGAAACAATTTATGCAGAACCTTCAAGTTCCAAATTTTAAAAGTTACGAGAACCTGATGAACAACAGAAACCATATTTAACAACTCCCTCTCTTGACTTGCGTTTCGAAATATCCCGCTTTGTGGAAACATTTGCTCAAAACTTCCAGTGTCTATTTCTAATTGGTTACTACGAACAGCAAGACATATTTTTAAGATTCTTTTCTTTCTTAGACATTATATTGGAAAACTGTTTTATTATCAATTTGTGGTTCAAGGATAAGGTTCCTACGAAATTTCAAGATTCTACACCTAATAGGGTGTAGCAGGGGTTCGTTACAACAGAGACAGATCGCAACACTGTTAATATCTCCTCAACGCGAACAGAACGAACCTGCCCTTTCCATGCGCATGCGCACTTTGTAGATTAACAGACGTGGTTGAGTGTTGGTGACTGCGAACTTGTAATTGTTGATAGGGAGAAGAATTGTTGTTTTCAGACCAGGTGAATAAAATTCGAAGAATTTATTTTGAAGTGATTGGCGACGAGTACAATAACTTAAATAATGGTATTAATGAAACACATGTACTTTCACTTATAAAATAATGACAACCATGCTTACAATGAGATTTATGTCGAAGACATTTTCTTCATTTTGTGAAGTAAAGTGGATAATGGGTAGGCAAGGGCGCCGATTTCTCTGAAAATTTGGGAAGGGGGCATTCAGATGCAGAAGGTATATATATGAGGATTTTAAGACAAAATTGCACTCAAATTATGTCAAATATTGTATATTCATAAATACAGTAGGAGGGCCCACATGAGCTTTGGGGGAGCCTCCCGGTCCCCCAGGGATCGGCGCCCTTGGGAGTAAGTTGCAACAGATGTCGCAACATTCCCTGGTACAATGAAACAAAAAGTTAAATAGAAGAGTTTTCAAGAAACCAGAGAACAAATCCAGAAAAGGAGACGTAAAGATACTCCGAAAAGAAACCGCTTTGTGAGAATACTGGTAGTTCATTGGATGATGAGAACTCTTCTTTAGTATGTTTCAAGCCACATGAAACATGATGATAGAGGGCAGTGGGTACAGTGCTTGGAGTGTAACGGTTGGGCTCATTATAAGAAATGTGCGAAAGAGGATTAGTTTTATGTGTGTCATCATTGTTTCTGAGATTAATCGAAATGTTGTTTTTGTTTATATATTATTTTTTCTGTCCTACATACGTAATCTACAAATAGCTTGTGAAACTTTTAGGCCTAGGCCCACTTAAACTTCAAAATATTGTGTAGTCTATTTGGTAGGCCTATGAGTAAGATGATGGCACCACATGAAACATTCAGCACAGATTAGACTAATAATAATAGTTTATCTTTTTTAAAGAATATAGACATTTTTAGTTAGTTGTGTTAGAAAAGACAATTTGCACTGTAGGCTTTACCTACAATGTCAGGATGTTCTGAACAGTAATCAGCATAATGTTTATTTTGTTCTTTGTGTGATTTAGTATGTAAATGTATTTCACATTCATACTTTCATTTGTATTTGTATGTGTTGCATCAAAAGTTTAGTGTTTGGAAATTTTATTTTATTTTATTTTTTTTAAGAAAAGTACAAGATTATCCAAGTTCTCAAATTTTCTGTGAAAGTAGAATATATATATCTCGCCGTATAACTTCAAAGTTTGGTATGTTCAAAACCAAAAGTTATACTTTTTTTTA
Organism: Thermobia domestica; assembly: GCF_964235325.1. NCBI lineage: Eukaryota > Metazoa > Arthropoda > Insecta > Zygentoma > Lepismatidae > Thermobia > Thermobia domestica. The sequence goes on along the minus strand of NC_137456.1, from coordinate 137,653,700 downwards.
ATTTGAAAATTTTAAAAATTTTGCAACTAGCCCCCGTCTCCCCGTTACATAATTCTCTATTACTCAAAGCTCTATTACTAAGGGCTATTTCTCAAACTACCCGACTAATAGTACTTGTTCATACACTTGTGATACTAGTGCAAATATACAAGTTTGTGTTCCACAACCTACATGAGTAAACTAAAAATACAAGTCTGTAGATTAATGTTACAAGGACACTTGGCTTCCTTTATCAGTCATTTTGATGTTGAGTTTTAGAGTCCTTTTCAGCAACGAGGCTATATGAGACGTGAACCTACTGCTTCACGTGGAATAAGAAGCACATGAACTCCCGCCGGGAGCCCAACCCGCGTATCCCACGCCAAAAGCGTATGTTAACGCTTAGCCACAGAGGAGGTCTATCAGTGATTTGTTTAACAGAACATTAGCGTGGTGCAGGGGCTTATAATTTACTAATGAATGTTCACAAGAAATTGGAAACATGTGCAGTGTTTCTATAACTTCACAAGAATAAATAATATGGTGTTTTCCTGTTTAAATAATCAAGAAGATGAGTCTAAAACTGAGTGCAAACTGTGGCAAAGTGACTGCACAAAATTATGTCCATTGATTTGTCTAATACTGTCTATGAAGAAAAAAGAGTCAGTTGATTCTAAGGAAAACTTAAAGTACATATTCCAAGGAAAACGTTCAAGCAATTTAATATTATTTTATTTTTGAACATTTAATTTACATTTTAACTTTTTGCAATGCCTATACGTATGTGCTTTAGTACGTTTTACATTTACAACATGCTTTTTGATGTGGCGACCAGTCGTTTCTTCAGAAAAAATGTTCCGGGGAGCACACTTAGTATTCTATGAGGGCACTGCTGATTCTATTCCATTTATTATAACATTATTTTGGTCTCCTCCGGGGAGTTCTCTTAGAGCTCCGGGGGCCAGTACCCCCCCCCAAAAAAAAAACATATCTGAAAGAAACACTGGTGGCGACATAATAGGAATTCATTTATATGTTATTCAATGTTTGTATTACAACTATAAATCCGGACACTGGTTCTTTATTACTGAGCCACATTAAATCATACGCACACTTCGTTTCTATTTGATTCCATTTATTATTTATATTATTTATTTTTTTATTTATCTGGTTGCCTGCCAACCAGATATTGACAAACTCATTATTTTATGGCATCTGAATATCTTTCTGTATATTTGACAATTATATATTTGTAACTAACTTCTTCTTCGAAATAACCTGGGTTAGTACATACAAAGAAATACTCATTGCCCCAAAAATATAAGTATATACAACGTATCGTTGTATATAATGACGCCCGAACGGAATTTCCTTTTTTTATTCATTAACTTTCATAAAAAGGAAAAGAATTCTGGACCGTTTATATACATATGGATCATTCGAGTTTTCAAGTACACTCGTATATAAAAAAAAATACAATTCATATAATTATACATATATATATATAGTATTTAATTCTATAACAGTATCATTATCATATTTATTTATCATATTTATTTTAAACCTTATTATCATCTTCATATATTTATACGTTTCATCGACGATGAGGCGCATTCGAAATTAGATTAAGAAGTTATTTAATTCCTTTTTCGGGTTCATTAAAAAGCTTTTACAATTTGTTTGATTCCTTTTCGGGGCCATTACATGCTTTGTTACAATTTAATAATTATTTACTTGGGCATCATGAAGAAGGTTTTGAAAAAGATGTATGTGATATTCATATAGTCGTTCTTTGAACGCCAAAATGATCAAATATAACATATAATTAAACAAAATGTAAATTGAGATTGAATTATCGATAATAATCAGGACATAGCATATTAATTAACGTCTTATTAACATCATGACATGAATAATGAAATCGATGTTATATGTTGGCAATCATAAGAAAAACACATAAATAGTATGGAACATTTGAGAAACTCAAGATTAAATAACATAAAGTAAAACCGAGAAATCATATTGATAGTTGAAGCAAAATCAATTGTGTACGTTCCCTTCAGACGCCGCAACTCCAATCTAGGTTACATATCCAACAAATTCAGTCATGGTACACTGATAGTCACAAACAGAAACACAGCATTGCACGTTAGTTACTTCCATAGTTCTACGTTTCTTACTTTTCTTATCATAGTTCCTGCCATCTGCGCAACGTTTCTGATAAATCGTATTATTTTTGCTACAATTAAGTTGCGTCCTGTTACCGACAAAATTAGGTTCGGATATACAATCATTATCACTAGGATTAGGCTTGGTTACTTTACCGGTAAAATTAGGTTTAGTTCTTCTTCGCTTTAATGGCGACAAGATGTCATGTCTCCTAACATATCTGTACCTCTTCTTTCCATATCGGTACTTTGTCCTTCCACGGGTTTTATTTCTTCTGGGGTTAGGTTCAGCTGTATCACCGGTACACATGTATTTAACATCTTCCAGCACATTGGGATCACTCTTCAATTGCACATGAATACATCTAAGTTGGTTTTGATCAATTTTAGCTTGGCTCATGTTGCCACTATACTGTAACATTGAAGGATTTTTAAAATCCCTCACTGCCATGCTTAGATGGCTGACATCAAGGCACTGTGTCATGTTCCATAAGGATATCGTCGGATTGCTCACTATTATCATATTAGTCTTGTCACTAAATGTACAGTCCAACTGATTCAACTGAATCGGGTAGTCTGGAACACACGTCTTCTTCCTGAGTTTCACAAATACTGGATTCAATTCATGTTTAAGATTAATATTGTGACATGATAGATACTCAACATGATACTGTGAGTTCAAGTAATCAATAGCATTCACCAGACGAAAACAGTTGTACCTTTTCACACTTTGATGCGTACCGAAATCATCATTACAACTTGCATCCATGAGGCAATCAAAAGTATGCGATTGAAAGGAAAAGTTGGGATAGTCTGTTCCAATCAACACGGCAGTGTGTTTCCGTGAAGACTTCGCAAATTCTACCCATGTAGATTCGCAGTTTACCTTTTCCTTGGTGTCTATATTGCCTAAAGATTCAGGGAGTCTCTGCCCTATCTTGCTTATTACCTTATCCATCTCTTGTATCCGCAGTTTTAATCCATCATTATGCTGTTGTAGTTGCTCTAGGCGCTTATCAACATATTGGGCTTGCTGATCCGCCTTTTGATCTAGCTTTTCTAACTGCTGGTTCAATTTAGCAAATTGTTCTGCTTGTTGCTTATTCAATTTAGCAAATTGTTCTGCTTGTTGTCGGGACATTTCCTTCAAAATTTTCAACATATTGGATGAATCTATTGTTTGGCTGTCCATCGTTTCACCAATGTCTGGCTCAACTTGGATCATTTTCTACTAAACTTCAAAAACGCTCCTTCTCAATTCCCGGGTTTCTTGTACTATTTACAACGATAAATCCGGTTCTCTATTACTGAGCCACATTAAATCATACGCACACTTCGTTTCTATTTGATTCCATTTATTATTTATATTATTTATTTTTTTTATTTATCTGGTTGCCTGCCAACCAGATATTGACAAACTCATTATTTTATGACATCTGAATATCTTTCTGAATATTTGACAATTATATATTTGTAACTAACTTCTTCGAAATAACCTGGGTTAGTACATATAAAGAAATACTCATTGCCCCAAAAATATAAGTATATACAACGTATCGTTGTAGCATGCTATGATAAATTACTGTATATAGTATGTGTTAGATAATAATATTAATCTTTATTGTTATAGGTTTACTTATGCTAGGCTAATATATGTCCCGAGCGCATGGATAATCCTTGTGTGTTCCAACGAGTCCATGGGTGTGACAGTGTGGCACATGTGCTATTGCCTGTTCATTTACTAAATATTTCTGTGTCAAATTACTACGAAGCTAAATATCATTTAATTACCTCATTACATTCAAACTATTTAATTTCAATTGTGTAGTCATTATTTTTGAAAGAATTAGCACTACAAGCACTACAGAAAATAGCCAAACCGATAGCATTGTATTGGTTTTCAACGTATGTGTTAGCTACCTTGTATATTTCATACGTGAATAGTGAAAACGCTGTTCTGTTCATAAGTTCTTTTAAAACTTTTGAGAAACAAAAATTAGAGTAACTTGTGAAATTAACTCTTATAGCTTGTAGTTTGTGAAGTATTGTACTAATATAATAGTTTTGAAGGATAGGCATGTGGTGAACGTCTAGAAACATTCCATGCTTCTTTCTGCGCCCACGAATCACGTTTTGTAAACCTGTCGTCTCATCGTACTTAAAACATGTTTGTACAAAATTTCAAACTTCAATACTTAATTGTACAATAGATGGGACAAAAATCAAACCCGTATTTCCAGCTTTAGAGCTGCAGTTTACAAAACTCTCGTCATATTTACAGCCTATGATGCAACAAGAATATTTACACATTTTAAAGTTTCATGTCTAGCTGGCAAATATTTGGAGATCCGGAATACGCTTTAATAATATTCAAGCATTCCCTTAAGAACCGCATATGTTAAAATCATATTTTCGGTAGACCTTATGCAAAATTCACTTCCACCGTCTGATCTAAACCACATTTCCATTTTATGCACCACTCCATGCTCCCATCTATTTGAATTTGCTTATGCAACTTTTTCTTGATGACATATCTGCTCCTAACATTGAATAACAGCCCGAGAATCCTCTCATATTACTCTAACGACTATATTCTTACATCACTGACCATAGAGAAGGCATAACCTTCTGCGGCTCGCCCATCTCCTGATGAGAATGAAAGTCAGTGGGGAAAAAAATGCAAAATTTCAACGTTGCAAGTATAACAGTAACTGCGAAGGACACAGTCTCACTAGGAAATATCCAACGCTAAGATTCATGTGCATAATCTATGTAACCATTGTTTTTTTTCTTTTTACTTACTTACTTATTGAGTAATAGAAGAAATACCACGAGTAGTTCTACGAGATACTGCTAGATAGGATAAAACTTTCCTCCACAAAATTTCTCAACTTACCAGGATCAAAAAGGACTTATATCCAGGGCTAAAAGTGGATCTGAAAAGCTAGGGAGACACATACGTCAAGCCGTCCCCCATGCCTATCTTTGCCCATTGTAATCTTTTTTTTAGAAAACGGGTGGGGGACGCCAAAGATTTTTCTGGAAGTGTGGGACGACGCTCCTCCGCGTTCCCCCTCACTTTTACCTCTGCTTATATCAGCTTGTTTCCAGTAACCTGACTCTCTCTCAGCAATCAATACTTAACGGGTGAGATACTTAACGAATCTCAACTAGGAATTACATGGAAGTGATCTTGATGCGATGTCGCAAGAAGTATCCGAAGTGAAGAGAATCAAGCTAAGACATGGAAGCGTGAGATCTGAAACAGGCACAAGGCTATAAAACAAAACTCATGTGCTCAATCAAGATTCAATCTTTCTAATACATCAGTGCTCCGAGGATGAATTGCGCATTTGGTACAATGAAATGTGTCTAGTTCCAAAATGAATTGTACTGTACATTATTGCCAGTGAAATAGACATTTAACCGCGATAGATGAATTTTCATTCCGAAGATGTGTCGAGCGTACATTGCCGAAAAAGACTGCTAGTCCAAAACTTTTATGTCCTGTTAACCATGAACAGAGCAATGGCAGAAGAAACAATCGCTTAGGGATGGCCAATTCCGAATTTTTTTACTTTCCGGAATCCAGAAAGTAAAATCGAAAAATTCCAGAATTTGGAAAAATTTCGGATTTCGGAAAAAATATTTTCCTCTGTAATTCTAAGAATTTTGATCAAATGCAAACGAACAAATTTCGTTTTTGTCATCCTAAGAATGTGTGATGCAAGTTAAGCTGAAACTTACATTGTAAAGTATACACTTACTCAATCTCTCCATGGTTAATGAGATGTAGCCCAAAAGTACGACGTACCAAGGGCGCCGATTTCTCTGTAAATTTTGGGGGAGCCCACTTAGATACAGAATGTATATATATGAGGATTTTAAGACAAATTGCATTCAAATTATGCCAAATATAATATATTCATAATAGGGGGTCCACATCAGCTTTGGGGGGCCCGGACCCACCAGGATCAGCGCCCTTGCGATGTACTCCTAATATTTAATTTTTGTTTTACTGTGATATTGTCCAGAGATAAGATATATATCACACCTAGATAAACAAAATGACATAATGAAGATAAGTTATCGTGCGTAGTTTTCGAGAAAATCGTAAGAAACGAATTTTTATGAAGTTAAAATATGCGTCGCTTGTTGCCAATGTGTTGCAATTGATAACTTTTATACTGGATTATTATTATTATTATTATTATTATTATTATTATTATTAGTAGTAGTAGTAGTAGTAGTAGTAGTAGTAGTAGTAGTAGTAGTAGTAGTAGTAGTATTGGTATTAGTATTAGTTTGTATACTGTAAAAGAAAAATATGAACCGTTAAGTAGCAGATTTTATCTATTGTTCTCTGATATCTTCTAACAGTAATACACATACTACTTGTAAATACGCAATGACTATTGAGGACAAGAATATATTAATATAAGGAGTACTTTGCAGACTAGCAACAAGTAAGAGATAAACAGTGGGGAAAAAAAAAGAAGTAACTAACTTGGGCACGTCAGGCAGCACATCCACATTGCGCATTGTGTTCGCGAGAATATAGGGACGCATTGAAACTCTAACAAAGAGCGTGGTGTTATCATGTTCGTTTGGCTAATTTTAATAAGGTGAGCCTGATGTATAAAGTTGTTTAAGTCATATTATTACACAAGAGTTGTACGATGGAGGCATTAACGTTAATATTAATGCAGGAATGCAAATAAGCAACAAAATTTTACTAGCCCAAGGAAAAAGCTACTACCTCACATACCACAATAGATATCATTTACTTATCTTGGGTATGATATTAAATACTTGCCAGCACCGATGAACCACTCGCTCCGGGCGAGTGGGCGAGTGGTTATTTGCATCCCTGTATTAATGACACTAATGAGCACTTACATAGTTCTAACGGTTAACCTCATCTTTTAGATGATTCCTACACGTGGGCCTGTTGACATGCAGTTAGAAGACCCATAGTCATTATTTAAAAAGAACACGTTATCTGTGGAGTACTAACAATTTGCGTCACTATCGAACACTAACGTATCACTAGCGACATGTAAAGTCGAAATTAGGGTCTGATGTAAGTGGCTTGTCAACTTCACGGACATTATATTTTCCTTACTCATACAGGGTTTATGTCACCCGAGGCAAACATCAAATTGGGCGCCCCGTAATTTATATGTACACGCATGTCCAAAATGATTGTCGCATATCTATAACTGTGTTCTTGTAAGAATATAATTTGATAATAATTTTGCAGGGTACTTTTAATACTGATACTATGTGTATAATCGGGAAATATATATTTGTGGCAAGTTTCATAGAAAAAGGATTATAAATACGAAAATTAGAATAAGTAAAACAAAATGTTGCTAAATGGACAAGAAAGTTTTATTTTCGTTTTATTGTTCTTATTTACTGCTTTTTTGACATGAAATTTGCCACATACATGTATTTGCCAATTGTACACATACTAACATTATAAAAAATACCGGGCGAATTCGTTATCAAATTATATTCCTACAACAACATATTTATAGACATGCGACAATAATTCTGGACATGAGTGTAAATCTATCTATCTATTGCTGTTTTAGGCGCCCCTCCAACCCACTCTCAGGCACGTTCCTTCCTCTTTAGTAGCTGCCTGTATTCATATATCTCTATATTTGAAAGAAATCCTGACTGAGTGAGTGTCTGACTGACTGATCAACGTTCAGGCCAAACAGCTTAAGCTAGAAACTTGAAATTTGAACAAGACATATAGTGGGTACCACTAGGAATGGATTTTTGGAGATTCGATGGGGCAGTAGCAGAAGAGGGATAGAAATTACTTTCTTAAAATATCATGTAAGTGATACCCAAGAAACGAGACGAGACGAGACGAGAAAAAGTTTATTGTCTCGTCTCATTTTGTGAAAGTCTTGCCTCGATTCCCAAACGGTTCTCTCTCGTCTTAAATCGATTCTAGCGAGTCTTTTTCGTCTCCCTTCGAAAATTTCTCATCTCGTGTGTCGTAAATGTATATACAGTAGAGTACCGACTATCCGGTTTAATGTTGCAGAAGGGTAAGCCGGATAACAAAACTGTCTGGTACATTGAAATACTATGATTGTTGCTCCACACATACCATTAAAAGCATAGTTTTTACATCATATTCCGTCTTATTAATATTACATGAATATTTAGTACAGACAAGTAATTTATAAATATTTGTTAATATTATAACATACGTTTAAACGGTATTACATGAAAAGGAAGTAAAAAAGAACAAGAATTTTAGGAATGATCCGAAAAATGGATCAAAAGATTGTGATCTTGGCCAATAATTAGTTTTTGGATCAGGGGCCACAAAAATTTTGAACGAAAGTGCAACAGCTTTTTTGGGCCAGCCATTTTAAGCGAAGTTTTTCCTGAATTTCCCTCATTCACACTGGGAAATGCAAGAATTGTATCTAACATACAGATCCCAGGCCGCTTCCTTCCTTCCTTTTCCCCGGATAGTGTGCTCGCCGAGGGACGTCACCCTCATACGTGATGGTTTAAATGGTCATAGATGACTACAGTACAGAAATCTAGTCCCTAACCCCTAATAAAATATACTGGTTGTATCCCTTGTTAATATCGTCTGAAAGCTTATGTGTAGCAGATTGTAGAAATCTATGTCATAGGAAATATACATGTGTATATTTCACAATTTATTTCACAATTTATCACAATTTATTTTCATGCCTGAGACGATAGGAAGCCAAAATATATAATTTTCCGAACTCTAATGCAACGTAACTATTTAAATTTAGTTGCAGAAGACCCAAAAGAAATTGAAACATTAATAAAAGTGAGATATAAATTATGGTAATGTAAGCAAACATACAGTAGAAGGTTGGTTCTAAAATTCTGTTGTACTCTTGGAGGATAGAAAATATTACTAACGTCGTTCGGCTGTTGGACACTGCGAATTGAAGCTGATCCACGAAGCAGTTCTGCGGAAAACGACAACACAAGAAGTTGCAAAGAAGCTACGCGTTGATCATCAAATCAAACTACACTTCTTGACTCATAGCAGGTCAAGTAATCAAACCTATACTTTTTGACTCTTGTTTTAATACCATCCATCAACTGTAGCCACTTTTGCCGCTCCCTGTTTCTCCTGCCAACATATGTACTAGCACGTTCTTTATGACGCAGTTGCTTTCAAGATAATGTTCCAACCAGTTCCTCTTCCTCGTTTCTATTACACATAAAATCGTTCTTTTCTGTCCTACTATTTTTAACACTTTCTAATTTGTTTTTCCGTTTGACCCAGCTGATTCTCTACATTCTTCACCAAGCACATATTTTCTAAAGCGGCAGCAGATGCACGAATTGGATACCTTTCTATCTACATGAATATTATATATGTTGATTACAGGAAAACGCTTCTCTCTATTTATTACCATATTTACTATATAGTGATTAACGTTAAAACCGGAAATGGTTAATTTGTACTGCTTCTGGTTTGAATATTACATTCATCAGGGAACTCGATTCTTAACTATTGACTCTGTATGTCATGGCCAAATTTCATGGTAATCCATCAGACAGTTCCGTTGAGACTGTTTGTTTCTCTGACGGACAGAATGAATATAGGGCTATAGAGTTTTGGTTAACTAAATTCGTTAATGAGTAATGATGAAAGAAATACAAGAAAGGGAATCAAGAGACCACGGAAAAATTTGGAAACACAATATTAGCCATCGAAAATGCGCATGACCTGGGTTAGAATATCATAGATGAAAACTCTACCACGGAATCATCACTCACTTATTAGTTTTATTAATTATTATATTAATATAAATTAATAAATGCCTGCTTATGTTCGTTATTGAGTAATTGCATTGTATACTTCGTAAAGCCAAAAATTATAAATTTGTATTTTCTGTATGTAGTATGTTGACAATAAACGAATGTTAGAATGGTTGTAGAAGATTTGCTTGAAGTTTCGCAGTGCTTTGGAACAGCTGCAGGTGGGAAAGCGATTATGTTTCAGACATACTGGCGCCCTTTTTGTTGTGAAAATGACACCTTCCTCATAAAGCAATAAATACTGTAACTGCAGTAGCAATTCCTTTCCTAAATGATAAGACATATCCAACTACAAGAAACTAATACAAGTTACAGTATATATTCATTATGGTGTTTTTTTTTTAAACAACTACTAGCTATGAATGGCCAATTCCATAATTTTTAGTTTCCGGAATCCGGAAAGTAAAATCGAAAAAAAAATCCGATTTCGGAAAAATTCCGGAATTGGGAAAAATCCGGATTTTTTTCCGAATTCCGGAATTTGAAATCTGGATTTTTTTACGAATTCAGGAAGTTTTCCGAAATGCGGAATTTTCCCGAAATCCGGAAAGTAAAATTTCCGATTCCGGAAAACTAATTTTCCGGAATCCGGTTTCCGGAAAATTTTGGTCGTTCCTACAATCACCATATAGTGGCTGTGAGTATACAAGAACAGTTTTAAACGAAATGCTACTATGGAAGGCTTCAATGCCAGACACGTAAAGTGAGTAAAATCTTGTGAATCTATTAGAATATGTAAGAAGGCAAATTTACCACAATGAATTACGTTGCTTCACTTCTTTTGGATTATTGAAAACAAGTTGAAATTTTCTCAGAATTTTCAATTCGTTTCTCTCTCTGTATATATATGTATGTACTATTACAATGTATGATTTTAGGTAAACCTTAAAGTTTTCTTCAGGTGCACATGTTTGCCAGTGCAATTCTAAATCTATTATCTAACAAAAACATCCTTAAATGTGAGTTGCTCCATCCTCCAATTTAACTCTACCACAAAGTAAATAAACAAAAGCATTTCTAATAAATTGCTACTGACTGAAGGATTAAGAGATTCGAATTTCTGTAAAATTACCAGTTTATACACTGCAATATTTTGTTCAATACTGTCTTATCTGAAGCCTAGAACCCTAGGAGATCATTTATATCCAATTTCAACATTCTATGATCAAAGGTTTTTGTAGATTTGGTAAATAAAATAATGAAAATCAAGTTCCCATGTTAAGGGTCACATTCATAGAATTCTATCTTATCTACAAGCTTAATAGATCGGGAGATTGTTAAATTCTAAGTTCCCCTTCCCCGAGAGAAATTTCGCAAACTGCCAAGTTATCTACAGCTAAGGATGCAGGGTACAAAAAGTCAACATTCTACGTCTAATAGTTTCGGAGATCTGTGTTTGAGTAAATCGGTGAATGAGTCCGTTTATATTTGGGTATTTTAGAAATGTATCTGTTTCCATCCTTAGGAGTGAAAGTTTCCAATACGCTGAAACAGTATTATCTTATTTTTAATGAAAAGTTTATATGCTGAGTTTCATCTCCCTAATTTCATGAGATACAGTATTCTTGGGGAAAAAATTTGAAAAAATTCCAGCTAATATATATATATATATACTAGCTGGAATTTTTTCAAATTTTTTCCCCAAGAAATGTACTTTGTACATGTACTTTTCCACATAGATATGAGCCTTTTTGTCTTATTTTGATCTTATAAATTACTTCTTGATCTGAGGAATTATATCTTACAGTTTGTTGGTATAGTTCATATATATATTAAACTGTAAGATATAATTCCTCAGATCAAGAAGTAATTTATAAGATCAAAATAAGACAAAAAGGCTCATATCTATGTGGAAAAGTACATAGTTTCGGAGCTAGGGCTTTGCAAAATAGTTGAAAAGCTGAATTTCAACACGTACTATTTCAAATTCGAAAAAGTATGGAGTGGCTGTTCATATCAGCGTAAAGGAAGCCATACATAAGCAATCCAAAAAAGCATATTTCGTTAATGTGCAATGAGCGTGCAAAAGATTCTTTACACGATGTAATGCTCCCTGCAGCAATCTCAGATACGGTCTGATTTTAAGCTAAGTCCCAAGTAGGCAAATTGTAAGCCTTCACAATAGTCAATATAGAATGCATCGGTGGAAAGTCGGGAGTGTTACGGACGGTCAACACCACAGTCCCTTTTGTTCGGAATATCGCTTATTTTTTTTTTTTTTTTACCATAAATGCACATCTGACTTTATTTACAACTTTTCTCTAATCATTCACCAGCAATTTCCTTCATAGTACCTGAGTATCTATTTATTAATTTACAATGGTCTTTTTTTCAACAATTTGCTCGCGTATGTTATTAAGAAAGTGGTAAACAACGGCAAGCTGTTATTGTAGAAGGCAATGATTATTAAATGATCAGATATAAGCAGTGGCGGATCTAGAAGGTAAAAAAACTGGGGACAGTAAGAACCCAGACTATTAGAGATACGTATATCATCAGTTTGCAACTTTTTTTGAGTCCTGCAGAAGTTTCCAACTTAACTCTCTCTCTCTCTCTCTCCATGGATATTGTGGCTAGGTTGGACGTTGACATTATGAACTTCAAGTATTGTTGTACAGTACACATTGTATAACAGAAAAACTGTAATTGAAACTATGTCAAATGTTTCAAAAATTTTCCAATAAAAAAATAAACGGCAGCGGTTACTATAAACTTTCCAAAATATACAAATAATACTTTCAATTATTTTTGTCGCCCAAAAAATGGGGGGCTTCGCTCCCAGCCCTGGGTTAGATACGCCACTGGAGATGAGGTGTAAATAACATCAAATGTACATTTGTGCTTTAAAAAAATTTTAAAAAATATGTCATCTCACCCTTTTTTCTCAACAAAAATTGTCTGATAGCCATGATGGTATCACACACTAGGTCTAATAGATTTTCATTGTTCCCATTCAAACTATGGTCTCACTCCGTCTAGCTGTTTCTAATTTACAAGATCTAGTACAAATCTTTGCCTCTTATTGTATAATATAAATCCATTCCAAACTTGAGGAAGCTTCCGATACCATTTAATGCTATTAAATTGAGTTAATTTTCCTTGTGGGTTACTTTGGTCTGGTATGGAAGCATTTTAGGGGATGAGACTCAAAAAGTATCTGAAGTTGAAAATTAAAATTAAGATTTGCGCTAAATATGTATAACTTAGCAAGCAATTATCTATACTATTCCATAAGAGACTAAAAGTGACTCAGTCCTCAGGAACCAGGCCATACTATTCTTTCTAAAAAACATGAAACTTGAACAGAGTAATTGATAAAAGTAAGGGATAAAAGAGGATTTTCTGAAATATGTATAGTATATACAGAGTAAAGAAGAGTTCGATTTTTACCAAGAACAAACTATCTCATGTATCCCTGAAGTTAGGAAGGTGAATCTCCGCGTATAAACTTCCCATTGAAAGCAACCGAGGATGTATTTAAGCGTTTTCGAGCATTTGCTTCTAAACCAAAAGCTGGGACAATCTCTATGATATTTTTCTTTCCTTTATCCAGAAAACACTACGAGGATTCATTTAAGTTGGAAATGCAAAAATTGTTGTATAAGCTTTTAAATTAGAAATGAGTGAACACGTGTTTTCAGTGTTTTCAAGAATTGCACTTTTGAATGATGAAAGAGAGTTCAGTTCCTATAATATAAACATTTCGGATTCCAACTTCATTAAATATTATTTTTATCGTGTCCAAATTGGGCATGACTTCTACTATAATACTTAATGAGTTTTACGAAGTGACTTATCGAACTTTTTATATGATTTTTCATTTTGACATACTGGTCGAAGTACACAGTATGCATTCGATTAACAGTGTAATCAATCTAACCAGCAATAAATGTACTTGAACGAAAGAAATATACAAGAGAAACCAGGAAAGCAATAGGTGATTTTCGATTTTCAAAAACTTATACCTAAGGAAAGTTAAACCTTTAATACATTAAAGCACTGTGTAATAATATTGAATTTATGATAGAAGTGTACGTTGTGAGGGGTGACGAAGAATGTACAGTAGAATTCGAGAGTTGAACGACTATTAACTTTAACGAGCACTCGAATAACAAAACATTTTGCCCTCTTCTGTTTTTTTTTTTATTTCGTGTGTATCAGCTACCAAAACATACACTTCATACTCTCTCTCTCTCCAATGTTATATATATATATTGGAAACCTCAGTCCGTTACTGATGTTTCGTATCCAAAATGACAAATGTAAGCGAAATTGAACGGGAAGTCGAATGTGACCGCAATGCCCTCTGTTGCGGTTGAACATTTCACCATCCCTCTGATAACCCTCAGAGTCGTTAGTGTCACGACGCTGGGCGGTTCGCCGTTAGCACCGCTGGGATGGCTTCATTACATCTGATGGTAATGACATTGCATATATATATATATATATATATATATATATATATATATATATGCTACCTTTTCTCTTTTAACTTTCGCCCCTTCTTCTGTCGTCATGTTCTCCCAAGCGCCGCATCTAATCTGTCGCAGTCGGGGACCACACCCTAATGGCGCCTCTGCGTCGGTCTCATCTTCATCAGTATCATAGTATACTACTTTATCAAAAGCCTTGTTTTGATCCAGTGACACAGTTTGTTTTTTCTTGGATTAGGAACAAAGTAAAGAAATGTTATGCACTTTGTCTTAAACTTCGATACCTCAAAGTACGACAATATTTGTCTTTCCGTTATGTATATCTATGTGGAAATTAAACACATAAAAGAACAAAGAAAAATATGCAAATAGTGTCAGTAGTAATTTCGTATATCGTAATGGTTGAGAAGGCACCGGAAAAGTACTTAAAATAATTGCATTTGAGAAAACAAAGACGATACAGAAGACGGGTAATACTCAGTAGCGTATTTACGATTTTGTTTCGGGGGGGGGGGAGCTTTGCTAACTTTATTTCTGAAAATTTAAAAATTCTGCAAGATATATCATTTACTTTAAACAGTAAATAGAATTTCGGGAGGGGGGCTTAAGCCCTGAAGTCTCCCTTAAATACGCCACTACTAATACTGGTACTTACGCATAACTAAGAAATTGCATGCAAATTCCTAGAATAAAGCATAAACACAGAGAAATAGTAATATGATTTGGATGGGCCATAAATTTCTTTATCGCCTACCTGGATGAATAATAAAAATATAATAATAATAATAATGGTTTCCTTTTGGATATGGGATTTATCATATTTAATTTCGGCACGAAAGAACAGGGCCCGAGTACCAATATGAAGTTACAACATCGTATAATAAGTTGGGATCCCACGTTCTTATAAAAAGTCAACGTCTCATATAACCATGATACAGAAAATGAATTCAACTTTAAAACTACTGCTATTGCTACTACTACTACTAGTACTACTACTACTACTACTACTACTACCACTAATAATAATAATAATAATAATAATAATAATAATAATAATAATAATAATAATAATAATAATAATAATAATAATAATAAATTCTTATAATTTTTATTGACTGCACAACTGCACTAAAAGTAATTATGTCTTTCATTTTAAATAGGTTGAATTGTTAATTTGTCTGAAATTTGAACTTAATGTTACTTCTTCGTTTAAAAAAAAATAAATAAATAAAAATAAAAAAAAAACTTTATCTTGCCAGTTTACTCTTGAATGTTCGATTTCATTATGTTTTCATTCTTATATTCAAAGGTTCATTAATTGAGTCGTCTTGGCCACTTACAGAAAGTCCCAGGAAACTTTTAAAAAATGTAGGACCTGTATGTTTTGTAGAACTAGGAATACTTCAGTGTGTTCATGTGAAAAACCTGAACATCCTCAAATATATCGAGTTCTACAAAAAGCATCGATCCTACCGTTTTTCTCGCTTTTCTGAGATTTTCTGTAAATGAACAAGAGTCGTTTTGGAACTAGACGATTCATTTTACCGCCTGTAATTTCATTTTAATGATTTTTTTTTTCAACCTCAATCAGATATTGCTGAATACTATTTCAGGAATATTGCAGAAACTTAGATCGTTGAGTTATTCAAATGATTGGTAATAAATAAATAGACAAATACTTTGCTTTTAGAAGAAGGCCTAAAATCTGTTACTTTTTTTTTTTAAATATTTATTCTTCTATTAGCAACGTCGTAAACATTCGGAAAATATGCATAGTACCGTATCTTTCGCTAAGCCGTTTCCCAAATGAGCGGCGCAGACAGTTTGTCTTGAATAGACATATGACGTACAAACATAGCGATCATTGTTTTAAGCGCACGAGCAGCAGATCGGAATTCAATCGCAAACTTCGACCAGTTAGAATCATCGCATGAGAGAAAGGAAGTGTTCTCCACAATCAGCTAGCTCTGAAGTGTTTTCTAAAGCAATAATAATAATAATAATATTAATAATAAAAATCAGTGGAAAAAGTTCATTCTTTAGGGAAAAACTTGCCCCTTCTAGCAAAATCTGAAATATCACTACTTTGCTGATTGCCCTCAAGGTGAAATCACGTCAAATGAATCACTAAGATTTTAAGGGGACGACGGAAAGTTGAAAACTTTTAAACTATTAACCAATTTTTCCTTTTAAAAATATTAATGGTGTCTTTTTTTCGTCCATTTTTGCTACACTTTCTGCACCTCCAGCACTTCATATGGCAATTCTTGTATTATTTTATCTGTGTGCAGAATGGATGCTTTTATTCTGTCTTTATATTTACTCAGTTATCTCAATGTCGATTTCTCTTTTTTTTAAAAAAAAAATGAAAATATTTTAGAAGAAAAGCAGGTCTCCCTCTAATTTATATGTTGTTTATTGTAATAAGAATCGAACACCGTAGTATGCTTATTAACGTAGTAATCATTGTTTAGTTTATATCAAGAAATACGGTATTGGATAGCTCAGTTACCACTGTTTGTATATTAAGGATTATTTTGGGATATTTACAGGATATTGTTGGTGGACAGAAGTAACACTATAACATGTGTATCTTGCAAAATCAACTTGATTCAATATCAAAGTTTTAAAAAAAAGTCTAGTGACTTAGGATAGGTTATAATAAGATAGGTTACGATATTTGGAAATATTGTAAAATTTTCCATTTCAATAAAAGTGAAGGTTGACGACTACTTCAGACTTAGTATACCATTATAATTATTTTATATTTGTTGTTAAATAGAAATAGTACCAGAGAATAAGACACATTTTGAGAGAGAAAGCTGCATTTGGGCCTATTATACGTGCATATTTCCTGAAAAATATGTTTGGTTATTACCTTCAAATATAGAGGTAAATTTTAAAACTTGTTTTTTTAAGTGTAGTTACATTCTCATCCGAAGATGGGCGGGCCGCAGAAGGTAACGCGTTCGCTAGGGCCATGAACATTCATTTATTCGCAGTTTGATTGAGAAATAGGTGTCAAGATTTATTTATTTATTTATTGGCATATTTATTTGATTAGGCATACAGAAGAAGGTTATCTGAGCATGGTGTGTAATTTATATGTTGAAATGAACAGCAGATAACAGAACACAAGAACATATTATGTTAGTTGCGACGATAGTGTTAATGTTTTGCTCTGGAGCTACTCAGAGCAGGTTTAGACACTTGGAGCCCTGGTAACTAGAAAAACGAAAGGAGCATTCGTGAAATTATGTGCAATAAATGAATGGATGACGATAATTGGTAAAGTAAAGATTAAAAAATAAATCCCTGGGTTGTAGGTGAGGGAGGTTGTAGGTGAGTTAGCATCTTGTGATAAAATGTTGCTAAGATTTCTGATTACATTTGAGCGGCTCCGGGGAAGACAATGGTAAGTGACATTTTCTAACTTTCGAATAAACTGGAAAACAAGATTAAACATTTCCATGCCATTGAACGCAATGACACATACCAAACAAGTTTTCCCTGCCCTCTGCGAGTGCATTCTGTTCTGTGGTTCACTCTCAACTTATTTTACCTAATGACTCAATTTTACCTGAAGTGGCCGCACTTAGCATTGTCTTACCCCGAGTCCTTCATTTATCACTTCTGGTTTTGGTGCCTGCCGCTATAATGGTGCAAAGAATGATAAATTATGCTTCAGTATGCTATGTACTGGATGGGAATTTAATGAAAACGAAGAGTGGAGCTAGAGATTGCAACGTGATATGGGAATTTTAAGTTACGAAGTTTGAAGTTAAATTTTCGCACGCGCTTTAAAGAAAGCCTTAAGTTATCTTCACGATGTGAATTAGTGGAACTTCCGAGTTAGTTTGGTGTTCCCATGGTGGTTACCGACAACTCCTGCACGGAGAAAAAAATATATTTGACATACGTAAAAACGTAGATTACATGCGTAAATTCTGTAGTTTTTGGACTTAACGTACAGCAGTATGTAACATCTGCAGCATAAGTATAACTGGAAATATATGGTACTTTCCGTATAAGTGTTCAGAATAAACGTACTTTCTGTACGAGAAAAGAACTGTATATAGGCAGTCAGGATCTCACCTACAGATGGACGTATCTAACATATAGCTGACGTATGTAATATACGGAAAACTGTTAGATGTCAGACATCCTGCAGAGGCATGATGTAAAATCTAAGCGGAAAAAGGATATAACGTATGCTCCGTACAGATTTCCGTAGTAAACATAAGGATTCCGTATATTTGTACAATATACTGCTGTCCGGATAACGGATTTTTCTCAGTGTGCCTTATATGGCGTACAAAAATGGTTGAATTTAATTAATTATTTGATTGACATCAGGTGCTACTTCCGTAATCCTAGTTGTTATGGGTTGGCAGTCCTTGTCAGAACTAAGTTCCTTTTTCCTGAATGCAATTGGCATTTTGCAAGTGTGTCGTAAGGGATGCAGAATTCCTATTCTCAGAAGTCCTCAGTTGTTTGCAGTTTGGAGCCGTCTTCAGAACTTCTGTGTTTGTTGGTACATACACCATGTAACATCTCGCAAATACAGCATGTCCTGATCCTCGTGTAACTGAGGCAATCAGGTATATTTCAATTTCTGGTATATTGAGCTCATTCGTGGCTAAGCGGTTAGCGTACGCGCATTTGGCGCCGGAGACCCGGGTTCGATTCCCGGCGGGAGCTCATGTGGTTGGGATTCCACGTTAATCAGTAGGTCTACGTCTCATATAGCCTCGCTGCTGAACGGGACGTTAAACTCAAAATCAATCAATCAATCAATTTCTGGTATATTCTGTGTTTTTACGAGCTGGAAAGTTTGTTGGCCTTTTGTTTTAATTGATAAAGAGAAAATAAATCAGAGAGTGACTTCATCACTTGATATAAAAAAAAAAATGTTGTATGCATAGTACACGGAAATGAATTTGTTCTAGATATCAAGTTGTTCTACATTATAATTTGTCCCTGAGAAGCAACCAAATGACATTTTGTTACCGCAATAATAAGGAAAAACAATTTACAAGCCAATCACTGCCACCTTCTCTCATGCATGTTGACGCATACCGATATTCACACACACGTGTGACAAAACACTGTGAAAATACAGTATATTTTAGGAACAAAACAAATAATAATAACAAAAAAAAGAATAAAATAAACATGAAGAATTACAAATGAAACTGTCCCGATTGTTTATACAATTGTTCTCCAATATTGTTTCTGTTAATTACTGCCAACCGACCCATTAGATATCGGATTTCGCTGATGGCGTTTTCCAGGTCAACTTATATAAATATATTGCTTCGTTTTCTGTGTTTGAATTATATTGGTTTTAAACTATATTTATCTTCTAATTTACCATATTTAGTTATTTGAAGCACCACTAAGAATGGAGAACAAATGACCTTGCTGGAGGGTAATTTTTAAAGTTCAAGAAAATAACACAGTTCATTTAAAAAAAAATGAATCCAAAAATAGGAAGAAAGGAAAAGTCCGTTGTGTTCAAAAAAAAAAAAAAAAAAAAAGGAAAAAATTTAATCAGAGATAGTTCCGTATTTTTGTGACCTCTACAATATGACGTTAGGTTTCGTTTGAAGTTGTCAGTAGTACAATAAACTTTATAATCTTAGGAATTTAATAATGAAACTTGAAGAGAGAGATGCTATCACTTTCTGTATCAATAGAAAGACATGGTCGACAATGGAGACCAAGGTTCCCAACTTTTCTTGAGGAAAAATTGGAACGGGACAATCGGTGTTGGAGCCCCTCCCACCCCTTCGCCCCGTAGAGGACCACACGAAGAGCAAGTCGTTGAAAACAATGTAAATAATCAGCTGAATAACACGAACCTGAATGAATGCGGCACTTATTTTTTTTATTTTCCTGCATGGAATATACTATCATCATAATCGGCTGGATTATTAACTCAAAACAATTAGGGAATAACTATCAATTAAAGACGAGCTGCTATTTTGTCATGAGTCAACTCAAAGCACAAAGTTGTTAAATTGATTCTGTACATAAAAGCATAAGTTATTCCTTTGTAAAAATGACCCAGTAAAATATTAATTAACTTTGAAAATCGATAAATCGGGACAATATTAATCTCGACGAGTGTCCGGTCGGGGCGCGGGACAAATAAGTCAGAAATAATCGGTACAGTCCCGACAGAATCGGGACGATTGGCAACTTTGATGGAGTCTGTCTTTGAGTTGCAGGATATGGGGCATCATTTGGATAAGGGAGGGCCAATTCCCCCTCAATTTCAGAATCACATACCTTTTAATAAATAATACTAATAAAAAACGTGAAACTCTTATGTCACTGTACAATCTTGCTTTCCTCTTGGCAAAAACTCAAACGACAATACTGTACTGAGTCTAAATCAAAAATATTTCTTCAGGATCAATGCTGTTAATTGGAAGTGGTTCTAGAGTTCACTACCTCCGATTTCAATAGAAGTACTAGAACTGAGATAAAACCTACTCTTGAGGTTCTGAGTCCATATTAAGAAAGAATTGCCGCCACTCCCCTCCCCCCCCCCCGTTAAGTGCATTACTTCCAAACGGCAAAGAATAAATAAATAAAAACTACTATATCCCGTTAACCTCACCTACTCCAAGGTGGGTTAAAAGTTGTACACATTTTTTTAGGATAAGAATTTTTATGCGTGTTTTTAGCATCATGTCATAACTCAGGTTGTGTGTCAAAAATAATATAAATATTTAATATACTTGTCCACAGACAGGTAGATCGGTGGACATTACCGTTGTGTAGGACTTCATATTTTTGTGCATAGCATACTTCGGAGATGTAAAAAAAAAAAAAAAAATAATAATAATATGCTTTATTGCTTTATGCATTAAGTGTATGAATTGATTAATATGACATTGTTATATTACAACTAAAGTGGTTACGAGATTTTGTGTGTGTACTCACGAGTATGCATATGCAATTATTAGCTTAATTATGTAATTAGTTCGAGAAACTCACACAGCAAATACATAAACATAAGTACCGACCGGAGAAGATCGATGAGCCAATTTTGGGATTTTAACATTGTTCCTTTGCAATTGATGGATAAAGCTCGAAATGAAGTGACTGGACCTTTTGTTTGAATAATTTTGTTAGTCTCAAGCAGTAGCTTTAGATTATTGGTATTGTTTCTTTAAATATATACTATAGCTCTAAGCTTAACTCCTTTCTCCTTTCCGAAACTCAAGCAGGAGAATGCCAAATTTAGTTATTATTTCTAAAGGATCTTGTGATAAAACATGATTATTTCACTTTTCTTTACGATATTATCATCTTTGTTAGTTGCACTCTTTTTAACAAAAACATCAATGTTCTTGTTCCTCTTTTTACTTCCATTATAAAGTTTTATTATACTCTGAGAATATCCTTTGATAACAATATTATATCCAGGTTATTCTTCTGTTTTCAGTTGTCTACGTTACAAATAGTATATGCGTCACTTAGGAGTATTGCGTCATATTTAAGAATGTGTGAGTGTGTGTGTGTGAGTCACACCATCAGCAAAATGCAAATAAAAATAGATACAATCCATTGCTTAACACTGTATATTTTACACAGTATATAAATACATAAACACTAACAATGTTTGGAAAATAGTAGAGCTATAAGCCAAATATTGTTATTGCCATCAAGTATAAGAGACTCTGGTGAACAAATCATGCAGCCAGGATTAGAGAAAGAGGAAACGCTTTGCAAGTTTTGACTGGATATCCAATCAGAAAACTACCATTAGGAAGAACTAGATCCAGATGGGAGGATAATGTTAGATCGCAGAATTAGGATTACAAAGTAGAAATTGGATCTAGTTGGCAAAGGACAGAAGTCAATGGAGAGCTATTGGAACATGGCATTGTATCTCCGGGTTCCATAGGTCATAAAAGTTAGTTAGTTAGTTATATAAATATAAAGGAAACCAAGAAAGTTCTGTCGCTTTTTCTGGAGGCTTGTGTTCCATTGACCCTCACACCGTGGATTGAATGTGAATGGGGATAAGTCGAAGATCAGTTGTTGGTGTGGGTATAACCAACCTGGTTGTGGTAGTTCAGTTACATCGTGAACTTAGGTAAAGATAGAGTGAACGTGGGACATCCACAAAGCAACATAAGGACGTGTATGTTGTACGAGTTCAAACTGGGATCAGACGCCGCTGCATCGGGGCGAAGAATATGCCTGGTCTTTGGTGAGGGTGTCGTGACTACGGGGACAGTGCAGCGGTGGCTTAACAAGTTTAAGGACGGTGATGAAACACTCGAAAATGCACGACGTAAAGGAAGATAAATGTAGAAAATGAAGAACTTCAGGCAGCAATTGAGGTGAACAGTGGCCAGACATGTGAGAAACTGTGACTACAATTCATAGTGATTGGAGAAATCCTACGACAGCACCTTCATCGACTGTTAAGCACTAAAATTGGATCGATGGAACCCACATAATTTGACTCCGGACCAGAAGGAAACGCGAGCAGACACGTGTGTTTCTTTGCTGTCTCTTGTAAAGAAGGAGCCATTTCTGGACAATGGTGTTGACATGTGATGCAAAGTGGGTCCTGTACGAAGCTCCACAGCGGCGTCATCATTGGCATCCCATGAACCGGATCCAAAACAGCCGAAACTAGCACTACACCAGAAGAAAGTCCTCCTGTGTATTTGGTGGACTGCCTATGGCATCGTGCATCGGTAACTGCTACCAGCTAGTCAGAGCATCAACGAAACTATCTACTGTAAGCAGTTGAGTGGTGTTCAAGAAAAACTCAAAACTCTAGAGTCAGCACTTCTGAATTTCACTTCTGAATTCCCTCCTGTTACAATATGACCCGGGACACCATTCTACGCCTTGGATGAGAAACATTGCATCCGACATACTTTTCGGACATTGAACCGTCCCATTATCACCTGTTACATTCCTTGGACAACTATCTTAGAGGACGCCAGTTCAAATCTCTAGTAGAGGTGCAAAATGCACTCGATACCTTCTTCACTTCACGACCACCAGGTTCTACCGCGATTTAATCCATGGTCTTCCAAACCGTTGGTAGAAGGTTGTCAATGCTGATGGGGACTATTTTTGATCTTCCAGGAGGTATTAGGTGACATATCGATGTTCGAAGGAGGTGGGTGAAAAAGCGATAGAACTTTCTTGGTTATCTTTATACATAAACATTCTCTTCCGGAAGAACAAAATAAATATCAAGCTGGTACATGGGTCCCCCTATTTTTAATGAGTTATATACCATGTTTCACCTTCCTAACTTAACAGAATCATCAGATATTCACTTTTCGCATAAATTTTGACCCTTCGCTTTTCTCCTTCCTTAGAATACGCATTTTGATTTACATAACAGTTCGATGACGTGGTAACTACATTCAAAAATTCATTTAAAATGATTTAGCCATTTCCCCGTAAAGCGATGACAAATAAGAAGATAAGAAGACACCTAAGAAATTTCCTCATTCAAGGTGATATGCCAAAATTAAGCGTACCACTGTAACATTGAAAAGAATCCTACAAAGATAGATGGTTATGGAAAAAAGATGAGAGTCCTATTATCGAGCAATAAATTAATATATATTAAAGAGAGAATGAGTTAGTTAGATAGATATAAGGTGAGCTTCTAAACTTGAAACTGCAAAATATTTGAAAAAACTAGCATCGGATGGAAAACAGATCTTCGAAATAAAAATAAGTTAATATTTAGGATAGGAAATTCACTTATGATAACTCCATCATGACTCTCTCTGGCCAAAAGAGTGGGCAGCATTGAGAATTTTAATGAGAACCCCCCATATTTTTATTACAAATTCGGATTCTACGGGACAAAAATATTGAAATTTTTTAGATGGCGTCTTTTTTCTTCAAAATCACGTAACAGCTGGTAACATGTAGTGTGCTTGTTTGTTCATAGTGTTTCATGATTGAGACATTGCAATATGTAAATTTTATTCGAAACATTTTTCTCGATAGATGGCGTTGTAATCACTGAATACTAACTGCATTAGTGTTTGGTTGCCAACTACAATTAACCAGCACACACTGCACCTAATTGCACTGTAACATTTTCAATTATCTGAAGTCACGCCGAGTACAGAGCAATCTTCTATGCCACCCATCACAACTTTAAAAAATGATCAAGACAAAAGATTGGTAATGGAACGTGGCGACTCCCAATTAAATTAGTTTTCACTAATTACAACGTCATCTATCTGACGAATCGGGAAAAAAATATGGAATAAATTTACTCTTTTTCCTATAAAATTCGAATTTGCGATAAAAATGGAGATCCCAGTTTAAATTTCCAATTACGTCCCCCATTCTACCTGCAGATGGGCGAGGAGAGCTAATTTTATGCGCAGCTCACAACGCACTTCTTACCAAACTATTTACTTTTTATTTCGATCATCTTCTAGAATAGTGAATCGTCAAACCGTCGATCGCGAGCTATTAGTAGCTCTCGGGGACATCCGCGTTCCGGTTGGCTAACCTTGATTCCTCCACTGATTCCGCCATAAACAAATGTAAGATTTTTTTTTAAGTTGGTAATTCTTTTGGTTTGAAGATCACAGTTAGATATGAAAACGACACAGTAGCTCAGAAGCTTCGTAAGTTTGGCGACCATGTTCTAGAACATACAAACACAGAGTGTTCCAGGAAAATATCGTCGAAATTTGCATAAGTGTTCAGATGGCTCCATCTCTATAATTAGACGTTTTGGCCAAAATCCCAGATAATCTTTTTCCTGTATTAAGGTTCTGCACATGTAGGTTATGCGAAGTTTGTCGGTTTATTCTCGAACACCCTGTAAATGAGTGAGTGAGTATGGATTTGTGTGTGTGTGCGTGCGGGTGAGAGAGAGAAAGATTATGAGGGTGGGAAAATTTAGTTTTATCTTCCTTGTTCTTATAACCATAGAAAATTGGCAACAGCAAAACAGAAGTTTTCCCCCCCCCCCTCCGAAAACACAAGAGTCAAGATAATCGAATAGGAGAAAACTGGTAAGGGGAGAGGGAGGAGAAATATGGGTGGAGATGGGGCCAATACTTCGCCACTTGCTCCGGGGTGTTGTGGGAACAGAGAGAAAAAAAAAGAATGTACGGAAACAAAAAGGACCTGTAAGAATTTTCAGAAGGAGCCAGTGGGTTACACGATTTCCGATAACAAACCCTCAAGATCTTTTTGTCTTCAAATCAAAAAAAGAATAAAAAGATAGGTTTCTTCGAGAGGGTGTTATGATGGTTTTTGTTCAAAAATGTAAAAAAAAAACCTGGAAAATATGCTGAAGAAATACATGGAATAATATCGGATAGATTCTGTTACTGGTTCAGGCTTAAAGTAAAATTTGGTCATTCTTAGAACGAATTTGTTTAAACGAACGACCGCAACGCACAACATGTACATAAAAAATATTGTGTTTATAAAAGTCCTGGGCCCTTATTATGTTATTTTCTTATTATTATATCTAACTTGTCTTCTGTTTTCTATACTACAGAAGAATAACATTGGGTTATGACGAGTATTGTTCAATAAACTCTGAAAGTTAAGGCTCAAAGTAAAGCAATTAAGATACTTCCTACTTGCAAGTAATTGGAACAGGCCCATAAGATGGTGCAATCTATGTAAGATTTTGATTATTTTCATTATTATAAGCATTCATTGTTACAATTACATTACTAGTCTCACACATACTCCTCATGTGTATGGCAATATTTCGTCATCTCCGGGTAACCGCTGGTCAAAAATCTGCCTGGGTTACTCCAGTTCATACCCCATCAGGATTCTGCCGCCTATAGTCGGACAATTTGTCCATGCCGACCAGATGCCGCGGTCGGATTGCCGGCGCCGGACGCCGGCATCTTTCAGCGCGATTTTCGACCGCGACGAATAGTTGCCTTGGCGAGCGGTCGGCAAACAGCCGGAAATGAGCATTAAATGCGCCGGCACCGCCGTCGGAAAGTTGTCTTGCCGAGTAGTCGGCAAACAACCGTAAAGGCGCAGTAAATGCGCCGGGACCGCCGTCAAAAAGAGGCCGGCATAAGGAGTCGGCAGAGGGTCGGAAAGATTCCTTTCCGATTGTTTTGCCGGCTCTGACGGTCGGCAACAGTCGGCAAAGAGTCGGCAAAGGGAATTTTACTTGACGATTTTCGACCGCTTGCCGCCTCGGCAAAAGGTCGACAACTTTGAACAAGTAGATCGTCGTGCCGCCGCGGGCGGTTGCCGGCTGCCCCCGGCGGCCCGCCACCGTCGACGGCGGCAATCCATCTTTCCGACCGCGACGTCCTGATGGGGTAGGATATGATGGGTTTCGGGTTTGATTGCGTTTCGGTCTTCCGGAAAACGAGACACAAATTTGGTGATTTCTTCCAAAAGTGTTGACGACGTGGAGGAGATCGCAACCAAAGTTCTCTATTTAAGTGTTCAAGTGATAGGTAGAGAAATTGTTAGCATTAAACTATCTTAAATTATATCATGTTATGCTTCTGGTATTACTGAGCTATTTTTCTTATGAGATATGAACAAAATTCTGAGTAAATTTTGAGAAAATGTACCCAAATAAAAATATGTATAAACATCCCCGTGTGGAACGTGTCAGGAGAAATAACTTATGCCGTATTCCTGGATTGGTAATGAAGCGCTTATTTATGGAACATGAACAAAATCGAATGAGTCGTTTCTGAAAGAATTGTTCAGAAGAATTTACCAGGAAAAGCAACCTGCTTCTTTGAATATTTCCTACCAAATAGTATATTATAAACTTGTTAAGGAAATATTGATTTATCAAATATCAACAAAATCGTTATATTCGTTTTCGAGGTAGTTTTTTTTTTTTTTTTTTTTTTGTTACATTCACAGGAATGTAAACTACCCTTGTTTCGAGGTAAGAAGAAATTAAAAAAAAAAAAAAGAGAGAGAGAGAGAGAGAGAGAGAAAGAAACTAAGAGAACCTTATGAAAACGTTAAATTTAAAATTCAGGCCAATTACATTTAATGATGTGGCCTCTATTTGAGTGTACATGCAATTATATTATCCATATGTGATATACTATATACACTGTTTGGACTGGAGTCTAACATCCCTTGTTACATTCCTTCTTTACATTACTTCATAGGATACAAATATTGATATACAGTAAAACCTCGAGAATCCGGACTAACTGGGGGTATAAGCTGACCTTATGAACGAAATGCCAGATTAATTAAACCTAAAAGAACAGTAAAAAGTGCGTTATAATTCTGATATAGCAACGAAACAAGTTTATTATGGTATATTTGAAAGGCAATGTCTAAAATAATATACTACTACTGTACTGTAATTTACTGCCAACTGTGCATAAATATACTGTATTTGTCAACAATGGGCAAATACAGTGCAGTGTTTTTAATAGTTACGGAGCTATGTGACGAATGCGATTGTGGAGTTCTAGTTACATTTAAAACCTTGCATTCTGCTTTCTTTTCTTGTCCTGATTAAATGAAATGCGGGTTATCGGGCTCCAGATTAACAAGGTTTTACTGTATGTACCTACCATTAACTTAAAAGGAACAAAAGGACACGGTGGGTCAGTGGTAGAGAGGTTATCTCTGGTGCGTGGAGTCTGTAGATCGATTCCCGGTTAAGTAAGTTTGTTTTGCACAACATCGAGTCCGTGGCTTTTCTCAGGTTATTACCATTTCCTCCCGCATTCTAATTCCACCAACTCTTCCATCATCATCATCATTATCGTTCACTTGTCTCAAATCATCCGTCTCGTTAGCTCAACGGGTATAAGCGTGGGACGTTAAACTGAAAGATTTCACTAACAATATGTACTGCACACAAGGAAGGGATGCTGTAGCGCTAAGGAGATGCAAAATATTCTTCGCTGTTATGTCCAGGAGCATTAACTAGTCATTGAGAAAAAGTATTTATTTTGGAAATTATATATACATATATAATTTCCATACACGTATATATCCAAAATTTGAGAACTACGAAGGTCTTCGAAACAAATATTCATTACAATCTCTTTAAAGCAGAAGAAGTCATTTCATAAGCCTATTCTCTTTTTTACATAAAATAATTCATGGTGCAATAGATTCAGAATATTTGTTATCAGAAATCAAAATTCGCGTCCCACATAGAGCAACGAGACCCCATAATGACATATTCCATCTTTCAGCGCAAAGCACTAATGTATTAGATGTATCGCCTATCAGAAAAATGTGTATATTGTATAATAAAATGTCACAAGAACACCCAGATGTAGATATTTTTAGTTACAAACAAAATTTTCATTCTACATAAATTTGTTGTATCCTGTATATCGTGCTATTTGTATTTTAATGTATATTTTACTTTCATATTATTATTTTCTTATATGTGTATTTTAGAGTGTATTATAATAGAATTGAGGTCATATTAGTATGTTATTATATATGTATTTTAAAGTGTATTAAATACACTTTACAATAAGGAGAAACTGTAATTAGGCATTGCCTGTTGTTTTTCCGAAATAAATAAATAAATTATTATTTTTTTTTATTGAAATCTATTTCAAACTTTGTTACCCATGGTAACATATTAACTCTATTTTTACTGGGTTTGAGGAATATGTTGCGTTGCAAAAAGATTCCAGGATTAAAGATGAAGAAGGTTTTCCCAGAGATGAAATGAGATACAAGAGATATGGAAAGAGAAAAAGAGATACAGAATGAAGAAGAACTTTATATGTGTGTTGGTTGAGGAGCAGAAAGAGGGTTTCGAATTTAAAAAAAAAAATAGAGAAAAAATAGAAAAAGAAGACGTGGTATCATGAGAAATGAAAGTACAAATTAGACCTATTTTAAAATTAATCTATTTATTATTCAACGAACGGAGTTGGGTGATGACGGAGTGAAAGTGAGTGAAAAGTACTGCTCGTTGTTGGGGGGAGGGAGTGAAGAAAGGGGAAGGGAAGGAAAGAACAAACAACAAGAGGAAAACCTAAGTCCACTCACAGAAACCAAAATATTGCGTGTGCGTGTGTGTGAATGTTTTCTCTGTGCGTATGAAGGTTTCGTATATGCGTGTGGATGATTTTCAAAAATTCATATGAAAGCAATCTAAATAAAACAAAAGAAAATAAGACGAAATATGAAAATCTAGAAAAAGTAGTTTTGCTGTGCAGTATGTCTTTTCTCTCTCACATATGACTGAGCAAACAGAATAACCAATTCATTCCGGTCAAGGTTTCATGTTTTTTTTTAATAACACTTTTTTTCTTTTTTTCATTTTATTCTTTTTTTGTTCATTATCTTTTCTCACCTCATACCTCAGAAGCAGAGATGTAGCGGGGCATATAGGGAATATACGCCATATACTTACCAGAGATGGAGTGGGTCAGTGGGTCAAGTGGGTCAAGTTTTCTTAGTGGGTCAGTGAGTCGTGGGTCAACAGCATATGACCCACTGTGATCCACCACCCACCGTGACCCACTTCGACCCACCACCCACCATGACCCACTGTGACGCACCATCCACCGTGACTCACTGCGGCCCTCCACCTACCATCACCCACTGCGACCCACCGACTCAGTATGATCTACCGACCCACTCTGCTTACTGCATTGTAGACAGTATCTCCTGAAGACTGGTACATTTGTCTTCGTTTTACTTTCAAGACATTTCCCTTCCTTTTCCATTTGTTTCTGCCTACTTATCTGAGGTGAGTATATCAGTGAAAAAAAGAATTTCAGGCACTTTTGGATATTGATATTTTTAATTGTAATAATAGCAATAGGACTTATACTACTACTTGGCTTTCGAGACCTGTGTGTCTTTAGAGGAGCTAACTACTGGAAAAAAAGCATTTTTCAATCACTGTAATATATAAATTATTATATAAAAAATTAAATGTAACTATGTGTGCCTGATCATCACGGCCAAATTGCAAAGCCAAATGAAATTACTTTTGGTATATAGTTAGGACTTAATCCAAACTGGGGTGTTATATTGCTTTCATTATAATACATAATATTCTAAGGAGGTAGTGACGATCCGAATTTTTGCGAAAAAAAAAAAATTAGAATCGCGCACGCCGTTAAACTTACGGAGCTGAAATTCAATGTATTAACTCTTTATTGAAAATAAACAGAATATATCCTTTCATTTTTTAAAATTATTTTCTATGGGGGAAGGGGCACTTTCTATATATGGAAAATTGGTGTTAAGTTGGTTTGTAAAAATGATCGAAAACGATCGATGTTATTTAAGATAAAAAGTCAGAAACAAAAAATACAGTGCTTGGCTTCATATATCCATTGCTTTTTACTACAATCCATTGCTGAAGCTTATGTTTATTATATGGAGCGCATACAGCACAGGACAATCAACCCATAAAGTTGTGAGAAAAATAGGTATAAACTTTGTATTGTAAGCTTAATTACACGGAAATTTTAAGTTTGGATTGTACGCATAATTATAGGGAAAATTTTACACTTTTTTCCCTTTACGTTGGTCTACTTACCTTGATTTGGAACTTTCAAATTTCATCCTTTTTTCCTCTGAAAAGTATCGATAATTCAACAAGGAAATATACTATGATAATTTAATTGAAATTCCTCGTAATTTGGCACATGGCAAACATCAGTGTGGTAATTGAAGGGGAAGAAAGAGGGAAATTCTATTCACCTCTGAACACTTTCTAGGAACCTCATTCCCTTTCGCTTTCTAGACGGGGTAGGGAACTTAATAATGGTATGAAACCTTCATGTGTAATTACAAAAATTAAATTTATAAACAAATAAGAAATCATCAGTTTATCAGGCTTTAATTGATAATTTATTCACAAGATTCCCTATCGAAGGCCTGGTAGATGAAGTTTCTGTTCTCCATGAGTCGACATTGCCAACTGACACGGTCGATATGGAAAAGAATGTGATAGAGAGATGATACTTCTTGCTGAGTATTTCAAAACTGACCAAGAAAAATCGTTATCAGACTTTAGTCTAACAAGCAGGTTGTCGATGAGGAGTTGCAGAAATCGGGTAGAAGTATTATCAATTTCCACGACAGAGTGCGAACGGGGATTTTCCCTTATGAATTTACAGATGACTGATATTAGAAATAGACTAAGTGCTCAAACATTGTCTAACTTGTTGTTTATCAATGTTAATGGCCCACCGCTAGACAAGCTCAAAGTACACGAGCTAGTTATTTCTTGGCTGAAGGATGGACATCATTCCGCTGCGGATGATTTACCACGAAAAAGTTACCACCAGGAAATAAACCCGATTTCAGATTTGTTTTAAGGTGGAAAATTACGAGTTATCGAAAATGTATACTTGTATTACTAATGGCTTATTTGTGTTATTCAACTTTGTATCTAATTTTTAGTAAGTCTCTTCTTTGCTTTAGGTAAACTACTTTGAATAAATATTCATAATGATTGCAATTATGCATATTTGTAACTTAAATTTAACGTGGTGTTTTAGTGATTAAACAAATGACAATTATGAGCATACTTTATGGAGATGCTTTCTCATAGGGTACCCGAATACCTTTACACGCTGTGAAAAATTGATTTTTCAAGTCTTTTGTGAGAAAAATACTGTGAACTGAGAAACCATAACCTTTTCCATATTGTACAGGGGTATTTTCCTGTGAATAGAAGTTTCTTTTGGAACGCGTTCAGAAATTAACACTTGCAAGATTACTCTCTTAGTACAAGTATATTTTAGGCACACACTAATCCCCCCCCCTCGGACTGTTTCAATTTCCATACTGACAAACACTTTGCCATATTATATCGTAAAGGTAAGATCCACCGTTATTGTAACAGAGTGGTGCTTGAGCAATTGACTAGAAATTAAAACTCCGATTAGTGACAATTTCACAGTCTTGTTTTATTACAAGTGTAAACTCTTTATTCAGTACAGAAGAGGCCGTGGATCGTGTTCAGAGTTGATGACGGTGGATTTTGGTGAGTCAGAGTAGGTCATAGTGGATGAGAGTGGTTCATGGTGGGTGGTGGACACGGTGGAACAGAGTGGGTCACGGTGGGTGATGGGTCATGGTGGGTCGTGGGTCAGAGTGGGTGGTGGGTCAGTGGGTCATGGGTCAAGTTTTCATTGACCCACGCCAAATCTGATACTTACCTTAAATCTACGAAAGAACAAATATTTCGAGGTGAGGATACGCTATTTTTTTTTTTTTAAATGACTTCACGTATACCAAAAAAATTTTGAATTATACCACTGTTCAGAAGATGACAATTTTTTTTCACTTCAAAAGAAAATCTCGCTAAGAAACCTAGTCAAGTTTTTTTTTTTTTTACTTTTACGTCGAGTAACGTTTAATGGCAATTACAAAAACAAATTGAACTTTCCTGCCTTAATATTTGGCCTAAATTGAACAACGTCATTAGTATATAACGAAAATAAAGTGTGCGAAGATGAGACATCTAACTAACTAACTAACTCTATGGCCTATGGAACCCGGAGGTTCAATGCCGCGTTCACAAAAGCTCTCCACTAACTTCTATCCTTAGCTAATTGCATCCAGTTTCTACTTTGTATTCCTATCTCTGCGAGATCCATCTTAATATTGTCTTCCCATCTGCGCCTAGGTCTTCCTAATGGTCGTTTTCCGACTGGTCTTCCAGTCAGAACTTTGAAAGCGTTTCTACTTTCTTCCATTCTAGCTACATGACGCACCCACCTAAGCCTCCTAGACTTGACGACCCTAACAATCAAATACTTTCAGTCTATGTTCTTCCCTCAGAGTAAGTGACCATGTTTCGCAACTATACAGAACAACAGGCATGATTATCGTTTTATATATTATGAGACATATACCAATTGAGAAAACTCAGTAAGCTGAACATGATGATATTGAGAGTCTAAATACTCATGCGTAAAAGTAAAAGTAAAAAATACGCTATCCCTATCTCAAAACATAAAGGGCGTTATGCAGAGTAGTTTTGACGTATGATTAACGTCATACTAAAGACCTGACTACTGCAGAAACATATGTTAGTCGAACTCTTTAGTATGGCACTAGTCACGCTTTAGAACGACTCTGCATAAAACCTAAAATATCTAATTTCCAGTTAGTTTACAGATAACTGCAGGGATCCTACAAGAGGATCAAAGGAGCGACTTTTTAATGGTGTTCTGATATAAACTAATAAATTTATTGTATAAAAAGAATAAAAAGAAACTTAATGTGTGCATTACTGGTGCACTTACCTTATATGTAAAAATAATGCACTGCTAGCAGCACCAACCTGTATTAAGCGGTCACTAAAAGAAAGCTTATACAGGGTGGTAAGAAACTATTTGAACAAACTTCGTGAGCTGATTCTTAACTCCGAAACTGGCAGAAAAATTGCTCTGGAACTTTGGTCAGTGAAGGATAGTTTCGGCGATATAAGATGCCGAAAGCGTGGGAAAAATGAACTTCAGAGGGCTGTAATTCAAAAACAACGCAACGTAGAGAGTGCGGTTTAGAACATGACATACTTGCTTGTTTGAAAAATGTATGTTTCAAACTTCCGCAAGATGTGTGTGAGGGATTACCCAAAGGAACATAGGGATTACTTGTCAGGTTATTGGGAATCCATAAGGTGTGGAAGTCACACTATTGTGTTTAAATTTTAATGTTCTCTCACCGGAAATCAAACCTAGGACTATGTGTATCAATGGCACCAACTAATCACTATAGCACGGGATATATTAGCATATATTAGCACATATTTGATTTTGATGTAGTAAAGCGCATATATATTCTTAGTTGATTTCTGATATTTCCCTCTAATTGCGTTTAAAACCAGTTGAGAATAATAGTGAATTTAACATCCTATTCTTCCCCCTTCCCAATTTTGCAAATACATTCCGCAGCAACTCGTAAAAAAATATTGCGCTTTGTTTTAATATCTTGCATATAAAGTTTAAGGTTTTCATAAAATCCTTACTGCTTAGGTTTCAAACTAGTAAATTGTTTGGAAGTAAATTATCCCCTCCCACCTCTCTCTCTGTTTCTCTCTTTTTCTCTCAGTTTAAAGATATTTCAGGATAACTTTGATTTTTTTTTTTTTAATCTGAGTTTTAAGAATTAGGATTAATTGTGTTTTACTTAGAGGAAGGAGTCGTGAAGCCTAACCTAGATCTACTGACTTCATCATCCAAGGAATGTAAGAGTGTCCTCTAGTTGTCAACCCAAATCCATAAACCTTTTCCAGTGTCAGTTCTCGTGTTTACGAAGAACATCTTCTGGCAGAGACGGATCCAAATGGAGGGGGAGATCGGGGAGATTCCCCCCAAAAGAGGAAACTTTCTTATTATATATATAAATAAAACCAATCCCAGAGTTTGGAGCTCTTAAAATAGCTCTAAGTAGCAGTATTATAACCCACCGCAACCCCTAGAAGTCCATCCGGGAACCGCCCCTGCTTCTGAGGGTACAGTGTTGCCGGATTTCCGCTTTGATTTGGTTTATTTTTGTTCTTATTTAATATTTTCGTTGTTATTATTGTTATCGTTTAATTTGAGTAATTGATACCATTCGTGTTACAGTTCATTAAGTGCTGCTCTTATTTTTATTTTTTTTAATTTTTTGGTTCGTTCACCATCTCTTCAAAATTTGGCAACATTGGTTG
Organism: Thermobia domestica; assembly: GCF_964235325.1. NCBI lineage: Eukaryota > Metazoa > Arthropoda > Insecta > Zygentoma > Lepismatidae > Thermobia > Thermobia domestica. The sequence continues at coordinate 137,618,616 of NC_137456.1, read as the reverse complement.
TTCACTTCTGATGTTGACATTTTCTCAACTGTGCTTTCGGAAGTCAGCTCCACAAGTAGGGCTGTGCAATATCGAAATTTCGATATCGACATTCGATATTTTTCTGATATCGATATCGACAATATCGATATCAAATATCTACAATATCGATATCGAATATCGACAATACCGATATCGAATATCGACGATATCGGATATGGATATCGAATATCGACGATATCAATATATCGACGTCGATATTTTTGCGATATCGATTATCGATATAAGCTGATATCGATATCGACGATTTCGATATATCGACATATCGAACAGCCCTACCCACAAAGATTGTACCGAAATCTTCCAATGTATCATACGCAGGGTTGGCAAAGCCATCGTTTTTATTGAAAAAACAAAAAGACTTTTTTTTTGTTTAAACGGTTTTTTTTTGTTTGTTTGTTTAAGCCAGGTTTTTTTGGGGTTTAAATAATTTGCTCTATGTATTCATATCATATATGGACAGAAATAAGTCTGTTTCGCCTTGGTGTTATTATGAAACAACCGGGTTATGTTGGAAGGGGTCACATAAGCTTAAAGTGGAATCCAAACTGCTTCTCGACTTACATCCGAGAGAAATTGTCCTCCATTTGAACTCGGAACCAGGACTAATTGGCCGCAAACGTGACACTTCTGCCGACTCACTCACGAAGGACTCCTGATAAAAATACGTTGTACTGATCTTTACGTAGGCCTACTTGTTAATATAATTGTCAAGAGTCATTTCACAAGAACAAAAAGTTGCAGAAGTAAAACCATTATACAGAATTACATATGGACAATTTCAAAGTAATACAGAGTACAGAAAAACTAATGTAGTCCAAGTTAGTTAACAATGACTTCTATTACTCCAAGTTAAAAAAAAATACGACTTAATTTGCATATCAGTAAGAAAACTGAATAAAGATATCAATTATTTGAGTCCACTTTGGCTTGGACACATTTATACATAAATAGATACCAAAGATACTTCCCATTTCTCTAAATGCCTCTCGTGGGGTTTGTATGACCCTGCTCCCCCCCCCCCACACACACACACAAAAGTACGGCATTTCGATGTATTTTATCAATAGTAAACATTATTGAAACGAAACAATATTTAGAATTTTTCTTTGATTGCAATTACATAACAATAATAATAAACTATAAAAAAATCACAAAACAAACATTCATAAACTTATAAAAAAAAAGTTGCTTTTGTAGTATAATCTTTTTGAGTAATGAATGGGGAATTTAGGTCTGAATATGATACGAATAATATACGGGAGTGAAACGTGATGACCCACAAATGTTTGTTCATCAAGATTTTACAAACACACGTTTACTAACATTTTTCGTTTTTTGGTTTAAACCAGTTTTTTTATTTTATTTTATTTTATTTTATTTTATTTTATTTTATTTTATTTTTTTTTTTTAAAACACAGCTGGTTTAACCAAGGTTTAAACCAGCCAACCCTGATCATACATGAAGTAAAACAGTTCTATGATTGGTGTAGAGCACAGGCTTGATGAGTCATACCAGCCCGATCTTTATACACTGTAAATAATTACGGTCACATTTACTCACCGATTACCGTCAATTCTGGATGTGAACCGATTACTCTAAAATTTGTGGTATTAGTATTAACGTTATGGTAATAGGGCATAAATTCTGAATTTTTATGGCCTATAACCACAAAATTTTACAGTAATACCGTAAATTTTAGAGTAATCAGTTGGAAGCCAGAATTGGCGGTAATCGATCAGTAAATACAACCGTAATTGTTTACAGTATAGGTCGGATTCAAATTGATAAAAGATAAGATGATGAAGACATATAATTGAAAAATAAAATAAGTAGCTCGGTTCTACAATGCACATTACTAATGCATGGAGATAAATAGGAACTTCAATAAAATTGTATGTATATACAGGGTGAAAGGTAACAACACCGAAAAACTTTGGGAGCTGATTCCTTATATGAAATGAAAGAAAAAAGTTTTAATAAACATGGGTCGAAAAGCGTCTCCTTTCAGAGTTATGAACCGCCGAAAATTCGAAAAAATCATTATTCAAAACGCCCTGGCTTAGGAACTATAGGGCCTATCTCAAGCGGTTTAAGGGCCCACACAGGAACTAGTATGCGCTGTATCTAAATATCCATGTTTTACTATCCTCCGTTATCGGCGAAATTAACTGTAAAAAGGAAGTTGAGGTACAGGGATACTGCTTTAAGTACTAATGGTGCATTCCTTTCCCTGGTACCGGTGAATTCTGAAACATGGATATTTAGACAGAACGCATACTAGTTCCTGTGTAATTCCTTAAACCGCTTGGGATAGGTCCTATAGTTTCTAAGCCAGGGAGTTTTGAAACGTGATTTTTTCGAATATTCGTCGGTTAACTCTGAAAGGAGACTTTTTCGATCCATGTTTATTAGCACTTTTTTTCTTTCATTTCATATACGGAATCACCTCCCAAAGTTCTTCGGTGTTGTTACCTTCCACCCTCTATATATGTATACATGTGTGTGTGTGAGAGAGAGAGAGAGAGGGAGAGAGAGAAACACAGAGAGACAGAGAGGTTTCTTTTTTGAAGACCTTAGATGAAGGAAGAAGTCAAATAAGATTATTGAAAATCCAGACATATCATTCTATGCCCTTCTCACACGAGTGTTCCATGAGCAAAATTAAAATAAGGATTTTAATCAGAATAGTCTATATCCCTTTGAGAAACTCTAGTGATAGAAATTCTTTATTGAAGAAAGGTGACTTTGTGAAATCGAAATGTCAAATCTTTTGAAACAGGATCAGAACCTCCCGCTTTCTCTCTGTATATATAGTGATATCACTTTTTTCCTTCTGTTTCTGACAATTGAACGACGGGAAACAGGTGAACTGCCACCTTCTTGACTCTAATATACTACAGGAAAGTAATACAGAGATGAATACAACTGTAGAGTACGAGACTGAAATTTGCGCTTCATTGCACTAAATTCTCATCTGTTTTGTATTGTCCTGTATCCTATGCAGTGATCAGAAGAGATTCTCGCATTACATTGCTGACACCTTCGAGTCACATCTTGCAATTCTACAGTATTAGACTTTTCTTTTTAAATCTAAGATTGAGATATACAACACGTTCAATGCACAAGGGAGTCGAACAAATCGACATACTGGCTTCTAAATTCTCATGTGAAGTTTTCGAGAAAATAGAAGGGAAAAAACTGTTGTTATCACGTTAACAACTGCATTCTTCGTTGCCAATTTGATGCAGTTAACAGTTTTTATTCTGCTGGAATAGATTAAATCTGATGAAGTTAACACTTTTTATTCTTGAATAAATTAAATCTGATGTTATTAAAAGTTTTTGTTCTGCTGAAATGGATTGAATCTAATGGAATTAACACTTTTTTTGTTAGGTTGGAATATATTAAATCTGAAACAGTTAACAGGTTTTAGTCTAATGGAATTAATTAAATATCATAAAGCTAACAGTTTTTATTCTACTGGAGCAGATTAAATCTGATGTAGCTAACAGGTTGTATTCAGCTGGAATAGATTAAACATGATGCAGTTAACAGATTTTATTCTAGAAGAAATTAAATCTGTTGCAGTTAACAGTTTTGTTGATACAGCAGTTAACAATTTTTATCCTCTTGAAATATATTATTTAATTATGTACTTTACATGAAATATATATTTTGTTAAGTATTAGGTTGTATCTATTGTTTGATATTTCTTAACACTAACACATATACTCCTAAAAGTAACAAAGTAGTTCTAATAGTGAGGAACAAACCATTTCTAAGTTTTCACACATATACGTACACAAAATTATCCTTAATGCTGGCGTATTTATTTTTCTTTGATGATAATACAATATTTCTTCAAATTTTATTAGGGTCTATTAATTCATTTATTTATTGAGAACTAAAAGAATCGTGTGAAAAAAGCATAATGATTTTTACATTCTAAAATTTGAAGACAAAACCGACTACGTGTCACACAAAATGTGTTGCAACACCGGTTGGAAACCACTGATTTAAACAGTGGAAAATGAATGAAAGTTTGATTACAAGATTTGAGCCTATCAAAAATCTTAATAAGCTTGCAGCAAAGAAAGAAATAAAGATAAATATGTTGTTTTTACAACAAACATACTTTATATATATATATATATATATATATACATAACAACCAACACGTCTAAGTTTAGTTTAATCTTTCTGCTCTTTCCACCCCTTCATTCTCCTCTTTATCAATCTTCCCTCTGTTCTGTGAAAATAACCCTTCTTACCTTCTAGCAAAACGTTTAGATCTTGCTTATTTTGTAAATTCAGGAGCAGTCTCATCTGTGGGTTATATATATATATATATTCCCTACCTCTCATCTCTTTCCTAATGCAATAAAAATTATTTACAATTATCATGACATTATTTTTTCTCTCATGAGAGGAAGACGAAAGGAGAAAATATAAAAAAGAAATAGAGATTGCAATGTTTCTAGATCTCAATTATATTTTTCCTCTTCATTTTTCTGTTTTCTTCTTTTTTCTATATGATGCTTTCTCCTTATTATTCTTTTTGTTATCCTTCAAAGTCTTCCTCGGTTTCGCCTCTTTTTTCTTCATTTCGGTGTTGTAAGATGAATCCATTGAGGGTTAATTTCTTCTTTAATCTTCAGCGCCTTTCTCTTTCACCTTCTTTTCTCTCTTTCTGTTTTTCTCTTTCTCTTTCTCTTTCAACAATAAACTCATTCATTTTCAGTTATTCTTTTCTCCTTTCCCCTCTTCCTCAGTGGCTCATTTTTCTACACGCTTCCTTCTTCGCTTGTAATTTTTTTTTCCGTTGATGAGGAAAAAGGGCTACTATTATTATTGTTCTTCAGAGAGAATGAGAATGTTTTCTTTTATTGTGGGCAGCGTTAATTTTGTGTTCAAAATAAATAAATAAATACTTTTCTTTTTTTAAAGAAATGATACATAAAAACAAATAACTTTTGAAAGATAACTAAACAGATACTAGTTCTCTTTAAAAATCCTGCTGACAGCGAGAGGTGAAACATATTTTTCGTGCTAATACTTTGAAGGTATTCCTGGATCCGATTTGATTTGATTTTTCAGTTTGGCGTCCCATTCAACCGCAATGTTATATGATACGTAGATCTGCAGCTGAAGGTGGGATTGCAACCACATAAACATCGGCCGGGAATTGAACCTGGGTCCTTTACTCCAAAGGTGGGTACACTAACCGCTTAGCCACTAGGAAGCTCATTTCAGGAATCCGATTCTGCGTTTCGGTTCCGAGCAGAGTGGAATGCATAGGTTGAAATTTCGGACGTGGTTGGCTACAAGTAATTCAAAAGAAATATTTCAAATTATCTCATACAAAAACCCGAAGTTTATCTTTAAAGCACCTTTATGTAGCCACACTCCTAATAATACATACGCCTAGAAAAATTTTGGGTTTGTTTTTCCTACTGTATCTCCGATGTCCGGTGACCAGTGTTCGTGTGTTTACTAGCTCAACAAAATGATCGATGAATACCAGTGTCAGTACTCCAACTGAGCATCGAACTGTGATCTACTGTACATTACTTCTAACCTTAGAAGCTCACTTCGTCTAAAGATAAAGTCATATACTAACATGTGCACATAAATGACACAACATAAATATACAAAAATATAATACGTATTCAAGTAAGAAAAATATTGGGTGGATGATAATATTGTGCACAACAAATAAAAAAGGTTATTTGAATTTTCCTATTGAATCTTTCTAAAAACTTTTCTTTTATTGTTCTGAATCAGAAATTATAAATTTTTCACAAAGTGAACGTAATATAAAAATTGAAATCATATTGCAAGATAACAAAATTATTAATTTAACATATCAATGTTTAGTGCATATGCAAATAATTATATATTTTCTTTACTAGATTGCCTATTCTCAGTTCTTACATTGAACATACGAGAGCGACACGAAGACAACGAAATTCAAGATTTGAATAAAACGCGGAAGGATGACTTAAAGTGGAAAGAAATAACATCACATTATTAGGAACTATTCTTAGCTCTATTTTATATTAACTATGAGTATACAGGATCCTTCATAATATGTTGTTCATTCTTGCTATAGATTAATTAATGTTCACTAGCAAAATTGTTATTTCACATTTTAAACAGAAACATAATTATTTGAGAGCTCCGTTTGTTCTATGCTGGAAAGTTGTCTTCGCAGTGACCACACTATCTCTCTGCTCTGGCCACACCACCACCAAGTTCATATTTTAATGTATGTGTCTTGTGAATTACAATGTGTAATCAGTTGTTCGTGTGTGAGTTGGAAAGACACTGTTAGTTTCCACCAGAACATAAAATAACATTGTTATTTTTTGTATAAATGGAGTTTCAATGTGCAAATCACTACATTTCACTATATTTAGGGGGTTAAATTCCAAAGTTGGGCGTCCATTTCCAGCGAAAGTTTTAAAATTTACTGGAAAGATATGGATAATTTGATCGTTTGTGTGCTTGATAATATATAAGAGTCTAGAAAAATCTGTTTATTTGTTATATATAAGCGGTTATAAACATGGGACTATACGGCGAGCGGAGGGAACTACTTGGCGCAAGGTAACCGAACAGTTGCATTGTGGGAAAGAAAAGAGCATTTATGTTATCAACATGGCGAATGTACAAGGGCAATGAACTAGCAGTTTTAACATTCGTGAAGCAATACGTTGATAACGAGCAAAATCTTTTAAAAGTTTGTGAAGAGCACGGATTAATGAACCTAATAACAAATTGCAGAAAGTGTGGAAAGGAGATAACAGCGAAAAAACGTGACGAAAGCGGACGTCCAACTTCGGAATAAATGCCTATTTGGGCAATGTTTATAACGGTTCTTTGGAGACTTCTTTAATTATTGAGCCATTAAAATACATCAATTTGTCTTTTTGCACACTTAGTTTAAGTGTACATTTTTACTTCCGCACAAATTTTTCAAGCTGTCTACATGCTTAACTGAATAATTCTATTTATTATATGATGTCATGACGACAACATCAGGATTAGATTACCTAGATTTGAATATCTTTTTATATTAACATTATAACTATATTATTTATAACTATATTATTTCTTTTTCTTTCTCTTCTAATAGCCCATTCAGCCTAGTACCTATTTAAAATGCATTATGGCCCAAATTTACAAGTAAATAATAATTTACAAGTTAAAATATACATCATACTGTTGTATGTTATACTTCTTTATTTCCCAACAAAACACTAGTTGTGCATATGAAAACCATACAATTTTCTTGGGAAAACTGGCTGGACATTCGGGACAACCCCTACGAGTTTAAAAGCTTCAAGAAAAGAGGATATGCATGGTTGGTATGTGAAAAAACTGCTAAAAATAACTTCTAAAGATCACAAAAACTCTCTATAAAGAACACAATTTTATCTTTGCAGTTCGCTAAACTATTCCAAACCATGTTTAAAACAAGTAACGGAACAGTGGCGTAGCGTTCAATTAATCAAAAATCACATATAAAGATTCCGTATCGTTATAATAGTAGATTTGAGTAATATAAACAATTTAAAACTGATACGGAAATCATTCAATGAAACAATATTACTACAATTTTTTTCCGGTATTGTTTCTTCGTGTTCCCTCTGCATGACTTCTAGTCAATTACAGTGTTGGGTTGTATTCATGCCGAGGAACATTATTTTTCTTTTGTCACAGTACTGTAGCGCATTTCGGAATTATTCTATAAAAAGTTAAAAACAAAATAGTGTTTCCTCCAGATACGACTATGCTTGAATCATCACATAGTCATATCCTATCTGGATAGCCACAGCTCTTATTATGCTGTAACGCTAATACTACGTTTATTTTATTTATTTTTATTATTTATTTATTTTTGTCTTCTTTCTTGACCTCGAATAGAGAAACTTACAATTTCTTGAGTACCAGTGAAGCAAAAAGCAGTCGCAGAGCCTTTCGTTCTAAAACAGAACTTAAAGTTGAGATATAATATTAAAATTTAAGAGCTTCATTGCCGTTTAGGAAGATTTTTCCGATACAAACTGGAAGAAACTTTTCTCCAAGGCTAGAACTACACAGTTTCGGATTCAGAAGACTTATTAGGAGGGAGTGAATCAACTACTAGACGATGAACGTAGACTGGAACTACTATGGTATGTATATAAAATCGATAAAGTAGCGATATGTATGCCATTTCCATTACTGCTTAAAGCATAGTGTAGACTAGTATCTAAAATTGAAATCACAATGAAATGGAATATTTCAGTTTTACTACGCCCCCAGAATTATGCCTTTTAGGTTAAATGACACGGATAATTAATGGAAATGAATGCTTATGATAGAATTTGTGGAATAGTAATGTGGGAAGAAACGGGGGAATCCTGAGAAAACATATGGGCATAGTGTTATGAAGTTTTTCTCCACAAACTCGCGTGACCTAGAATCAAATCACGAAGTCCCAGCATCAGAGGTGAGACCTTCATCAGTAAGTCACTATATCCCCCTAATAGAAGAATTTAATGAAAATACCTAATGAAATGCACTCATCTTCAAATACTTCATGAAAAAATACTAGTACTAGTAAATGTGTCAAATTAGCAATAGCTTGCAATGTTAAATTCAAAATTTACAGTAGAAGTCTATCAAGATCCTTTTGAAGGGTAGGGGGAAAATTGATCTAAATACTACTTCATTACAACCAAGAAATATTAAGAGCCATTACAGTTGATTCAATTCATGTAACAAATTCAATCTTGGTTGATTTATTTAGAGTTTAACTTCTCTTTCAACACTCACTTTATGAGCCCTGGACCTCTAGCACATCTCCCAGAATGTAATTTGTTCTCAATGTTCAACAGCTAACGTTCCAAGTGACTAACACGCTTGTTTCCTGTACACGTAGTCCCTGGTTCGATTCCAGTGAGTATGCGCCGTGATTAGAGTCCTACTTTAAGCAGACCCTACAGCTTTGATACTTTTATATGGTTTAGATTTAGGACAGAAACCAAAAATTTCGATAAAACGATATCACTTATATTAACATTTAATATGCTTCCAAATCATTTACGTGGCATGTGATGTTGTCCTCTGCGATATTGTTCTTTCGGAGGCGAAATATTCTGGTTGGGGACAGCTTATACTGTGACGGTTAATAATATATGATTGTTTGTTCAATCTCGAGGGGCACACTTACGGAGGATGCATGGGGTCCGGACCTCCCCCTAAAACGTCCTAACTCAATATACATGTGTACAATTTCTTAATAAAACTATATTTGTTAAACAGGGAAGTTATTGATATAGTATGAAAATTTGATCTTACAGTTCATCTGTAGTCTTTCTCTTACAAAGACAATCTAGTCCTAACGTTTTTTGGTAAAAATGTAGGTGAAAATATTTTACAATTACTTATCGTCTTTTCGGGTGCAGAGTGATACTACATTCAATAGTAGATAGACGTAGTGTTATGTAGGGTCTACTAATGTTCCCTGTTAAAACTTGGATCCATCTCACCAAAAATTTGTGTGGGCGCTTCTGCCACTTGCAAACTAATGATCCCCACGAAACGATTATTCAGATGAGAAAGTACTTTATTTAATTCGAGACGAGATGAGAAACCTTACAATTCTCGTCTCGTTTTTGAGACGAGATGAAAAAATTCACGAGTCCCCTGAACACTAGTTCACTCAAGTCTAGGATCTTAATCCCTATACAACTACAACTATAATTTGATAACGTGATTGTATGAACACAATGAAAAGTCTTTTATGAACGTTTGCGTATACAAAATACTTTATGGTTTAACATTTGTTATGTCACACCCTCCGTGGACCTATCGTGAGATGGAAAGATTTTGATAACTTCTAGATGAAAAAATCAGGGCCTATTTTTTTTTACATAAATTTACAAAGTAAAATGAAAAGAAACAAGATTTTTGACAATTGAGACAAGAAAGAATTATTCTAGAATTGAGACAAAACGAGAAATAATTATTGTAGAATCGAGACGAGTAAGTTATTTGAGAATAGAGACCAGACGGGAAAGAAATACTCGAGAATTGATAGAAGACGAGAAAGTATTATTGAAGAACTGAGACAAGACGATAAAGAATTATTTTAGAATTGAGACGAGATGAGAAAGAATTATTCGAAAATTGAGACGAGATGAGAAAGAATTATTCGAGAATTGAGACAAGACGAGAAATACTAGTTCGACAATTGAGATGAGACGAGAAAGAATTCTTCGGAATTTGAGACGAGACGAGACTTGTGCAACATTTATGAGACAAGGCGAGAAAGCGTTATGTCTCGTTTCGTCTCTTAAACAAAACTATCACCAACTACACCAGGTTAAAGCCCTGGTCTTGGATCTTTAAGCAGTTCTTTGTAACCTTGGTATTGTATAAGGACGCAAAGCACAAAATCTCACCCAACTCAAACTCTTTTAAATCATAATGTCAAAATTTCTGACGAGAAAAATATATTTTGAAAAGCAAAACTTAAACATTTCTTGAAGCAAATATTTTTTTCTCTTTTTCTTATTTCTTTTTTAAGAAATGGGGAGAATAATAATTCATATCCGCATTCCTGTCTGTTTTTTATTCTGAAGTACAAGTGCCGAGCAATATGATAATCGAGAGCAAAAGAAATCTTATCGAGATCAAAGGGAACCTACTGTAGATGTCATAAATTTTAAATTAAGTTTGCCCATTTATGTAAGAAGTACACTTTCCTTCTTTTTCCTTCCAAAAAATAGTACTTAATTGCCTTTTGAAGTCTTCTTCTGTCTCTGAATGAGTTGTGTTGAAACACGAGGACGGCAGAAATTAGATTGGCCATCACATCTTCCACAATCAATGTATGCATAACTGAACAACTAATTTTTCATTTCATCATTTCCTCTTCTCGGAGAAAGTACTTGTACATACTAACTTTTCAATACTCGTTCGCCATTTCATCCTCTTCAAAACCTCTGCCGTCCCGTTTTATTTCTTTATAGTTGCAATATTAGATACTTCTCTCTCTGTCTCTTGTTTCCTCCTTTGTATCTTTCCTTGAAGTGGTTCTTTACAACCCCCTTTTGATGCGAGTTAAAAACATAGCTTAATATAGGAAAAGGAAACTAATTTGAAAGAATACGTAATTGTAATTACTAACAATATAAGAATACTTCTTCAAACGACTTGTTTCTAAATACGCCAGAAAAGTTTTTTTTAAATTGTTTTTAGCGCCACTGTTGTTTTTAGATGTTATTCAGACTACAACTTGGGGGGAAGGCACGGTAATTTAATGGTAGAGTACTTATTTCTGGCGCGTGAGGTCCCTGATTCAATCCCCGTGCACCCCGTTCAAGTAAGTTTGTGATTGACAACATCGTGTTGGTGAGTTTTCTCAAGGTGCTCCCGTGTGTTTCAACATTCCACTAGTTATTCCCTTATCATTCATTTGCCTTAATCATCCGTCTCCCCTATCCTACAGGGCATAGCGTGGGACGTTACACTGAAAGATTTCATTTCATTTCAGATTTATTTCCTCCTTTTAATCCTGTAGAGCCTGATCATACTTTTCATTCAACATTGTAAACAAGAGACAGTTAAAACAATTCATGGTATTCTGTTGTAGCTCTTTATTACCACAACATAAGCATACATATACTTAATCAGCTTCAAAGTAAGCACCTTCGGAACAGCGCCGTAAATCTGTCTTCAACATTGGAGGGGGGGGGGACACATAGACCGTTCCCATATATATATGCGATGTCCAAAAATATTTATGAAGTTGAAAAACAGTGTTGTGGAGGATCAGAGGAGCAGAGTTGTCTTCAACGTTGGGAGGCGGGTATATTTGGGGCTTATTCTGTCTGAAATCATTTCATCTCACGTTCCTTTTGTGGCAGTCGGACAAAAATCATCAAATTTCTCCCCAAAAAACACATTTCAAATCGGATTATTGGGGAGGACAGTCCTCTCAGTTCTAAGATTGGAAGGGACATGTCCCCTTTATCCTCCCGGGATTTGTGCCAGTGCTTCGGAACACAAACACACTTGTTTTACCACTCCTGTGATTGGTGGAAACTCGTATGAAAGGCCTGTTTTGGTATCTTCCGAAGTTTAGCCATCGAAATGGTTTTGATCTCTTCTACGTTGACGAAACGAAAAGACTTATTTTTAGCTTTGGGAAGAGGTGCTAAACTGTATTTAAGGTTATCAAACTTTCTAAATCAGATATTCTCCAATTTGCACATGAGCTTGGTATTTGCACGTTGCTCGATCTGTGAAATTTGCACCAACTGATCACTACTACACACTCCTTTGTTTAGCTGCACTATTCGTATACGACCCGTTAAGATGTGTTTACATTTGTTAACTTCGGCAACCTAGAAACTGTATTGCACAAGATTTATTGTGATTGAGTCACAAAATGCCAGAACTACAACAACATTTCGGGAACTTTCTAATTGCTTCTGGTATATTAGTTTTTCTTGTTAAGCAGTTTACTGTAGCAAAGCTCTCGTAATTGCCCTGTCTACGTGTCCATCCGGGAGACAAAAAACCTCAAAGTATTACTTTTGATTAATCAGTATTAAGTTCGGTTAAGATATAAACCGTTAAAAACTAGAAATCAATTTCGTTGATATGGAAGTAATTTTCAAACCGGAAGTGATAGAAATCAACAATTTCTGGATCTTACGTTGATCATTATAAAGCTAGAACGGTAATAGATAGCAAAGAAACTTCTTCCAGCAATCGATAAAATTTTCCGACAGAGGGTATTTTTCATATTTATCATTAACTCTCTATTAAAATCAGAAGTGATATAAATCAATTACAACTTCCGGTTTCTATATTGATTTACACAGATCTAAAACTATAAAACAGAAGTGGTTGTTACAGAATCGAATTAACGTTTTAAGAGTATGTACTGTCTACTTCTTTAACTTCTAATCAAACCGGAAGTGATTGAAATCGCTTAGCGGTTTCATCTTGGTTTTAACTGTGCTTACCATAGACTAAAAGCCGTAATAGGTAATGAGAAGTGATTTTCTCTAATTAAATAAGCATATTAAGAATACATTCCCCTTTCACTCTAATATTTCTATTAAAGCCGGAAGTGGCAAACATCAATCACTTCTAATTTTAATCTTCATCGTTATAGAGTGAGAACGGTAACACACACTGAGTAGCAGTTTTCTGCAATTAATTAAGTGTCCCAAATAGATAAGAAAGGGCGCCGATTCCTCTGTAACTTTGGGGGCAAGGGCATTCAGATGTTTGTTTGGTTGCAGACAAGGGTCTGAGAAGGCACATATGAGGAATTTTAAGACAAATTGAAATCAAATTATGCCAAATATTGTATATTAATTAAAAATGCATATAACAAAAAAATATTTATAAAAATACATGGGGCCCACATAAGCATTGGGGGTCCGAGCTTCCTGTTCCCGCAGTATCAGCGCCCTTATTTGTAAGTATTCTATCTGTTTCGCCAAAAGAATAAATACAACTTTTCGTGAGCTAGCTGTCAGTTCAAAGCGGCATGGTCTATATAAGCACACCCAGATGCTGAGACACGTCTATGAGTAAGAATAGCATTTCGTATGGCAAAAATGTGTTGGTAGTTATATTATCTCCCCTCCCTCATTAGTATCCCTCTATATATGGTGGCTCTTCTTGTAGGGAGATTAGCATTTCTATCAACAGTATCCGACAAATTATTAAATTTTACTTATGTATTACTGTAGTGATTGATTTATAATGAACCCGATTTATTTTCGATAGAACGCATAGAACTCTGTAGGATCTTGTAGAGAGAGGTTGTAATTTCTAAACTATCTAATATTTCAAGTATTCATAAAATGATAAAAGAGAGGACACGTTGTTACCATTTGTAATGAATTTTTGAACATAAGAATGTAAAAAATGAAATCTTACGTCCCACGGTTATGCCGGCTAGGCTAAAGGAGACGGCGATGATAAGAAGTGAATAAAATGGTGGAATGAAGAAGGTGGGAGAAAACGGGAGAACCCCGAGAAAGATCATGCAGAAAGTGCAACACTTGCGATATTGACATTTGTGGTACTGCGATTTTTGCGGTACTATTCAACTTAACTCTTATTCTCCAAGCTGAGAGAAGATATTTTCGGATGTTCACTTAGATGGGAACACAGTATCAACTGCTACACAAAGACCAAGTTTTACCACATTAGTGTAGCCAGCAAGTTGTTCTAGGCGGAATATATGACATTTTCAGTGGGCCCGCGCTTTTTTGAATACTAAAATCAGACTAAAAATCTTTTAGAATATGAAACCATTATTAACTCACCATACATACATACACACAAACCTTTCTTGCCGCACATAAACACATGTAAACGCAAGTATAATGATCAGTTATACAGAAAAAGTGAAAGAACAGTTACTAGGATACAGGTAAACACATCTCAAAGCTATAAACAAATGTTTATTTGTGATTAGCCAAAACTGGAAAATGTAAATAAATCCTTATCTCTGATTGGTCGAACGCCTAACCATGATATTTAAAGGGAACTTCTAGAGCTATTTATTTATTTATTTTTATTTTCTGTTATAGTTTCCCTTAACAGTTTTCCAATAACTATTTGCCAGTGATAGTTAGAGTTGAAATACCGTATAATATTCTTCTTTCTTCATTTTTAACATAAGAGATATTTGTAATTAGGCGTAAGTATTAAGGAATTATCCAAAGAGCTACTTGCTGGAGGAGTGATTTGTCACAAGCCACTCATTTGGAATATAGTTGTCCATTGATATAAGCATATTGCAAATATCCCCACAACACAACAGACGCACGTGTCAGCTCAACACGTGCTAATGATTACAAACAACCTAGCAGACAACAGGCCAACACGGAAGACACCGAGGAACACCGAAAGTAGACGGACCTCACGGAAGGACTCGAGGAGGACAAATAAAAGGGGGACCACCGAAGGGACCCAGCATCAGTCGACCAACTGATCGCCTAACCTTTACCTTCCTATGTCGCTGTGGACTCTTCCTTACCCTATGTCGCATTGGGCTAGGGATCCATCTTAAACTTATAATCCAAGTCTAACCTACAACCTGCCAAAGTGTTCTGGAAACTGCCATGAATGGAAGGGGCACCCGGCAAAACATTTAATATTCCTTCACTTGTCATTGAGGAAGAGACATTGAATTAGAGACACTTGTATTTTTTATATTATATTTTGTAATAAAACTTGGTGAAGGGGAAAAGACACCCGGTCTATCATTTGACTCTACCAATCATTACAATATTTAGAGATTTTCGGTCAGATCTAGCTCGGAACAAGTAGAAGAAGCAAAGTCAAAATTAACGTTCTATGAATTAGTAATTTATTTTCATGATGTTTAATGGAGTTCAATTAGTACATTAGTAGATTGCTTCTCTTCTAGAACAAGCAAAAATTACTCCAACTTTTGATTGTGTGCCATTTTCCTTAAGGATTTCTTGACATCGTATGAAGCTACATATTCAGTTAATACGTTTCCTATTCTTCTGCCCAATCTTATTTAGTGATGTCGTCTACGTTTTCCTTCAATGTTTAAAGTTCTTGCATATACGTAGTGTCGTTGTACACAGCTTCATTCTTTTTAGATACTTCACCAAACAGTACACATTAGGAGTTGACTTATCTATTAATGATTTGAGTCTCTGGTTTCAACCTTCAACAGCATTATTCGTTCTGTGCTGTTGATTCGAGCAGTTCCACATGAAAATGTCAATACAGGTATTGTTTAACCATAGTTATACAAAAATAATCTTAAGATCTCTGTGTGCGTCTCCCATAATGGAAAGTCAAGCCACCCAACATTGATATTATCTACAAGGAGAAATGCTAGAGCAGAAACATTCTGAGGGAAACCTCACCTCTAGAACTGATTTATAGTCATTTGTGGCTCCTAATTTCTAATCCACGCAAGTACTGATTAAAATGGAAATTACACCCACTAATGTGCGTTTCTGGGAACGGTATTCTTAGAAATGTTGTTGCAGGTTACTCGAAATCCAATTTGATTAATTTCAGATTCCAATCATTAATATTAGCCTTCACCAAACTGAAAAATCTCTGACACGTCTTATTAACCTCTTGCCGGTAAGAGGCTGAAGATTAAAGACAACATTTGTTTCCTCGAAATTACTTCCGAGATCTGCGTATGTTGTAGGGGAAACTGCCGACTACAACACTTAAATGTTATGTCCATGAAAAACGTTATGTGTTCAGCTGCACACTGTTTTCCCTACGCATGCAAATTATTACCATTCTTCCTTCTTCTGTGGTGTCATCTGCAAGCAGGAAGATTTTCTCATCATCTATCTTCAGAATACATACATGTTCCACGATGTGTACCGCAAATGTCCCATTGTCTCAGGGAAACTTTTGAGCAGTACCGCAAATGTCCTGATAGCACTCACGCACGCGGTGTCTGTCCACCGCAAAGTTCACTTGACGGGAGCTGGGATTGAACCCAAGCGCCAGAGGTGAACGCTCTACCACTAAGCCACCGCGGCCTTTTTTTCTTAACATAGTTAGCAGTTGAGTCGACCTGTTTTTTTCTTTTTTTATCATTTTACTTTGACTGAAATGCGTGTAATAAGGGAAGGTGTTCAAATTATTTGTAAATAATAACTCCATAAAGTATTTTCCCAGTCGAAAGAACGGACATTTCAGCCAGATATATATAATTTACTATTTTCTTTTATTGATTACAATAACTATCTTACTTTTCTTATAAAAATTTGGCAACACTGAAATCGCCAAGTAGCACGTTAAGAGGGAAAACTAAACTTGTAGGAGAAGAAGAATTTTTAAAAAAATCACACCTCGTACGTAGAAGACAGAGAGCCTTCTTATAAACCTAGACAAGGAGTTATCATTTTCTTTGTCAGGAGATATAACACTTATTCTTATGAGTGAGTAGCAAAAGAGGGCTGAGGGGTGAATGAGGCAATATGTATATATGAGAATTCGGCTCTGGAGAGCTATGAGAGGTAAAAGATGAGAAAAAGAGAGAGGTGAGCAAGATGACGATGTTGATACGCGGATAAAATGGGAAGCATGGGATAAACCGGGAAACAGCCGCTCATAGCTGGAAGGTAGGTTTTGGCTGGGTGCTTGTGTTTCTTCATCCCACGATGATGAGAATGGTTCACAAGCTAGATTAAGGGAAAGCTAGAATATTATTTTGGTCAGAAAAAAGAAAGAAAAGAAAAATGAAGAAGGAGAAGATAGAAAAAGGAAAATTCCGATAGGCTAGAGATTCTGGTTACGATCAGATCTTATTAGAAAGATGTCACCTATTTTTATCCGTAGAACAGTTGTTGTTCCCTGTGGTGCAAGGAAAAACAGTCTGTGCCATGCATAAATGTATATAAATATATCGTTATTTCGATGCTGGTAGAATGCTTCTATTTTTAAAAAATCTAATAATATGAACATTTTTTGTTGTTTTTTTTATTTAATCTGAATATATTAATAGGAAATTTTTAGTTTCAGTTAATTATGTTCGATAAACTTGCACGCTTAATACGAGAATAGCTTGGATTGGATTAGATTTGAGTGTAGTGTCCATTTCAACAGCGAGATTATATGAGACATCGAAACATGATATATATACATTTGTAAAAGCAAGCAAATCACAACGTTATAAATTTCATTTATATGAAGATGGCAAAACATAATACGTAACGGGCCGCGGTGACTCAGTTTTAGAATGTTCACCTCTGGTGCATTTAGCCCTTGATTCGATCCTAGCTCGCGCCAAGTAATCTTTGTGGTGGACAAACACCGTGCGCGTCTGTTTTCTCGGGGTCGTCCCGTTTCCTCCCACCTTCTTCATTCCACAATTCATTCATTTCTCATCGTCACCGTTTCCTTTAGCCTATCCGACATAATCGTGGGACGTAAAGCTTAAAGGTTTCATTTCATTTACATAATACGTAACTTTTTTTTTTTTTTACCATTTTGTGACCTTTCACACTGAAATCTATATGCTGGAAAATGTTGATTATAGCTTAATTAATAATACCTTATTTAGCACTATAGATGTATTTCATTTTCAACAGTGAACTGAAAGTATTTTAAATTTCATTCACAAAGGTGGTAATTTCCTTCCATGAACGATTGTACATATATTTTGCCATCTTCGCTCAGCTATGAAACAGCAAAACGTACTCACCCATCAACGTTTAGCCCTTACTAGTATAGTTACAAATGTGAAACTTGGACAGAAAATACCTTTTGCAACAAATCCAAGGGTAAAGAAGGAATTTTATATAGTACCTGTAGGTATCCTGAGAAAGGGACAAAGGAAGAATTTATTTATTTATTTATTTAACCAAGAATCGGGTGTTTCTGAGATCCCGGAAGTTAAGAAAAGCTGAAAAGAATCATCTAAAATTCTCAGTAAAAGTAAAGAAAAAGTATGGAATTTCAATAATATTTAAAAAATGACCAACTTGAACATGCGCTTAAGTTGGAAGTGTGAAATTTATTCGGTATATAAAATATTAATTTAAAATAATCGAATAAGGGCTTTAGCATTTTCAAAAATTCTGCTTCTAAAGAGGAAAAGAGGGCAATTTCTTCAATATTAGAATTTCAGATTTTGCATTTATTAAATCTTATTTATCCATGCGAAGAAAGCCAGTTCTACTATTTATTAGTCACCTAGTAGCTGGTAGAGTTCCTTGGATTGCAAGGTTGGACGATTCCAACTTAGTGGTCCAAGCTGATTTCGATTAAATTTGACAGGTAGATACTAAACATGAAAAAAAAAGGGAATATGAATTTTCTTTTCTCTGAGGAATAACTGTTTCTACGTAAAAGCACCTATCCAGAAATTTGAAAGTGGGTACCAAAAGAAATATCCTGAAAATGGAATTAGGCCAAAAGTGGAAATAATTAGGCCGAAGCGAGTAAAATTGCATATTGATATAGCAAACATTGTGATTCAGAGATTTGAAAGTGGGTGCCAAAAGAAATAGGTCGAAAGTGGAAGTACGCCAAAAGTGAAAAGAAATAGACCGAAGAGAGTGAAATTACATACAGATATAGAAAACATAAAATAAGGAAATATGTGTTTTGTACTTTCTTTAACAAAATAGTTTAGTGGCTGTATGTACCTTCAAATTTAAGACCACGAAATATCAAAATTTCTGATAAAAGTAGTTCAGAAGCGCCTAAACACGTGGAGGTTTGTAACGAAACTGCCTACAGAGAGAGTACACATAAAATAAGCGAGTACATGTTTTTTTTTAAATTTTTTACTGAAAAATGATTCTTGGGTCAAAAGGTCTAAACTGAAAATTTCAAGGTAGGCACCTAGAGTGTAGAAAGAATAAACTAAAGCGAATGATATTACGCAAGTGTACTCACAAAACAAGGGAATACGTGCTTCGTATTTACTCTTGCCTGTATGCAGGCACGTAGCCAGGATTTCGTGAAAGGGGGAAGGTCCGTGACATGAAATACTGTGCTCATCACACCAGGGGCTCGATCATTCTAAACTATTTTACTGGAACATATATTGGTTCGTTTATACAGGATTTCGTAACGAGGAGGGGAAGGGGCGTGACATGAAATTCTGAAGGCCCAGGAGTTTGATCAATCTGAAATACTTTACTATCAACATATATTGGTTTGTTAGGACAAGAAAATGAGGATATGTTGGCAAGTATTTTAATTGCAAACTATGAAGAAATCTCGAGTAAAATAATAATAATAATAAACGTATTGAAGATTTTACAATATTTACGTCCTTCCTCTGTTTATTCACATATAACAATTTTCCTTTCATTATGACCTCAACTATTATAAAAAGTACATATTCACTACTATAAAAAGTACATACTCAATAATGTTTTGTGTAATATTTTAATTTATCTGCGTTCCTTTCTCTGTTGAATCAAATGCTAACAGAACTTTCTTTCCACATAAATTCGGTTCCAAATGACAGGTTAAAGGAGCAGTAGAACATTGTTTTTGAAATAACTTGTTTGATAGTGCAAGGATGCGATGACGAAAAATTATGATAAAAATGTCCACAACGACACTATGCTTTCGAAAGCTTGAAATCTCCCTGACTAGTAGCAGAAATTCTGAGAATTCTGTAACGTTTCTAGAAATTTCAAATTCCCTGACTCTTCCAGGATATCTCGCTCATCTCGCCACCATGTATTGCAAGTAATACAAATCTCCTTATAAGAAAGAGTATCCAAAAGCTTCCTGTAGTTTTTTTTTTTAATTTTTAACGCTGATCCTTCTTTTTCTCATTTCATTTTCTTTCATCCTTCCTTAATTTTTTCATTTCTGGTCTTGAAGGGGGGGGGGGGATCAGGACCCCCGGACCCTGCCCCTTGGCAACGTGCCTGCTATATGGTCAACGTACCCGTCTTCGACACAAGTAACCTGGGTTCGATTTCTGGCGAGACCTCATGTGATTAAGATCCAAGGTTAAAGTGTAGGTCCGCGTCTCATATAGCATCGGTGCTGAAAAGAGAGACTAAGTTCTAATCCAACCAAACAATCTTCTATCTTACTTCGGACGTCAATAGTAAAATCTTTACTATCAGTCGAATATCATAACATAATCGATACAACCTAATTTTCCGATCAACACTTGTAGCACCAAGTTTTTAAATAAAGAACTTTTTTAAAAAAAAACACACACATATTCGCATATTTGTAGCTTTAATAAGTTTCTTCTTTGTCATCTCATAGGGATTTTGTCCTGCAAAATTTTTGAAATCATTTGGTCCCTCTCGTCTTTTTCTCAAATGTTATTTCTATTCGCTCTTTCTTTGCTTTGCTTCGAAGAAAGTGGTTTCCCACTGAATTAAAAGAACGGCCATTGAAATCTAACAGCAGAAGCTCTTGTAATTCGATGAATGAAATACTAAAAAAGAGAGAGAGGGAAAAAACATATTTTTGCACTTTACTTTTTTTCTTTTCTATAGAAGTAGAAGAGTTAAAGCTGATAAGTTTTTTTTTTTTTAAAAAAATAATAAAGTGTACCTTAAGAACATTTTTGTAGAACAAAAAAAGTTGAAGGAAAGTGTACCAAAAAAAAAAAAAAAAAGCGAAAGCAGGAATTTAAAGTTGTCGATTTTCCTGTCTTTAAATGAAAAGGAAATGTTTCTATTTCAGATAGGGCGTATTCTTTTTTTTTTTTATTTTTGGACTATTATTGCATTTTCTTTAAAGCAGGCGCTATCGAAAATATTTAAAATTCTGTATATAATACACACTCGATTAACAATATATGAATGCTACTAACGTTATATAATGGATTAAAACCTTTCTTTTTGATATCCGTAATAAAACTTGTAAAATGTTGCTTTCAACCTCTTTACTTTTTCCTTTTTTTATACTAAAAATATTTATATTTCGAACATTTGTATAATAGATCTATTATTATATTGAAGTCCGTTCAAAAGAACAAAGTCAAACAATAAATCCATACAATATTATCAAATTTACATTCCTTTACGAATGCGTTTTTTTTTTATTTTAAAAAAAGGAACTTTCTTAAACTAGTTCTTTTTAAAAATTGTCAATTCCGTTTTTAAGCATATTTGATTTATGTACATTGAAAACACATTTTAAATAGAAGGGAATGTTATACGATAATATTTTAATACCAAACCAATATTAAGTTTTAAATCTTAACACATTATGTAAGACAGTTTAATGAAAATCAGTGGATTAACAATTCGATATTTACTTATAATCAAGATATTTCAGATTTACCTTGACAACACTGGATTTTCGTATACTTTCACCCAGATCAAGGATCTTATAAAATAGAGGATCTGCTCATACAACAAAATCTTGAAGCACACCTCACAGTTTCGCCACCCCTACTCTGCCCACTCCGCCCAATAGGATTGCAATATTTTGAGCCAACAATCTTGGCGAAAACGAAAGTACCCAATCAGACGATGGCAGAAACAAGAGTAGCCAATCAGACGTGCCGATGCTCGGTTGCTTTTTGGCTTCACCGATTTAATAGGATGAAGATATGGGCAGATCCTCTATTTATAACATCCTTGACCCAGATAATGTATGGAAGACATCTACCAGCAATATTTACTTTTCTTTTCCTAAATCAATACTTCATCTTGAAATCGTTACTTACAAAGATTACAAAATATAAATTGGATTCTGCGCTTAAATCCTCCAATACAATGTGTCACTGAATTACCAATGACATACTGAGCATCAATGGTATTTACACGGGGGTTTGGGGTTTTTAACACCTTCTGGAGCAACAGATTATGATAAAATAAATATTTCCTAATATTCAGATGTATATATACACAAATTACACATGTTCTTAAATAATATGAAATTGAGTTCTTAAAGGATAAAATTTGCGTACGCCACTGTCCTCCAACCTAATTTAAGAGGAAAACCTAAATCAAATCCGGTTGAATTTATGAAGGCATATCACTTTTATAAAACTACGTGTAGCTCACACTTTATAAATCCAGTTATGAGATGTGCCAAGATTGAAGAATAGGAATTAGAACAAAAATATAACCAAATTGAATGAAACATTTAACTAATAATTAAGACCAGTTACGAGGCTAAAATGTTGACAAAAGGATAGCAGCATCTCAAGGAGTTTTGCCTGTCCCCCCAGGTATGTATCTCAAGTAACATAAAATTATTGTTTTCGGTATACAAAATTAATAGCTACCATCCAAAAAAAATCTCTATCCCATCATTTGCCATCTACAAGGGATTAAAGCTAGTAACGTCACTAATTAAGATTCTATCTTGAGACAAAATGGCCGTGATATGTCCAAAAATCAAGGACATGTATTAAAGAGATTCAAAAGTCTCAAAATGTTATTGCATCCAATGTAAATTTAATTTGTTAACAGAACACATCGTCTCAGTGGTTGTGCGCTTATCTCTGATGGATGGAACCCGTGATTTGATCCCAAACCACGTGCGTTTGTGATGGATAATGTCATGTCAGTAGATTTTGCTAAGATACTTCCGTTTACCTCTTACGCATATAGTTCAACTAATTCTTTAATAATTATTTATTTTCATTAACAATTTCCGTGTCATTTTGCCTACCAGACATAACCGTGGTAGGTAAAACTAGAAATTTTGTTTCGTCTTATAAATTTGAGAATTATGAATGAGCTTTCCAGATGGTACGTATTTCCGTCATTGTCAGATTCAATATTGTATGCAATAGATCGTAAATGATAACGGGATATTTTTGTTCCATAGAGTAGAAACAATAAGATATAACGTGCTATTTGATTCCATAGTGCATAAACGATAAAAGATAACCGAATATTAGTTTCAAAAGAGCATGAATGACAAGAATTAATGAGGAATAATCTTCTTTTTAGTAAGAATACAGTCAAAAGAGTAGGTTCTATTCATGTATTTAAATCAGAGTGATAGATTGTTTACTTGTAATCTTCAAGTCCCATAGCTTGAAACTAGATTATAGTTTGCTATTGTTATTTAAGTGGATATGGCCTGCTTGAACTTACAATCCACATGAAGTTTTATATTGCACAGATTACATTTGACAGAAATTATCTGGAAGATTATTTTCAGAATGTACCATATATGGTTATCTGAAATCTTGGAAAGTTGTACAAAAAATATATAGGTCAGTGGGTACTTATCCTATCTTGTGTAGTTCATTTTGCAACGGGACAGTACTTCTCAGGCGTTGTTGATGCACAGTGACCTTTCTGTTCCATATAAATATGATTCTTTTTAACCTTTGTACAACGCACTAAGGAAAAATAGAGGCATATCTATAATATATTCATAAATATCAAATTACCGAAGTATATGACGAACCCTACTTTCTGTATTAATTTTGAAAAAACATAATTTTCACTGCGTGTTATAAAGATTTGTACAAATTGTTATTTAGCAAGAAACATCTGCGGAGTTAGCAATGGTTATCTTGTAAACGTAGAATTGCACGCACATCTAAGAATATCTATAGCTTATGTACGCCCAGAGAAAAAAAAAAACACACACACACACAGTATGAATTGTTACATAAATCGGCTGTATAGAAACTACATGTACTGATTCACTGAACTGTTAGTAACAGGAAAGTTATTGCACATCGCAAGGAAACAAGGATTCCTTCAAACAACACATAATCCGGAATACTTATTGAAATTGAAATACTCAAAATCTCTGTAACGGTGTATAAGACAAATTATCGTTCTGGACTTTTTAATTTTAAAAATTGTGTCTTACATACCACTAAAAAATAATAAATAAATAGCAACAACTAAAATAATCACTTATTTTAAATTCTAGAACAATTTAAGGTAACCACATGAAGTAAGTATATGTTTTAAAGAAATAATTATAAGATCATTGTTTATTTTGAGAAGGATTAGACGCCTTCTCACTGTAAATTTATTTTTAAATCGAGGAATCAAATAGGAAAAAATTACCCTCTCCACGGCTAGGGATGCGCATAGACACGATTTGAGACTGTCTTGTCTCGAAAATGTGCTGTGAAAGTGGTGTCTCGACTCGAAAAATGTATATTTCTCTATTGAAAGAGCTGTGTCCCGACTTGAATTTTGTCTCATCTTGTCTCGTGCGCATCCCTATCCACGTCGAATTTTGACCGATACTTATAATTATTGGTGAAAACTATGGTTGAAGTAAATAACAAATTAAGTAATGTTGCACACGAGATTAGAAATAAGGTTTTTCTCGTCTTGTCTTGTCGGGATTCGGACAAGACGAGAAATTTTTCGAGTCGTGGGAAACAGTAAACATAAGCTAAGTATCATTTCAGTGAAATTTTCTAATTATTTCCCTGTGCATATATGAATTAGCAAGGCGTGTTACGGTATCACGGCGCATAGTTTGGGAAACCATAGATTAGACTGATAGCATTACTTTCAACTCTTCCTATAATAACTCCTAACACTACACTCAGTATTGTTCATTCTTCAGTTTTGCTATAATATAGTATCATCTAATTTGGCCAATCTCTCTAAAAACAACATGGTAAACAAGTTTAATTAAATACCAAATTTATTCATTCATGTATATGCGTCATTAAAATTACATATTCAATTTTTCTTTTATTTTCAATTTCAGTGTCGTGGGGAGTGAGTTGGGAAGAGTGGTGGACATATGACGGGATATCAGGTGAGTACATATTCATTAAACAATAATCAATGACTATTGAAAAATTTTTAATTGTTATTCGCTAAAGCATAAATTTGGTAGGTAGTAAATTATTAACTCTCAGGAGACATTTAACCTTATACCAAATTGGATTGTATTATTTCGCAACTGCTGGTATGATTTTTAAAAACAATAATTAAACAATATGCAGTCTATTTAGTTAACCATACTGATGTATAAAATAAATTTGAGACAAAAATCTGGCTGACTATATCGTTGTTTCTCAACCTCTGGGTCGGGACCTCCAGGGAAGTCGTGAAATATAGGCGTCTTGTAGGAGGTAAACAATAATAATGTAAATAGTTTACAGGAAAGCTTATGATTGATTTTAGTTACGATAGATGTCATTACATTTGAAATAAAGGCAAAAGAGTAACTTCAACAAATAGAGCTGTTGAGCAGAATTCAAGTAGCATTTGACGGAGAAGAATTTATCTGTAAAACAAAAATGTACTCTAGTACCAGAGACAGCTTGCAAACTGCTTGCTGTAAGCTTGAAGTACAAGTCGGCCAAGCCTCCATCCAGCTTGATTAGTAAACGTGCAAGCATGATGGAAGCTGGACTCCAGTAACAAAGTTACATGGTGGCAACCTTGCATTCAGTGTTACATTCAAGCTAGTCGCAAGCGTTTCGCAAGTCGAGCCAAGTCAATAGCCAATGAACGGCCAATGATGCTATCACGCTTTGCGAAGGGTCTAAAGCATCACTTACAAGTACAACAAAAGGCAGATTGTATGAAAGAATACATTTCAAGCGTAGAAAGGCAAAAGCGAACCACGCGCTAACTGGTCGAAAGCTCTCTTGCTAATAGGGTATATTCGCCGAGAAACGGTTTGCTATGTTGTAATAATAAATTCAGTTATTTCTTAATACATTATTGACCAATAATGAACCCAAAACGGGAATGAAAGACGAGCTGCGATCTTTATAAATGGAGAAATATTGACATTCTTTAGGAGATGCTTTGAAGTTGCAGCAGCTCAGAATAAGCAAAACATTTTTAAAAAAATATTAGTATTGCTCAGAGATTTACAAAGACAAAGCACCAATTCACAATTGCTAGGCTGAGTTTGTTAATAAATCAGAAATGGAGAAATGAATTCATTGATATCTGGAAGAGGATTTGTTTTGTTTGGAATTCTTTGTTATTCTTTGCAGAGTTGTATATATGAAAAAAAGAATTAAACATACGTATGTACAACTGTAAACAATAACCAGCAATAATCAAATCGCGGCTACAGGAAATCAGTCTTGATTTTCATATATTTTGTAAATTAAACCACCAGGAACATCAATCTGAAGGAATTTTGCCACTCCGACTTTGGGAACTCGAAATAACCGAAAATGAAAGCGACCAGGAAAGCAAACTGAACCACAACAGATTTTCATATATTTTGTAAACTAAACCACCAGGAACATCAATCTGAAGGAATTTTTATGCACCAGCTTTTGAATCTCGAGATATTCGAAACTAAAAGTGACCAAGGAAACAAACTAGACCCCACCCGATGAAGCACGCACGCAGAAATTTATTTCGGAAGGTCTCTCCAAAGATTTTAGGGCACTCTAAATTCGATATGAGAATAAAATATTTCAAAATTTATAAAATTAGTTCTAAAATTAGGCTAAATTTAGAGAAAAGTCAGAATTACGGAGAACCGAAACGCCCAGACCTACCAACTGCGTACATCCCTGCACCCGACTCTGACTTATTTTGCAAATCAGACGATGAGGAACATGAATCTGAAAGAATTCTGTCTATTCGATCCTCGGAACTCGACATGTAGGAACACAGATTTTTTGTTTTAAAGTTATTATTTATTTATTGGAAATAGATTATGATTATGATATTACTATTATTATTATTATTATTATTAATATTATTTAATACAATTTCTTATGTAGTACTCATCTAAGAAAACATTGTAATATAATACACTACAAATATACTTCAAAATCATTGTGAGATTTAATAATTTTGTTCTTTAGATGGCAGAGGAAACAACTTCTTTTTTGGTAGAATCAGCCCACATTTCACGGTGAATATCATTAATAGTTACTTTTACTAAAATTATCCAACTAACACTTTATTTCAATGTACATAAACGTTTTTAGTGCGTTTTACTTATTTTGTAATAATTAATGTCTGAAACATACAAAACACAGAAGGTTCTTTAATTTACTTAATCAACACTGAGCGGACTCCTATCGATTCAATTGAGTTCAATTTAATTACAGGAATGGTCATTATTGAAATTCTAAATTCGAATCTCTTGCGCGAAGAAAAGACAGAATTTTTCAAACGAGATGATAGTCAAAGGAAGAGTTTATGTTCCTGGCGTAATAATTATACCCATCTTTCTGCTCATGAAAGAGATCTAGAAAAATTTCATTTAAAACCAGAGGCGTAAATAAGGGCCCCGCATTGCGGGGGGCCCAAGCCATCAGGGAGCCCCAACTCGTGAAGTGGGACATAGAGAAGGGGCCTCACTCCACACTGTCTGCGGGGTGGCCCCCAAGCCTTTAGATACGCCACTGTTCAAAACTCTTATTTTTTTCCTTTTTGCTGGTTTTGTGGTAAAAATTTGTTTTCTAACAATACCAACAATGTTAAATAGAGAAGAGATGAAACCATGATGAGAGCTAATGAGTACAATAGAAGGAACCAAAGACTGCATATGACCTGAATTGCCATTCACAAACGAATAATTTTCTCCAAATATTTTACTCTGAACAATTCGCTATTGATTTTTTGTTAAGAAATACCGCCTGATTCATAGACCAGAAGATCAATACAGAGAACGAGTTGCCTGCTATCTGTACCACAATTTAACGGTCGTAAGTCAGAAAGATTTCAAATAGGACTGGAGCTTTCGCTGCATAAACAAAGGGCACAGGATTCGAGATTGTTCAAAGTGCAAGCGTCTCAAACGAAAATGGAACATCCCATGTGCTCAGTGACACTCGCCGCTCTACAACACAATTTTCGAGAACATCCATTTGAAATTCACTCAGATCCTTTATCTCATCCACATTTTGCTGATGTTATCCCCAAGTACGGGTACAGCTTCAGATTGGACAAAAGTGTTTCATTGAAATGTGCCATTTTATGTATCCGCAAACTATAAAAGTTCAGAGCGGATGTCATTGAAATTTACGAATAACACCTCTAGGCATGCAAAAACAATCAAGGACGGAAAATAAGAGGAAATTCTCTATGCGCTATTGAAAAAGATAGGAATATTGCTTTGTCGAAATCGCAGAAACAAGGAATGCCGAAGTCCTGGAGTAGAATATTTGCAACAACATTGAAGAAGACTTGACTGTGGCAACAAATCACTGGATTGGCTATAAGCATATAGACGAAAAGTGCAATATTTACCACAAAGGAGAAATTCACTCACAATGCTTTACAAAACTGAATGTGAAAATCACGACGGAAGAGGACTTACGTAAGTCCGAGCTTGTAAGAGTAACAACAAATCAGTATGAAAACATGTAGGAAAGGATGAGACCACACATAAAATGTGTTTGTATTTACAGATATAAAGGAGAGCTCATCGGATTTCCATACATATTGTGATCAATTTGTTTACTACCAGAATATCATCAGGTGTTTGAAGTACAACCGTAAATGGTTATATCTTGAGAGATTTGCGACGAATGTTCCAACAATTCTTGATCGACATTTGGAACCTGTATCCTGGTATTGGTGGCGTGTAATATGCATATTCTAACGATTAAAGGGAAGAACTTGAAGATTATTTAGACAAGGAGAGTAGTGAACATAACTCTCCTTAATTGAGAAGGGCATTTCTGAGGTACACTTCGGATCAACAAGAATATCACTGACAGTTTACAAGGTAATCGCGAGACTGCACTCCAAAATGCCAACAAAACCAGACCAATACTCATGAACTCATCAGCATCGTAGTCACTCTATTCAAGAACTGAACACCCGATCTCATGTTGCACTCAGATGGATAAGCTTGTATTACAAAAATTATCTCAGAATCTCAATGCGCTTCTTCCGATTCTTCATTTGGTTGATGAGTTTTCCAATCTATTTAGCATTAAAATCAGATCCGCCTCGGGCAAATTCCAGAAAAACGTCTCATGAGATACATATCATATGTATCGCCAGTCTCAGTTGGATTTCTTGCTCTTATTTCACAGTTCAACATATAAATTGAATGGTTTACTGAATGCCATTAACTTTGCTCTCTTCGATCACAAATTGTATGCCTACTTTTTACGACTCTACACTGTCCAATTCATGTGGGAACATCAAGACTAGATACTCACTACGTACCAGGGATCTTCAAGACCAAGCTCAACGTATGCAACTCTTTATCGACAGTGAAGATTATCTCCTAAATCCCATATATCATAGTTCTAAGATAGTCTCAGAGGAAAATATGAGTAAAAGTGGGATAATTGAAGAACCAATTCTCTGCTATAGCTCAAGCAGACAAACAAGATTAGCAACAATTGAACACCATCAAGTCATTCAACACAAAATAGAATTCTTGAGAAATAGCTTCCAAAATACACTTGATGTTGACCAACAGCATGAGTCTTTAAGAATTTGACTTCTTGATACTCAATACGATGGACTCATATAGGTTCAAGAATTATACGCTAATTTTCTTAACTTATAAATATTTATTGTTTTATACATTAAACCTTTGTATTGGCAATATGGTGCATGCAGATGAAGTTCTGAATGAGTGAGGGACAGATTGATTATGGTCCAGGTTATACCGCTTAAACTAGAAGCTTGACATTTTGAGTACATAGTATTTACGACTTAAGGCACGTACCACTAACTAAGGCTGTTTTGGAAATTCGACGGAAAAGAGCTAGAAATGAGATGGTAATTATTATAATATCCGGAATCTCTGAAGGATAGGGACATATAACGTGATACATATACTTTCCCTTTAAAATAATTAGACACTTGTCTAACCATTTTTTTTTTTTTTAGATATTTTCCTAAAAAGAGAAGAAAAAGAGTTGGGCTGCAATTGTTATACTAGGATGACCGTATCTCGAAATCCCGTAAAGTTAAGAGACATGAAATTTGTTATTGTGCTTTTCATTAAAAATAATTAGAGTCTCAGCGATTTCTATTGCTTCCCATAGAAGGGAAGACAAAGGCGGAAGTAAAAAAGGGGTGAAGTTGCAATTGTTATACGTAATAAAATGGCCATATTTCGAAATCCTTCAAGATTAGAGACATGTTAGGGATATGTAAATTGGTATATAAACTACTTATTCGACTCATTCTCATCGTTCGAAGCACGGAAACAAAGGCTGAAACATGAAGTGCTAGTCTGTAGGCAGAAACAATAAAGGGGTCTGTGCATGAAGTCAACAGCTAGCCAAACCCTAATAATTGTTTTGTATATACCTTATGTTCTGTAACATATGTTTTGTTTAGCCCAATACGTCTATGGGTTTGTGATGAATATTTACAAATTACAGCTCTTGTAATGTACAAAAGTGGTTTCGAATTAATTACACTCGATCTTACGTCCTAACATCTTATATAAAACAGGTTGAATCCGTGAAATAGTTGGAGTTGGGAGTGGATAACAATATCAAAGTATAGCCTAATCCTATTTTCTAAGACTACTCTGTGTAGAAGGATAAGTTTCTGTATAACCTCATTAATTTTTCTTCTCTGTATTTCTACCTTGTTTCTGACTGTTAAGCCTATCTTTTATCACAATATTCTACGTCTGAAGCTCCTGGTTCGATTCCAGAGACGGACTTTACGTCTAATTATTTTTATTATTTTTTTAAACACCAAAACTTTAATTATGGAGACTAAAGCTTCCAGGAAGAACTTTTGTAAACCTTGTTGTTTATTAAATTCAGTGCATTAGCAGATTCCTTTTACCCATGGTAATGTTTCAACAACCTTTCTCATTACTTTTACATTTGTACAATCTGTTATTTTCTACTTGTGTCTGGCTACGGGCACCTTTTAGTAATAGCGCCGGACTAAAACATTTACTTCCACCTATATACCTACCTTATCTGCTGGACTCTTATACAAATAAAAGATGTGTTTTTGTTTTAATTAACACGGTTCTTTGAGCTACTTTTCCAACTTAACTTTAAGTTAAATTAGTTATAGTTTTGTAAATGATTCATTCGTTTATTTTTCAGCTCTTAATGCTGGAAATAAAATTTTATATCATATTTTATATCATATATATATTTTTTATTTTATAAATTGAAATTTCAAATAAATGATGCAACTAAGTTATTAATAAAAGTAAAGTCTTATATGACTCATTATATCACAGATTCCAGTCATGTTACACGGTAGAGTTGCGTCGGGTTTTGATTTTTGTAGTACCTGAGGAGCCAAGTTGATGAAAGCAAATTGAAGTTTTCACTTTACAACTTTCAATATTCATAACTGTGTAAACCTAAACAAAATACAAAGTTTTAATAATACAAACAACTTAATAGCTATCATATATTATACACGCCAAACACACCACAGATCAAATTAAGAAAATAAAACGTTAATAATAGTGATTTCTAGGCATGTACATCTTAAGATAAAAAATGCTTCCCGATCTCGCCTCTTTTGACTTTGAATTCACAAATCGCAAGTGCTGTCCAAATTTCACGTTTCTATCTTAAGCAGTTAGGCTTATATATATATGTATGGAGGCATATCTTTTCGTGTTTCCACCACATTTCTTATATTCTTGTAGTAACATACGCAGGTATGAAAGAAGCATTTGATCCTAATGCATTGTGGGAGCTAGAAACCAACCGAAGCATTTCTACGTGAATAAATATGTAAAGACTAAGAGATAGAGGTCGATGGATCGGAAGAATATATACTGTATAGTGATAAGAAATATTTGATAAGTGCTCTTTCACTTTTTCACTTCTTGTCATTTCCAATTCAGAGATCACTGCTGACTGAGAAGGTGTTAAACTACTTTCTTGCTCTCTGCCACTGAGAAAATGTAATGGTGTGGTTGGTGGCTTTTCTTTTCCTCTCTCTGCATATGGGGATTACAAAGTAGAATTGGAAAGAAGGATTCCTATTTTTAAGGATGCATATCCTCGTGCCGTGAATTTACATCTAAGAAAAGGAAGAAAACTTTTGATCTTTTGGAGCGCTCTCTCAGTACTAATACAGTTCCATCCTAATGTTAATATAAAAGTGCGAGAAAACTGAATTGGGAATTTACTTTGTCCTATCCCCTGTTCTGCTTAGCTGGATTGGTTGTTCTTAGTGGATACGTATATATGTTTCGAGTTTAACGTCACTTTTCAATATCAAGGTTGTACGACTTTACAGTCAGAATATTCTTACAGTTTAATATGGAACCCAAACCACATATGCTAATCTCCTTTTTCATAACAGATACGATAACTCCTTAGCAAGCATCTGTAGCAAACTTTTATTATTATTATTATTATTATTATTATTATTATTATTATTATTATTATTATTATTATTATTATTATTATTATTATTATTATTATTATTATTATTAGGAAATTTTGATTATAAATACACACTGCACTTACTTTCCGTAGGAGGTTTGTTAAGTCCAAGGTCGAAATTCAGTAGTCAACAACTGGGGGAATCAAAAAGTATCAGCTTGATCAAATTTAAAATGTTGGTAAGCATTAACAAGCTTAATATGCATATGAAATATCGTTGTGTACATATTGTTAGTTCTTGAGTTATTTACTATTAAACTTGAACTAAAATCAAGTCAAAACGTCAGGTTTGATGGCAAATAACTCTTGATCCAAAGGTGCACACCATAAACTGTTACACAAGTACAGTAAGACTTGTCTTTAGCAGAATTAAACTGAACTAGCAGAAATTTCCGTAAAGATAGGTTTCCGGTTAACGAAGGTAGACCTATGCAATAATAATAATAATGCATATAATGGATATATTGAGATAAAATAAGATGCTGTGTGTATCGTTAGTCTATTTCCCGTATTTATTTCTACTACGAATTAATACACGGAAAACTTAAAATGAACTGTACACACGTTATCTGAATTTTTCCAATAGTCAAGAAAGGTTTTCTATATACATTGCTGCTTGTCTGCTCCCTCAACTTTCCACAGAGACTTTAGTCTGAGAAATCACACTAACATATCAATATCATTTCGACGTAAGGCAAATGATGCAGGTTTCTTTAATTTTTTTTGACAGAATCTTGATAAGCCTTTAGCTTACACTCTTCTTCCAACTCAATGCCTTATTTTCCTTCTTCCTCCCCTTCCCCTTCTCCTTTCAGACTTTTCGTATAATTCTCAATTAAAGCTTACGTTGTGTTCGCTTCGCATTGCACATCATTGTCTGTTTCGCTAAAAATTATTTCTATGTAACCTCTCATAGAATGTTAAGAACTTTCTAAATACTCCACTACAAAACTTGAAATTTTCCGTTAAGAGGCTTATGTACATTTCCGTTGTCCGCGTAATACAGTTTCCGTTCAACAAAGGGTCCGTTGAAGACAGGTTTTACTATATTATTAATATGCTGAGTAGCAAATAACTCACGAACCAAAAAACCCCACTTGACCATATATGAAATGATGATAGATTTTGATGGGTTTATTGGGCAAACGAATTATTATGTTGAGTAGGGTATTGGTTTTGGATTTATTGGCTAATTAGGATTAAGATTTGGACTTAGCAAAAGAGTAAGTCCAAACTATAAAATTACCGATAGTATATAACTCGAGAACTAACAATCTGCACATTTTAACACTTTATGTGTTTACTTAACTCATATAAATCTACTACTATGCCAAATTCAATCATAATAGGATGAGTTCTACCACACACGTTTTAGTAAAATTTCTTGATTTTCTCGAGTTCTAACTTAATTTTGATGACATAACTCGGGAACCAAAGGTTTAAGCACCATAATGTTTCACATTAGTCTAGCAAGCGCATTAATATACAACGATAACGTTGTATATTGTTTATTTCGATTGTGATCAGGGCAACCATGCTCAAGTACCATCTATAGAAGAAAAAGAGGAAAATATTTGGTAGGGTGATATAGATTATATTGTGTTTGTACGTTACCATGATGATGTTAGCTGTTGTCAAGGAAATGTTTATATAATAATTGTGAGTGTTACCATGTTGTTAGGTGTACAGTTTTGAAAAATGAGTTAAAATATTATTATCTTCAACTATATGTCTATGTGCATTGTAAACTGCTGTATATTTATTGAACTAAAATAAATATATACGAACTGTGAACAATATATAAGTAAGTAGTTATATATTTCTGATGATTCCGCCCAGGACTTTGGTTTAATCTGAAGGAAAGTAAGATTACCCTAGATAGTTTTCATGTTATTACGTAATCAGCGAGTAATTAATACTAATCAAACAAGGGAAAACAGGATGGAAAATATAGGAAGAAGTGAAGTGATTTCAGAAAGACGAACTTCTTAATTTCAGCAGTTTATGCAACAATGGAAAGAACTAATCGAAAGCAAATTGGAATCCCAAAGTAGTCAATTGTCAAGTCGATTTGAGAATCAATTGTGACGTCAGTTAGAACCAATGACCAGTAAATGGGAACAGTTAGAGTAAACCCAAACAGCTATCTTGGAGTCTCATAACCAAATGACAAGTACATTGGAACAGTTACAGCAAACCCAAGAAGCTACGTTGAAATGTCATAACCAAATGACAAACAAATTGAAATAATTAGAGCAAACCAAAAAAACAGCTACATCGAAATCTCATAACCAAATGAAAAGCAAATTGGAAGTTACAGCAAATCCAAACAGCTATGTTGAAACTCATAGCCAAATGACAAGCAAATTGGAAAAGTTAGTTGCGATATCACAATGCTAAATTTGAACAATTGTCGCAACATCTACAGAACAAGTTTCATGAAGTTGAAGAACGAATTGATAATAATTCTGTTCAAATTCGTGAATTGCAGCGAAAATTCTTGAATTTCAAGAATAGTGAACAGAATGATAATGAGTCTAACTGGAATCTTCACAGTTGAAAAGCTGTCCCGAAGTCACCACAAATGGATAACACACCTATATGTCAACCTAATGTAATTGTGCAGGAGTATAGTCACGGAATCCCTCTAGATGGTACAGCAAGGATTGATATTAGTACGGAACCCGAAATTCAACTAGAAGATGACAGAGCACGTATACCATCCAGAAAACTAGAGTATTGAAAACCTAGTCTAATTAAAGTTAAGCATTGGTAATTACCGGTAAAGTCTAGTGAAATTAAAGCTTTGACAAAATTTAGTGGTAGAGTAAACAATATTCCTGCTAGTACAAATTCATTGAAAAATTTGAAGAGTGTGACTTAGTTGGTACCGATAAGTTTAATTTTCTTAAAATATTGCCTCATGTGTCACTTCCACCATGTTCAACGTGGTACATGGCAAGTAGATCTAGTTTATTTAACTATGAAGATTTTAAAAGTATTTTGTTGGCAAATTTTTAAAATGATTTTATTCTACCTAAACGTGACGCCCAAATTTGGAACAAAAAGTATGACAGTCGTGTGGATCACAGTATTGTGGACTTTGCTATCAATACTTACAATGAATTAAAACAACAAAACCCATTCCAAAACGATTTCAGAATTATTGCATTTATAGGATTTTATTGTCATATGAATTACAACAAACATTACTTTCTTCACAGTGTATGAATAATAATCACCTATTATTAATTGTTAAAAATTTTGAAACTCAGATGTCTTTTCAATATAGTGGAAGTATGAATGTACCTAGCAATCCTAATAATACTTTCCAATAGGTAATAATAGCATAAAACCAAGTGCAAATACTGAAAATCGTAAATTCCAGATTAAATGGTAATGTAACTCGAAATAATGTAAATAGTATTAGGATAAATGGCAGGACATTTTATAGTAGAAGGCAAGCAAATAATGAATCGAATTCTTCACGTAATAATGCACAAGATTGCGCGTGCAATGTAGTTTAATGAACACAGCGTACAGGACTACTGTAACTAACGCCTGTTGGCATTCAAGGGATTGAAGATCATGTCGACAACTAAAACTCAGTGTTATAAACTGATATATGTTTGAACTACTGAAAATACTTTAAATTCTTAAATTCCTAATAAAGTTACATTTGTATTGAAAATCACATGCTACAGAGAGGGCGTAACCTTCAGAGGCAGGAGAAGTCTATAATTTTCCAGTAACATATTATATACATAAAAGCCAATTTTCCTATTCTCCTTTCAAAAAAATTCTTAATATATATATTTAACCCTTAATGGCACTACCCTTTTCTTATCGGAGTTTGCACTTTCCGGGCCTGCGAGGCCCACGTACTGTAGTATGAACATGTGAACATAATTTAATGGAGATCGTTCTGAAAATGTAAAAAATTGATATTTATTTTATATAATGTTTTCACTTTTACATACAGGAGTAAATTATATAAAGAGCTCAGTGTAAGGTATAATAAACTAAACTTATTTTGAACATGAAAAGATGCAAATTTTCACGTTACATGTACGCTTTTTTGAAAACATATATAGAGCATAACTTTGATCTAAATAATATATGTGAATTTGGTGTTTTTGCTCACGGTTACCTTGAAATATTTCTATACATACTGCATATTAAATACATTACTCACACACAACGAACATATGCTCACTGCATTCATTATTCTGACATTTGCATCATACCACTTTGGTTTTCCTGTCTCTAGAACTAGGGCACAAGTGACATCGTTTCCTTTTCTTTTCTTCAGGCCTTGGTGGTTTATCGCTTTCAATCTTGATACCACATCTTAACAAATTCTCTCTTACAGACCTTTTCAAAGTAGATGATTCAGCTCTTCTCAACATTAGGGGTGTAATCAAATCATAAGCTAGCTCCTTGATGAAAATCCTTCGCTTATGCTCCTTTTGGATATTCCAATTCGGATGATGATATTTGAAAACAAGATAAGAGTTTAAAACTGCTACATCTAACATATTCATGAAAAAAGCCAAAGGCCATCTACGAGTCTGTCTTTTGCACGAATATTCTCCTAATTTTTGATCCATCAAATCGACGCCTCCTTTATTTTTATTGTAGTAGTTGATGATTCAGGCTTCTTTTTTTGGTGATTATCATCGATCATCGAAACATGATGCATGCTGCTGATTAGAATCATACTTTTGTTCTTTTTAGGAACATAACTGACCATTGTTACTTCATTACAAAAAACAAATTCGGAAGAATAAACACTTCCCTTATGACTAGGTCTCATGATGGGAGGGATACTCCTGTTGTTAGTTCTAACTGTTCCAACCATTGTTATGTTTCTTGTGAGAAGGTATTCGGAACGCTTGTGCCTAAAGGAACGCTTGTGAAATAATTGTCTGTTGTTATGTTACGTCCTTGATATTGACTGAGTGAAGACACCAAACGCTTGACAACTTCTGCTGCTAGGCCTTTTTGAACTGGTTCACCAATTTTTCTGTCACAATAGAAATACCCGTCAAAAGCATAGCCAGATTTAGCATCGCACATCCAAAACACTTTCATTCCATATTTTGCGGGTTTTTTAGGCATGTATTGAGTAAAAGGACATCTTCCTCTAAATGAAAACAACTGTTCGTCAATTGTTAGTGATTCGCTTGGGATAATAACTTTTTTACAGTTTCTTAAGAAACAGTTCCACATATAGGACACATGCGCATCTTTTTCAGTCTTTTTACGACTCTCGTGTTCTCTTATCATCCAGGCGTAAACATCTTTTAAAAAATTTAAATCTGTTGACAGACATTGTAGCGTTGTATTGCGGGTTCGAGTCGGAACTTTGAAACAGTTCTCTGCTGATACATACCAATTTTTCTCGACGCCAACCAAAGTAGAAGTCCTAAAACGCTAACATTTCTTCCTTGTCTACTTCTCTCCATTTCTTACGAACCTCAGTTGCTGCTCATCTTCCTTGCAAATTAGAAGACAACACAATTTCTTCCATAATGTCATATATAATGAAGAAATCAACCGCAGCGCGAGGAGAATCAGTAAATGTTCCCTGCCGTGGTCCAGGAGCTGGACGTATTATATTGTGAGACCTAGTCTGAGATTGTTTGCCAGGAGAACTTGAAAAAGGACGTCCGTCTTTTGAACGCAATTGTGCACTTACAATATTCGATGTTCCGTTACTTGCCTCTGCATCAGAATCATTTTCATTGGCACTTTTACTTGTATCATTTTCACTGGCACTTTCACTTGTATCTGAGTACTCGCTATTTTCTACATAAGTATCATTACTAACATTCGAATCCTCACCATCACTGTCTTCACCACTGCTCAACCATAGACTAGTATTGCTTTCGTCCTGTTCTTCTAACATCCGTCTAAAATTTTCACTTTCCGATACACTAGCCATACTTATAAATCACAGTATCGAATAACACTTATTGAATAGACCTACACCAACCTTATGTAATAAAACTATATTTAGAAAGAGGTAACCCTACTATATTTTAAAAACTACTCAGGATTCCATCGGAAAATATTCTAAAAATCATTGCATGACCTATTTTCAAACACAAACTGCTAGTTTCATGCATAAATAAAAGTAATGTATTTATTTCAAAATATTAGAGTATTATAATATCAAACAATAACTTTCTTTATCAACAAATTGTGAAAGAAATGTGATACCATGTAGTAGTTAGAAGTAAAACTATGATTTATTATATTTACTTCAACAATTTGAAGGAAATAAGGAAGAAAGGGAGAACATGTACACAAAATAATGAATAATTTGAGTTCGGGCCTACAAGGCCCGGATTGTGCAAAAGCGGGGTATATAAGGAAAATATGTTAAAGTTCAAAAAGTTAAAATTACAAAACGAAAAGGTTATCAGCATAACAGCTTTGAATATTCAAGTGATGATGTCAAAAAGACTTAGCCTCATACATATATATTTAAGAAACTTTGAGCTGAAAATAATATCTTCCGGGCCTCCCAGGCCCGGATTGTGCCAATAAGGGATATATATATATATATATATATATATATATATATATATATATATATATATATATATATATATATATAATGTCATATTTTTAATGCCAAAATTTTATATATATTTTACTAAGTTCAAACTCAAATATGATGGTCAGTATACTTGAGAATTGCTGATCTGAATACCATCGTATTGAAACACATAATTTTAATGAAAAGCAAATTATTTGTAGATTAAATATTAGGTTACTCAAGATATATTATTCAAAGTTAATTTAAATAATGTTCGATTTTTCTGATTGATTGTTAGTAAAATAATTCTGGGTTCGGGCCATTATACAACGATAACGTTGTATATTGTTTATTTCGATTGTGATCAGGGTAGTCGTGCTAAAGCACTATCTATAGAAAAAGAAGAAGAAGAAAATATTTAGTAGATTGATATAGATTATACTGTATTTGTGCGTTACCATGGTGATGTTAGTAGTTGTCACAGAAATGTTTATATAATAATTGTAAGTGTCGCCATAGTTGTTAGAGGTACAATTTTGAATAGTGTGTTAAAATGTTATTATCGTTAAATATAGGTTTATGCGAACTCTAAACTGGTGTATATTTATTGAAGTTATCTTTAATTTACGTAATAACTAAAATATATATACGAATTGTGGGCAATATATAAGTAAGTAATTACAAGATCGTCGAGGCATACCACCGTAACAAATTCGGTTAACATTGGATGACAGTAGCGATCTAAATTTATTGAAATTTTCGGATTTCACAAAATTCTAATCTAATTATGATGGCCAATAAATCGAAAACTCAATATATGTACTTGTGTTTGGATGTGTACGAAGCTTGTCATCGTCTACAACTATGCTAAGTTGGTGAAGATCGAGTGGATTTTATCGATCGCGAATTAGTAAAGTTTCTTCATTTTACTAAGTTCAAACTCAAATATGATGGTCAGTATGCTCGAGAATTGATGAATACCATAGTATCTGAATACCATAATCTGAATACTATAGTGTTTTATATGCATACTGAACTTGCTA
This sequence comes from Thermobia domestica, assembly GCF_964235325.1. Classification (NCBI taxonomy): domain Eukaryota; kingdom Metazoa; phylum Arthropoda; class Insecta; order Zygentoma; family Lepismatidae; genus Thermobia; species Thermobia domestica. The sequence goes on along the minus strand of NC_137456.1, from coordinate 137,578,225 downwards.
AGGTATATTACCATGCCACTTTTGGTCATTGTCGGATTAAAATCGTTGATAGCTTGCCATTTAAAATATTCTTTTAGAGCAAGCTCTGGATTTGTGAAAAAGACATGTGAAGAAAAGTTTAAAGTATATGATATTCTTTCAATGAGTTAAACTTTTAATTCGATTTTAACTTTCTACGTTTCTGTTGGATTCTTCCAATTTACTTCATTGTAAGAGAATCGTTAAGTGCAAATTAACAACTTCAACTAAAGGATTCTGTATGAACCAATTAGATAATACCGAAGACAAAAGAACTAAAACTTTGGAACATTTTGTCCTAGTTAATTACAGGAAAATGTGTTCTTTAATATAAATAAATATAACGCTGAACAAAAGTAGTATACATATTTCAGAAAAATGCACTTCCCATTTTCATTCCACTCTACTTTATGGCAACAAATTAACACTGTCACAACGAATGTATAAATACCAGAAACAGGTTCATACGCACACACGTGTCTAGGGTTAACCGCGTTTTATACTATCTGAAAATAATTTTTAGAAAGAAAAACGTCGGTTGCGGTTTCCCTCCGGTAAAAGAGGAGAAAATTAAAATCGAAAGTACAATTATTCTGTATACTGTAGCCCTCTGGAGGGACGTTATGTAAACTAACAAGCTGTGTACGTTCTACGGAAGGCAAGAGAAAAATAATATTAGTTAAGAGAGGAAGAAAAAGATCTTGTGCTAAATGCAGTATTCTTTCAAAATTAAATGGAACACTAGTGGATACCCTTTTCTGTCTGATAATGCATTTTCCCATCTTCTAATTGTATTGATAATGTACTTTAAATTTTGCCATTGTCACTGGAAGAACACTAAGGCACTCTAATGAAATTTCTGTACACTGAAGGGTCCAATGGGAGGGCAATGAGAACAACCACCCACCCTAAAACTAGTACTTTATTATGGGCTTGAACATAATTGCAGATAGAGCTGAACGCCAGTTTACACGAGAATACCTAACAAATGTATGATATGAAAACTTATAATAATAATAATAATAATAATAATAATAATAATAATAATAATAATAATAATAATAATAATAATAATAATAATAATAATAATAATAATAATAATAATAATAATAATAGTAATTAACAACATCTAAATAATAATAAGAAAGGTTGACAATAGCTGACTAGAATTTATCCATTAAAATGACATCGTAGTGTAAGAGTTATATGCAGTTTCAGAATTAAATAATTCTACGAGTGTATATGACATTTCGTTGTATAACTTAGGAAGCGTGTAGAACAGAGAGCGTTGAACTATTGACAGACTATATGGAAAAGATTTGTGTTACGTATTTGTCTGAATGGAATTCGGAAATGCAATTCTGAGAGTAACGTTTCGGATTTGAATTAGCCATGTGTGAATTTCTAGAGATATTTGAGGTCACTGATTTTATGACAAGTGGCAGGTAGTTGAATATTTAGTTTTCGTAATAGTTCGTGTTTTGTCACGTGTGCGAGGTACTTTGAAGCGTACTATTGCCTGGTAGAAGTTTAGGACTGAGTTTAGTCTAGATAGGTTTGTAGGACCTCACATTATACCGGATAGGTAAACAATATTCCATTTCAGGAGATATTATATAACAATATTGTGTATTTTTCGTGTAATCTTAAACATTATCTCTTGTATTTACCGGCAATATGTGCTATTGAAATATGCACAAGCTAGTTAGAAGAAGAAGAAAATATAAAAAGAAACAAAATTAATAATTTTTCTGATATTATTATTGATGTTATGTTAACATGGTATTCTGACGATATGTATTATTGGTCGTCATAGAAACAAAAAACATAAAATATAACAGAAGATCCATTTTGTAGAATCAACATATATGATTTTTAAAAGGTGTTAATGTTTAATTCATTACGTGTTATGATAAAAAGGTACTATGAAGATGGTGTGTTCAAGTGAATTTCAGAAAAAGGTAGTAGACTAGATCATATTTATTCGAACTGTGGATTAAAGTGTAACCCTAAAAATATACAGGATTATATTTTATGACCCTTACATTTTAAATAGTGTTTTTAGCCACAGGATTATTTTTTAAGTGGAGTTGTGCCGAAATATAATAGGTACACTTCAAGAATAAAAGAACGTTAATTAATATATACTAGTTTACTGAACAGGGAAGCCTTTAGATTGATTTTAAGATTACGAAGCAGTTTTAGTAAATCTAGCAACACGGAGTATACTTTGTTAAGGATTAAGAGAAAAATTTACCGAAATATTAAAATGAGTGTTAGAGGAAGTGACAATTTACACGAAGAAAGTGGTAATATTGAAATGAACACATCTATGAATATAGCTGACCTTATCAGACAGTTTGCGGAGCAAATGAAGCAGCAGATTGCACAGATAAATCAACGGATTGAACAGACAAATCAACAGTTGATACAACGGATTGATCAAATAAATCAACAGATGGACATTAAATAGGATACCCGAATAGAGCAAATGCATCAACAGTTACATTCGAAATTAGATCAGAGGGATCGTAAATTGCAGAAGATTTTACACCAAAATTCTGTAGGAGATGTGGAAAATGTAGTCACTGAGTACAATAATCAAAGTAAGGAGTGGCAAGAAAATTTGTCAGTTACCGAGGAAATTTCATCACTAGTTAGCATAAATGCTCCAAATGAACCTGAACCTTCCACAGAAACAACAGAAAATACAGATGAAATAACGGAAAATACAGATCCTGAATTTGTATTGGTGAAGTTGACTGAGTTTTGGCCAAAACATAATTCTGTATTGGTTGGATCAGATTATCCTAACTTCTCTCTTCATTCTAATAATGTTTTTGATTGTCTTACTGATACTGCATGTAATGAAGATTTTAGTATGCATCAATATGCGAAAAGTTATAGACATCTTCGTCTATTGAATACTATTGACTGCTTGTATTCACGATATATTCAACATGATATTAATTCTGGAGATGAAGTAATTATAATAGAACCGCTTAATGATATGTACGCGATTCAGGTTCATGTAGCAGGAAGAAAGTTGATCCCAGTACCCATGAAATTCAGAAAGAGAACGTATGTTCCCACCAATGTTTGTAGTGATTGGTCGATTGAGTTGGAGCTGTTGAAATATTCATTCAACGAAAAGATCAAAATGATAGTAGTGAAGAATCAGATGGTGCTTTTAACGAATGCGGTGTAGTGCGTTAACTTCAATCATCTAGGTATGACATTGCAAAATTTTGAAAATCCATCAATGGTGCAGTATAATAATAACCTGAACCAAACTAACCTTAATCGAAACCGAGTTCCGAATATCAACTTGAAGATAAAGTGTGATCCCAATGTGAAAAGTAATGCTAGATTCACGTGTACCCGTAATATAACCGAACCTGATCTTAGTAGCAACAATAATAAGAATCGTACTACACTTAGGAAGCATGTAGTACGATAATACATCGCAAACATACTACTCATTAGATCTAATTTCCATCGAATTGGATTTCGTAGAAATTTCATTTAAAAATTCTCAAAATAAGAAACAAAGAACTGTAGAAGTAAATAACGCGAAAGACTGTGTTCCGGTTTATGACTTTCAATGCAACTTAAACGAATTCGTTGGTCATGTAACTTAAGCTAAAGTTATGGCGTCCGAGCAAACCGTATTTAATTGATTTTCGCTTTATTTCGCTTTAAATATTATGATTTCGTTTGTTATTCGTACTTTATTTAAATTATATACAGATAATATAAATGTTTAATTCATTACGTATTATTCTAAACATAAGTAGAACAGTAGACTAGATTATACTTATTCAAACTGTGGGCTAAAGTGTAACCCTAAAAATATACAAGATAAATATATTGGTTACATTTTAACCAATGTATTGCCTCGTAGAACGTTGCTAAGGAAGAGAGGTTTCGTGTTTTTGTTAATCTATACACCAGTCCTAGAAGACGCATCGATTGTTTAGTTAGTTTTGTGTCTGTAAAAGTTAGTTTCGAGTCGAAAGTAACTCCGACATCTTTAAAAACTATTGACTCTAGTGATGGGTTCAAGTAACATTGATAATATAACCATTTATAACGTATGAGGTGTGTAAAATATTTTTCTGTAGGGAAATGTTATGGACCTTCTCTTATTGGGATTTACTTTTAAGAGCCATGTTTTGCACGAAGAGGAAAAATTATCTATGTCGTTTTGAGGTCGGAGTCTTCTGTACTGTTCACTTCTCTGAAGATTTTATAGACAGGAACATACGGAGAGGGTAGGTCGTGAGGGTCCTGAACGTTTGAAATCCCGTAGTCTAATTTTAGGGATGATGTTGCGAATTTTAACATAATTTAACCTTATATTGATGTTGAACCTCCCCTGAAAAGTGTTGAACCTGCCTCCCGAAATAAATTCGTGTGTACGTACCTGGTCTACATATACATATGTTAAATAGTACATTAATTTATTCTGATTGAATATAAACTTCTGTATTTGAAACCAACATTAATCGCCCTGGAGGCAATTCGCCCTCTCTAAACGAACCTTCTGGATCTGCTAGCTTTGCTGTATAGACATTTATGTGTTGCGCACTGTTACTGCAGCCAGGAAATAAAACAATTAATCTTTAATGATACCGATTCCAGTTTAATAACACCACAGCAGAATATTTGGTGGAAAAAAATCAAGCTGCAATTTGTGGAGTGGAAAACTGAGGAGAAAAGCAATCTGGTTGTTTCCTATTGACAAGCTGATTACTTAAATTGTTCAGTTCTAAAATGTTATAAGCGTTTAATGATGAAAATCAAAATATGAGACGTGTGCTGTTCCAATCGATAAATCTAATCGAATTGAACAAAATGGTTGGAATGATCGTACATCCTCATGCGTAGTTTATGAGAGAAAGTGCAGAAAAAGTATTATTTTTGCAAGACTAAAATTTGATGCTGTAATATAACCATGTGATTTATCTATAATTTGAAATTGATCCTTGTATCAAGCTTTCCTTTATGCCATTTGCAAGACAAGTGTACTGAGCATGATCAGTAACATATCCGAAAATTAAGATTAACATTCAATTTTTTAATTTTTTGTTTAATTATATTCCCTAAAGGTATGACACGTCACATCAATCGATGGATAACATTGAACGGAACTAAGTTATATACTTCAGAAAAAACTTTCATGTGTAGTTTTCGAGAAAATAAAAAAAAGAATACTTGTAACACTAAAGAGTATGTCGTTCATTTTACAATAAGAATTGGTAGTTCATGTTCATCTGACAGTGACATATATTCTCAATAGTGACGTACATATTATTAACAGTGACACATGTGGTCACAACAGTGACGGATAAACTCTTAACAGCGACATATATTCTGAACAGTGACATGCATATCACTAACAGTGATACATATACTCCCTTATAATGACATATTCTTAACAATGATAGACATATTGCTAACAGTGACATATGTAGTCGCAACAGTGACACATATACTCATAATTGTGACATATATTCTTAACAGTGACATGTATAATACTAATAATGACATACCTAGTCGTAAAATTGACGCATATACTCATAACAATAGCATATATTCTTTATACTGATAGACATGTTACTAACAGTGACACATATACTCGTAACAGTGACAGACATCTTACTAACAGTAAAGCATGAGGTTGTAACGTAGACGCATATACTCATAAGAGTGACATATATATTACTAAATGTAATACATGTGGTCGTAACAGTGACATATATTTTTAACAATGATATACAAATTACTAACAGTGATACACATAGCTCTAACCGTAACATATATTCTTATCAGTGACAGACAGATCACTTTCTCTGAGACAGGTGTTCATAACAGTGACGCACATGCAACTTGTAATAATATATCATTGTTAACAGTAATTTCCAGACCCGTAAAAGGGTGTCTTTAGTTCATTTGATAAAAAGCACCTAGACGTATGACTAGTGACTAGAGACTAGTTCTTGCCTTGCAAAAGGGAGTTTCCGGGTTAAAAACTGACGGTCAGTTACCTTGGTTGAGTTTTCAAGTTCTCCATCAATTCCATATGGGTGATTCCGGAATGGTAACTTACCTTTAAATATACGTACGCCCTCACCAATGTCCTCCAGTGTTGTTCTTGATTTTTATGATTCCAGGCAAAAGACTATTAGCTGAAAAAATAATAACTCATGTGGTAGAGTTCTTACTTAAAATTGTAGGTCGAAGTCTCATGTGACCTCAGTTTCGAAGAAAAACATTTTCAACTTCAAATATGAAAAGATATAACCATTAACCATTGCTTCTACTGACTGTCGCATGTGCCTAAGGTCACGGGATTCCGCGTTCGATTCCCGTTGAGATAGCATTAATTGAGAGATTTAATTTCATTACGGTAGTTTGGATGCCGCCTTAAACTGTACTGTAGGTCTACGTCTCGTACAGACTTGTTGTTGAACATTGACGACAATCTTCAATAAACAAACTGACAAAGTAACCACTGTTTGCAGAAGAAGTAGAACTGTTAATGTGTTTGTTGACTACTTCTCTTGTTGGGACGTTATTAGATGTGAGTAGTCCTAGAAGTACCCGACCTGACAAATGAGGGTTGTTGTTTGAAGAACATTACAATGTTCAAAAGTACCAACGTTATAAAGCTTAAGTTTGAAGTTCATAAATACTACGTTGTTTAATATTTATTTGTCACCCATCAATAGTGAATACTGTCAGTGAATTTGTAAACAATGGAAAAAATGGGTCATCGTTATGAGATGCAATACTTTCATTTGAAAGCTCTAAATCCAATCACTATCAATATCTTAACCAACATCTTAAACAAAGTCGTACAAACCGCAAAGACGAACGTCGGAGAGGTCCACCAAATGAGGAAAAAAAATGAAACGAAATATTTGAGTTTTAAGTCCCACGGTTATGCCGGTTAGGCTAAAGGAGACGGTGAAGATGAGAAATGAATGAAATGGTGGAATGAAGAAAGTGGGAGGAAACGGGAGAACCCCGAGGAAACCCACGCACACGGTGTTTGTCCACCACAAAGTTCACTTGGCGGAGGCTGGGATCGAACCCGGCACCAAATGAGATGACCACGCCGAATTTGGTGAAGAGAATTCACAAAATAGTATTGGATAATCGTCGATTTAAAGCGCAAAAGATACCAGATGTTATCGGTATTTCAAAAAGTTTTCTACATATTAACTGAAAATTTGGACATGAGAAAACTGTGTGCGAGATTAGTGCCGCATTTGCTCACCATGGAGGAAAAACAACGCCTTGAGGATGTTTCAATCGAGTGTTTGGCGATGTTCAACCGAGTTTTTGCATCGATTTAAGACCAAAGAGGAAACATAGGTCGTCGTTTTACACCAGAGACGAAGGAACAGTTAAAACAATGGATTGAAATGGGAGAATCGTCTCCAAAGAAGGTAAAATCAGTTCCATCTGCAGGTAAGGTAATGGTGTCAGTTTTTTAGGATGTGCGTGGGATAATTTACATCGATTACCTTCGAAAGGAAAACAATCAACGGCGAGTAATATGCTAACTTATTGCAGCATTTGAGTGATGAAATCAAGAATAAATGGCCGCATTTGGCAAGAAAGAAAGTGTTCGTTCATGAAAACAATTTACCAGTTCACACATTCGTCATCGAGATGAGCAAAATCAAAGTTCAAATTGCTTCATCACGCACTGTATTCACCAGAATATGCACCCTATAAATCCCATCGAATTATTGTTTTTTTTTTTTTAATTTGAAAAAAATGCTCGGTGGTAAAAGATTTGCCAATGAAGAAGTAGAAATGGAATAAAATATTTCAGTTTTACGTCCCACGATTATGCCGGCTAGGTTAAAGGAGATGGTAATGTTGAGAAATGAATGAAATGGTGAAATGAAGAATGTGGGAGGAAATGGGAGAACACAGAGAAAACCTACACACACAATGTTTGTCCACCACAGATCTCACTTGGCGCGAGCTGGGATCGGACCAACTACCACATGCACTACAGGTGAACGCTCTACCACTGAGTCACCGCGGTTCCTAATGAAGAAGAGGAGTCTGAGGTTAATGGCTATTTGAGGAGTTCGACGGTTTAAGTTATAAAAGGGTATTGAAGTTGTTGTATATTGCTATGAAAAGCACGTCGCGCTAAAAGGAGATTATATTGAGAAATAAACGTAGTTTTACCCATTTATTTGCTTGCTGTTTGTTAGATCGGACACTTCTTTTGGGGCTACCCTCGAATATGGTGTTTACTTAAATAATACTTATTGCGGAATGGTAAACCTTCCGCAATAAGTATTATTGCGGAAGTATAACCTCCCGCAAATTTTTCTGATCATCATCTGTATATATATATATATATATATATATATATATATATATATATATATATGTGTGTGTGTGTGTGTGTGTGTGTGTGTGTTTTACTGCATTTCAAAAATATTTCTGAAATTACTGCACAAAAAACAGGTAACGTTTGCTGAAACATATACAATAATTACCAGTATTTAAATCTTTAAATATAATTTGAGTAAGTAGATCCAGCAGTTAATCACAATTCAAATTATCCCCAACAAATCAGAAAAAAAAAATGCTACTCTTCTGCTTTGGATTAATGACGTTTTGTTACTCTACACCACTCATTTTCCACTGAGTACTCTATGACGTCAGAATTTCGTGCTCCTCTTCTCGCATCACGGAGTGAAAAAAAGGAGCTTGTAAGTAATGTGACGTTCATAGAAGACGAAAATAAGAGCACCAATACCGTAGGGGTGGTTTTGCTAGAATGCTACTCATGGATAGCTTCGTATACATTTCCAACACTTGCGTATCCCATTCTTCTACCTTTTTTTCCTTTCATCTTCTGCAAACTATATTTCTGTCTACTTTTCTCAGATTGTAAAATAGTGCCTTAATGTCACACATTGAATATCTGAAAATGGCTGCCCAGCAAACATATTGTGTTAAAATGGATTTCCATACAAGTTGAAATAAAATCTGTCAGCATTGTGTGTCACGTTTATCCTCTGTAGGCTAAAGTAACCAGATGAGTAACCAAAAATGAATGATCATAAAAGGAATTAATGGAATGACAATCTAGGAGGAAACTTTGAAAAATCAAGGAAACACCCGGACATGATGTTGTCCACCATATGATCCAAAATCAAATCAGGGATTCTTTGTACCAAAGGTAAGTGCTCTTTTACTGATTCACCGTGTCTCCATGGCTTTCCAGAGTTCCAGAGTATATTCGTATAGCCTACAGAGTGTAGGGTACGGTACTACGTCTACAAACTGTAAGAGCTGATTCCTCATATCAAAATAAGAACAAAAATGTTTATCGTATATGGGCATCTATGGGGGGGGGAAAGTGTATAGTTTGGGAGCAAGGGCTATCCAAACGTGTAAACAAAAATACGTTGCGGCACGTGTTACTGCGAACACGAGGAATCATGTAGCTCGTGTTTCCTAACACTTCCGACTTCACACCAACGCATTCCTTGTTCACTGCTGTCAAATCTTTAGTTCCCACCCACTTACACCCACCTCTATGTCCAAGCATATCTACGAACTCTTTATGCCTCGTGGGGAATCCCTTGAGCATTCATTGCACATCGCTGAAATTGGCAATTTTGGTCAATGTAACTTCTTTTACATTAATATGGACCAAGACTACAGTTTCTTGTGTTCGAAGTAACGTTTGTTGGTATGTATTCCCCCTTCTCCCGTTTTAGGACATTCCTAACTCTAAAACTACGTACTTCCCTTCACAGATCTACATGAATTTCTTTCTTTATAGTTTGATAAGAGGAATCGTCTCTCTTACAGTTTGTCTGTCGAGTGCACAACATCCTAAGTATGTATAAAGCTTTTAAAAAGTACTGGAGAGATTTGAGAAAAGCCTTTGGGTCTCATCCTAAACAAAGGGAAACTCCCAACCTACATCTCCTCGCGGGAGAAAATGAGCAACGTCTTTGGCGGCTAACTTAGGTGGGGACCGAAGGACTCCCAGGATAAGGAGTCCGCTTCTACGAAGTTCCAATGGCCTTCTCGAAGGGCAGATGAACGGGTGGAGGTCAGGGCACCTTCTTGTCTTTAGGTGGGGAAACTCTCCTAAAAGGCGGATGAACCACTAAATAGTCAACGGCATGAAGATGTGGAAAGGAAATGGGAATACTACCACATTATCTTTTCCCCAGAAGGGACGAAGGAGGAGAAAAAATCCTCATTAGTCCCCGGACCTGCCAAAAGGCAGAATACTTAATAATAATAATAATTATATATATATATATAATATTGCAAGTGCATCCCAGAACTTTAGCAACACTAATACCAGGAAGCTCTTCATGTTTTTCTGTTGGTAGCCATTGCAGCATAAATTCTTACCCTTCAATTTGCACCCAACAAATTTCCTAATCGCTGAATATCTGTAGAGAATATTTTACCACCTATCATATCATAAACCTCTTTGAGAAGCTTAAAGGAGCAGATGCGTAGGTGCTTCCTGATACGCTAAAATGAAACTCTGACTGTTTGAATCCATTAAGATGAGAAGCTATTATATCAGGAAACATACAAGGAGTGGACGGATATATTGTACGCTTGGTTTAAAGAGAACAAATTTTACAAGAAGTATGCGTGTACGTCACTGTTAAGAGTATTTTATAAATGTCACTGTTAGAAGGAAAGAAACAACAATTGATATAAGCTTCTATGTACAGTGTATTTTTACATATATCGTACATAAGTAGATAATTTATTCCAGGAGGGAAAACTATTATTATTATTATTATTATTATTATTATTATTATTATTATTATTATTATTATTATTATTATTATTATTATTATTAGTAATAATAATAATAATAATAACGAATGATATACTTTTCAACGCCATAGAAGAACTTATTTCCTTATTTTCTGGAAAATCACCCTAAGAAATATATCCTCAAGCACATCATTTTCTTCAGTTCGATGTGATTAATCTATTGATATACAGTATGTCCTATGGCGCGTTCAATGAAAAAGACAATTATGACCTTTTTGTGGAGGAAGGAAGTCATTTTGGTATTTCATCTTTCTAAAATTTCTACCTGAGCCCCGTTACATTGTGGAATGTCCGCGCGCGGAGTCCCACGTGGCAAGATTGTTACATTGGTTGTTATGGGTGCATACATAGTCATGCGGAGGATCTTTTGCGTGGCCCTATCCGCGCTACGCAAGGCGGATAGGGCCATTGAGGAAATGGCTGTTTACATAGTCAAGCAGAACTCCGCGCGCGGAGCAGCCACTTCTCTTTAAAATCTAAAACGGAACGTGCATGGTAGCAAAAGCAAAATGAAAATTGATCCAGATTTCTTTTCTTATTTTTGATAGAGAGTTGCTAAATAATATTTTATACTGTTCTAAGATACTATTTTCATATTTTTATAGTGTTATTTTTAATTTGAGTCTTTGTTTAATTGGAACTTCCAATTAATGTCTTTGCTTAATTGGAACTGTACATGTGGTGCCTCTAATGTACCATTGTTAACAGTACGTGACTCTTGTAATTTTTCGTCTTTCTTTAAATAAATTTCAAATTTCAGTTTCAGTTTTAATTATCAGTTAGTTTAAATTAATACCATGTTAATGGGATCCCACTTGTGAGGAATACAAAAAGCGTGACATTCGCATACAGGCATGGAATGAGATATGTAAAAGATTTTTTTGTAAAAATGAAGGTATAGACAATGAAAAAAGATAAATTGAGGCAAATAATTTACCTCTGTCATTAAATAGTTGATTGGGTGTGAAGTTCTAACCAAATGTACAAACATTCGTTATTTTCATTTGTTAAAAAACAGTATCATGATTTTTTTAAAAAAGAAATTGCTGTATTTTAAGAACGTGCATATGAACCCTATTTAAACTACATTTCTATAATTTCGATGGATTTTTTTTTTTCAATTAGGTCATCGAACTACTGAATTGACGTATGGAAATAAATTAAGTACGTCTTCTCTCAAATCTATATACACAGACACAAAAGCACCCTTCACACTTCTTTGCGAAACTAAGGGATGAATCTTGAGACATTTATTTTTCTGTGTTCGTTTTCTCTTCTTGCAGAGATATTAAGATGTCACTATTATCGTTTCGATCTTGTTCATATTGACTCGCAACACTGACTGAGAAGAATCCTGTATATAATCACGTGACACGTAGCGCGTAGCTACGGATGACTGTGTAAGCACACACGCGTAGTATGGAGGGCGGACCGCGGTGCGCTGAGCGCGGAGATCCGCTTGACTATGTAACAGACATGAAGCTGCTTTCAGACCATAAAGATTCGTTGTAAATAACTTCTATATTGTTAAAAAAAAGGTAACTTTTTCATATACCTAAACGAACCGTACAAACTTTTGGTGAGTGGACTTGATTTTCTTGTGCTCTGATAGGCCCATATACTTGGGCTCGCTAAAAAGTAATGGCAACATTGTTATAATTCATATCCAGCTTGATATGCATAGAAGAACACCTGTTACAGTCTTTTAACGTAACGTCTCTTGTTTATCACCTTCTGCCACGCGTGTAGAAGGCGTCGTACACCGTCAGCGCTTCAATCTTTCGCGATTTCCCACAGGAATCCTTCACGGTTGATGGTTTCTCTTGTGTCGTAGTGCTTCCCACGAGGTAGTTCCTTCATTTTAGCGTGAAGGTAGTCAACGAAGTACCTGAAAACATTATTGTGTTAACTGCGCTCACGTGCCACTCCAATCTTGATCCACACACGTTGGCCGTTCTATCCGAAACATGTTGTTATGGATCTTCTTCTTTTTTCTCTACTTCACGGCACTTGCTACATCTGACTGAATAACACACAGTCGTTACCACTCGTCATCGCTTCACGATACGGTCCCGTATCAGCTACGGAACTCTGACTTAGGAACGGTGCTGCCACTACTTTGTACCAAACGTATATATTTTGACAATATTATAGTTAAACAGAAACTAAAACATAAACATTAAACATAATTTTGAGCTATATCTCGTTGAACATTGATCATAGGAGGCGTTGTACATTACAACATTAGTAATTTACGAAAAAAAAAAAATCTGTCGATTTTATTGGAAACAACACACGAGTATTTATACCCACCTATAGTGCCGTATGTAGGGAGTTATCGGGCTCAAGCCCCGCTTCTGAAATAAATTTATCTTTTCACATTCCATGTACAACAATACTTTTTCTTACTGTATTTGTAAAATTTCATTCCATGTAATAACTGCGTTCTTTTTTCCTTCCTTTCGTCAATTCTGCCCTTCTGTTTCTTTTTCTTAGTTCTTACTTTCTTTCGTTTGTCCTATCATACTTTCGACCGTTGTTAATTCAGATTCAAATCTATCGTCGTCAGTAACACCAAAATTTAGACAAGTTGATAAGCGTAACTGATGTTCCACACCAACCTGTACGGATATCAAATAACTTGACTTCAGTTATTATAGCAAAGGAATACGTATTTACATCTTTTAGTTACAAAGAAAGGTAATTGTTTGAATTAAAGAAAATCAAGAGAGAGGATAAGTAGTTCGGGAAATTAGGTAGACCAAGAGGATGCTTCCTTCCTCTTCTTCTATGAATAGAATAAAAGGTTAAATTCACTGCTAAATTTTTTGTGTATATCATATCACATAAGGTTCACTAGTCTGCAAATCTTGCCATTAAAACTGCAATCAGTATATTTCAGCTTCAACTTGTCTCAACATTTTCATTCAGGTAAAAGTGTACATTTCCATTTTTTTTAAATGAAATCAGTTAAGTTCAAATGGGAATACAAATATTCGTGTGTTTGCAGGAGCATCATTTCAGATTTGCCTGGGAAAAGGGTAAGATCCTCCACCGACATACGAGTTTCACGTTTTTTTTTTTTTCCTAGTACGGTATATTAGTAGACAATCGATTAAAATATATTTAATTCTGAAACTCAGGTGCGCAATTATCCCCCTTCTTCCTCGAGTTGTGCGTAACCCCTTCCGAAACAAAATCCTAAATACGCCATTACCCACCCATATCATCTTATTTATCCCTATAGGATATCTCATATAGACTGGTATAAGACTGGTAAATATTTCGTCTTTGGACAAAATATTTTCCGTTAAAAGCTAATAGTATCGTACAAGTTTCCCGTATTCAATATAAAAAAAGAAAGTAAATAAAATATTTTTCAAACCTAGATACAGAAAAAAAATCAAATATTTGAGAAATACCGTTACTATTCTTTTCTCCCTCTCGGAGCATTTGTTTTTTGTTCTCACTAAAGAAAGAAAGAAAAAAAAGGATATATAGAGGAAGAGAGGATGCATTGGGTCTTGACTCCTCTTTGGACATGATCTTCTTCTCCTTTTTCTGTGTCTTTGAAGAGGCAAGGTCAGCGCTTTGGTCACGCGAATTGGTCCCCAGAGTTCGTGACCGTTCACATTCGTCCTCACTCTTCTTAACGTCCCTGCACCATTCTCGGGAACAATCACGTGACTTCTTCAGGGTTTCAAGCATTGATTTTCTCTGAGAATTCTTTTTTTATTATTATCTTTTATTTTCTTAAAAAAGGAAAAATATTAACCAAAGATAAGCTTAAACGCTTTTAATTCTAAGTAGTAGTACAGATAATATATATATGATATATCCAAAAATAGTTTTATTGACCTATATTTCTTAAACTTTTTAGATATGACGTTGAAGACGAGTGGTAATGTATGTTCACTATATAAGATATAACAAAAATATTACATACGCAAGATTTCAAATTGATTGTATGTGCAATTATTTCACGATAGAGTTGTAAATAAACAAGCAGAACAATACATTTAAATACACGATAAAGCTTGCTATTATCGTGATAATTTTGACACAAATACTTACATCAGCCAGTAAGAATAAGCTTTCTAAAGTGAATATAATACTTGAGCAAGAGAGTTATATATATTTAAACAACGAAAAATTTGTGGACATCATTCCTTGCTACTTTTGGGTGTGGTAATACCATGGAATATATATAAACTGATAACTAGTTGTGAATTTCCTGATTTCACAATAAGTAAAAAAGACGCTACTTCTATTCGTAAATGTACATCTCTAGAAGCAAGGAAAGAGAAATAAATATTGGGAACAATATTGCCAACAACTTTATATGTGAAAATTGCAATTTTGGTTCCATGACCCAAACAGTTATCTTGATTGGGAAACAAATTAATAATTCTAAAAATCATCATCGCCTTTGGCACACTTATCACAAACAAATTACGAAGGTGGGGTGCTGATTCCCACAGCTAATTATTGGTGCTGGTTGCCACGACGGCGTGGTGACTACTACGTTCCTGAGAGAAAGTTGCTAGACGTAACATTACCGGACGTCAAGAAGCATGAAAGAAACGCGATGAACCTTAACACACCACATTTAATCCATACTTTCAGGCGGTTTCGATGGGAACCTTGTCACTTGCTTCCTTCAGTGCGTACGTACTCCAGCCCACTTGTTTCAGTAGATATATCGTCAAATAATAAGAAAATAAAGATCATTACAAAAATACCTCTAATATATACTGACTTAGATTACTCTAATTTATGTATGTAGCCCAAACTTCGAAGACATTGTCTTAAATCACCATGGATTCGCAAATCTTGTAGAATTTGGATCGTGTCGTCAACTTTTTTGTAGGATAGCTTCCTCTTTTTACCAGAAACTTTCCCTGGTGCCTCTGGCTGCTGCAGCTCCAAGTCTTGACAGGAATGTTAAGAAGATTCTCTTAATATTGCTGCATTAAAGGCTTCAACTTTTTCTTCACGTGGGCACTCCTCTATGATAAGTAGCCAACCATTATCAACAAATTCAATAAGTATAAGTGAATTACATACATATGGATGCGAAGGCGCACTTCATATTGCAGGTAGTCGCTCACCAAACCTTGCATCTTGCACTTTCCGCCAAATGCTTTGGTTAAAGTGAAAATTACAACCAGATACCTCTGAATTTGGAAAAACAGAATTTAATGCATTGATAGCTTCACTTTCGAAGTCCACTTTCAGCACACTAGGATCGTGTTTCTCAGACCAACTTCTAACAAACGTAAACAGGTCTTGATATGTAATTTCAGTTTTGTCAGGGAGCGGTGCGTACAAAATTGGTATGATTGATGTGTTCTCACTTGAACTCCCTATGTCAGCAAGAACTGTGTACAGCTGAGCAAATAGTTTCGAGCAGCTCTTGAAAGTTCCATTAAAAAAAAAAATAATAATAATAATAATAATAAAAAAAACACTGATTTAAGTCCCTCAACATTGACTTCAGATCATCATATCCAAAACACAAAATCCATTCATCCTGTTCCAATCTGTCGTACTGCAGAAAGAGCGTTCTGTGTTCGAAGCGAAGAAAATCCTCCGGAAAATCTAGTTCTTTAGACGTGGAATTGTTTTGCTTTACGCCAAGAACTGTCCTCCTCGCATTGTTTAAATATTTCTTCCTTTGACTATACAATGAAATTGTAGCAACAAGATCCAGTTCCTGGTTTAAAGGAACAGACATCTCTGTGAAAATTTCAGACACAAGTGTTACCACATCCTCTCGGGCCTTTTCTTACAGTTTGCAAGTCGTTTTCTTACTTCGCAACCTGCGAGGTCCGGCATGCAAGTGTGATTCAGACAGCAGACTTGGCGCTAGGATGTTTTCAGTTTTCACTTTTCCTAGACACCTTTCCTAGACATCCACAAAGACACCGGATAAAATCATGTAATGTTCAGAGCTACCAACTTAGAAGTATAGAAATGGCGGACATTTCAAAAGTTGCATTCTTTATGGGACACCCTATATATATATATATATATATATATATATATATATATATATATATATTAATATGTTTAATATGTTACTAATAATATGATACTAATTATGTTACTGAATGTAGCAACAATAAACTGTCACGTTAAGTAGTCAGAATTTTAATAAAATGACAAGTGTCATATATTTGTGGTATTTATTAAAACCGTCACCATAAATGTAAACGATATAGATACAAACAATATTTACAATATCATGATGTGAAATATAAGTAGTACGATGGTAGGGTCTATCAAGGAGAAATCCCTGATACTCTCGTGTGTTTATAATGTCTTGTAGTCCTCCCCTCACGACATTTATGTCATGTAAAAGTTCATCAGCGCAAAGCTCATACTCACAAACACAGGCCTTCCATCACCGCTGTCAGTCCTGGGTGGTTCCTCTGGACGCAGAATAATTGTACCATACCACACTCTTAGCAGGTGTAGGTCGAAAGATGATAATTTTTAAAAATGCCTGGTTTTATAGTATCACTAAAAACTGTTTTAGTTTTAACAAGGCACTGTTTATTCTGGAAAATATGTTTTTTTCAATTTAAAATAGACACCTTGAAGATTTTAACTAATATGTTTTGGACACCATCACCTTGAATAAGCTTGATATTATCACTTTGAAGGTTTTTATGTTTTGATGCCACTGAAAAATCCGTTTGCGTAGGACGTGTTGTTTTTCGTGGTTGTATCGTATTGTTAATCTTGATAGAATTTTCACAAGGAGAAATCACGATGTATATTAGTGTTTAATAATTTTAAACTTTTCATCGTTTGATGATTTTGGGAATATAATAATCCCCCTTTTAATAAAGTACAATGGTCAACTGTTCATGAGAACCAGTGACATGGAATCCCTTAAAATTTTTCATCGTTTGACTTTTATAACCATGAGGCTGGTGCACAAAAGAAAGAAACAAAAACACTAGAGGAAGGAGGCACTAGTAAACACACACACGAGAAAAAAAAATCACTAAAACTGCTGGATCCGTGTAGATGTCGAGCGTGATCCCAATAGTGTATCCGGGAAGGCTGGAACTCGGGAAATCCTGATCGTGGTGGTGCAGCACGTCGAGAGTCAAGGGCTATCTCCTGGAAGTCTGCTATCTGGAAGGCTTGATCCTTGAGCCAGAATGGACAGCATCTTGTGGTCTGGAAGTCGAGAGGTCCATCATCCAGAAAAGGAAACTGCGACTTGGTAGGCATCATCCATGGAAACGGGTAGCAAGATGATGGGTAGCCCAGGTGCGTTTGTGAAAATAGGCCGGATGCGGAAAAGAAATTACATGACAGGAGGCACTGAATTACTTGTTAAAGACCATTGTGAAAACCTATTTTTTTTTTTTTTAAAGGACTAAAAGAAAGAAAAGAGGGAGAAGAGATAATTGCAAAAGTAACGTACAAGGAACAAAAGGGATAACGTAAAAATATGTATAATGGCGAACTGTAATGAAGAAGGCACCTGATCAATCTTTAGGGAGATACGGAGATTCCGGGGTGTGTGACGTTATTGGTATGAAAAAGAGGAAGATAGATTGGGTTCGGAGCAGCGGGAGGTGTGTAAGATACGGTGTAAGTGTGGCTGGTAGGCGTTGGGTGGGTAAAGGAGCGACGAAATTTATGAGTTAAAAAAAACTTGATGTAAAAGAAGCCACCAATGATAAAGAAGAGAAAGATGAGGGGGATTGCAATGTATAAAGATATGGGAATAAAGTCGCCAGCTGCAACACCGGGTATAACCAGAAAGAAGAGGATGCTAAAAGAAAAGAGAGAAAAAAAAATTGTAAGAGACGAGCCCCTTATTTTATTTTTATTTATTTATTTATTTATTGATTTTTTTTATTTTTTTTTTATGATCATGTTTACTATTACTGTGTGTGCTGTGTACGGAAGTATGGTCGTGGATAGCGAAAGATTCCGTTATAGTAGAAGAAGTATAGAAATGAAGAGTGAATTTGCCATTAAGTAGGACAGAAGGAAAATATATATATATATATTAGTGAGACGTAGTTTATTCCTGGCCAAGGTACCGTAAGTTGACCTGGAAGACAAATGATTCGGGAGAAACTGCATGAGGTTGCCAGTCGTGAGCAAAAGGAGCTTGTATACGGGTGTTAAGAAAAAAAAATGGAGACGCGAGTAGCAATGGCAATTAATGTGTGCCGTCCGCGAATGTGTGGTGGTGGGTTTGTGTTTTATTAACATCATAATGAGAGGATTTGTTAAGATATCTAGAACGAGGAATGCAAATGGCGGAGGACAGGGTACGAGGTAAGTACCAAAAAGTTGTTTGATTTAGTTTTCAGATTGTCTTTTTTTTTTTTTTTTTTTTTTTTAGGAAGAGATGCGGAAGGAGAGTTAACGTGAGTTAAGGGGAATTAGTTCGGGTGGCTGAGTTGTGGTAGGTGTTAAAGGTAACTGGTGTGTACGACGATGTAAAATATAGATGAAGAGGGTATTCATCATAGAGAGGGAAAACAGGATGAGAGAGAAGGAGATAGAGATGGTGGGATAGTCGTCCGTGGGAAGCCAGGAAAGCCAAGTTGGCGGTTTATAGGAAGAATTGGTAGCTGTGATTGGTGTTATGCGGTGGCTAAAATTAAGGGGAAGATTTTGAAGGGAGTTATAAGGGAGAATCCTATCAGCGGGTAAGAGGAGTAAATCGGAATCAATGATATGGATATGATGAAGGACTAAATGGACAGGAATGATTGTGGTCGGAAGACAGAAATGAGAGCGGGGTATGAGTTCGATAATTCCTGAATGGAGGCTTGTGTCACAGGGTAAAGTAACACGGAGATTTAAAGAATTATTAATGTATAATGGCGTGGCAGTGCCATTAAGGAAAAGATAATGAAGGTTGTTGGGTGGTCGGGTTAAAATAAATTGATGATCGTCTACTTGGGTGATGGTAAACTGTTGTGTGAGGGTGCAGCTGTAAGAACAGGCGTTTTTTAGTAAGCCCGATATATGTTGATATTTCAAAGTGTGTAAACAAGAAGCTATTGTATGATTATAAATAGTAGGGATTTTGCACAAGAAATGTTTAGATGAGAAGGAACAAGATGTAAGATCAGCCGGAGAAAAAGGGATAGCTTGCTTATCCATGAAGACAACAAAATTGGAAGGAAGCTGTAAATAGCAATTTTGTTGAGCTGACGCAACCGGATAGGGAACTAATTTAAATAAACGTGGTAGCGTATGGAGGGGAATAGCAGGGAGTTTTACGTGTAAAATGATATGATCGGGAAAGAAATAGCAAGTGGTAAGGGGTAGGGTGTAAATGATCGGTGCTGTCAAAACGGGATTGACGCGTAAATTTTTTGAAACCAATTTGAGATTAAAATCATGTAAGTCAGAATGTAACTGATGAACTGGTATGATTTGAGGAGATAACCGGTTTTCTTTACATTGGTCAAAAATGTCGTTAAAATTAATTAAGTAAAGTAACTGACGAAGCATAAGGAGGATCGCGTTGTCAAATTTTAAATACATTTTAGAGAAAGTAACAAAAGAGGAGTGATCCGTGCGCATGGCTTCAAGTAGGCGTGTCTCATCGGCAATGAGAGCAGAAACCGTTGTTTGCACATCTTTGAAGGAAGAAGAAGTTTGTTCAGCAAGTGTTGCAACCTGATGAGAAATATCAGAAAATTTAGAACTGAGAACAGATTCATGGTTTTCAAGCTCTTGTACGTGTGTCTTTAGTTGTTCGGAATTAATTTTAGTTGAATGTATTTGGTCTTCAGTAGCAACTCCTGTGAGAAAGTTTAATGCTGATCCGATGAAGTTAAAAAGACCTCTTTGGGGTCTCGGAGTCCTTGAAGAAGGGGTTCCGTTAGAAAGAAATTTAACCAAGTATGTAGAAGTTTGAATGTCATTAGACAGAGAATTTATTGAGGATAGAAAATCTTGAAAATGGGTACACAACCGGGAAGTATTAGTTTTGCATTCTATGGTTGAATTGATGGACTGAAAGGTAGGTGTTGAAATGTTATAGATTAAAGGAAAGGTTTGGGAATAGGGGATCGCTTGGGGAAGGGGAATATAGTCAATGCCATTAACAAACTGTACGCCTTGTGGCATGAACGTGCCTGAAGCTGATACAAATAGGATGGAGAGAATAAACCTGAAAGAAGAGAGAGAAAAAAAGTCACATAATTGTGATATATTGACTGTAATGTATGGGTGTGGGATGAGAGAAAGCATTTCGTCCTAGCGACCTTAGTGATATCAAGTGGGGTCGGACCAGCCGTTCCCGAAAAAGGACGCAAGAAGGAAATGTGATGGAAAGTCTTTCCTTACGCGTCTAGGAAAGAAAAATGACGTGAATAATGAATGATGCCGGTATATTGCTTATGGGGAGAAGGAAAAGCGTAGAGTTTGTTATGAGCGTAACTAGGAGTTGTTGCACGGGAGAAATAGTACATGTACAGCGGTTTGCCTAAAACAGGAGACGAAGCATATGCAATAATAATGAACTACCGGAAGAAAAAAAATGCCGCACGGGAGAAATATTGCCTGTAATGTGTGTTGCCTACCTGTATCTGTAATTATGGCATAACGAGAGACAAAGTCGGAAGTTTTGCCAGTGTGGTACTACAGAAAGGGATCATGTTTCACTAGGAACGTTAAATTAGATAATCAAAACATAACGTGAAATGTAATTGGTAGTTGGGTTTTGAAGTAATGTGTGGTCGGATCCTATTTAGAGGTACTGAGGAAGCGCTTGTACTTATACTCAAATTCGGGGTCTGGGTTTGTAGGTGGGATGTACAGTTTCAAACGGGTCTTAGCAATGACCGTTGGCTTCCCATCAATATCTAGAAGATACTCATCAGCCGAGACATTCGAAATCACTTTGTAGGGTCCCTTATAAAGACGGGATAATGGCTTACAAGTGTTAGGTTTTGTTGAGGTATCTAAGACCATAACTAAACTGTCAGGGAAGAACTGTGTTGGATTTTTGACCTTCTCAATGCGCTTCTTCAGATCAGTGAAAACTTGGTGTTTTCGAAATTCAACGAGGTCCCTCATTTCTTTGAGTGCAAGTAGGCGATCATTAGTATTCAAAGTTTCTTGTTGAAATGTAGCAAATTGTCTAATGGTAAGGTGGGATGAACGCCATAGAGGAGAAAATGAGGAGAGAGACCAATGGAAGTTAAGGGTGATTTATTCAGAGCCGCAGTGGCATGCGCAAGGAAGCGAGGCCAAAATTTCTGGTTGTCTTGGCACAGAAATTTGAGACTCGTTTGCAAGGAGCCTAATCTTTGTTCGACTGTGCCTAGAGAACGATGTTGATAGGGTAGGCCGTACTTAACCGTTATGTTAAGAGACTTGAGGAAGTTTAACGATACTGTAGACCGGTGTGAACTCTGAAGATCTAAGTAGATTGTGCGAGGTGTATTATATGGAAGAATGATATGGTTTGTGATGAAATTGATGAAGTTGTCGCTGTTTGGAGTTGTTATGGGATGGGTAATGGTGAATCCAGTACAGTGGTCCGTAGCTGCATAAAAGTATTGGAAACCTTCGGGATCGCTAGGTATTAGCTTGCCTGCTAGGTCCAAAGAAAAGGTTTCAAATAGGCCTGACTGAGGAAAACGCTGAATTGTGGGGTTATTAGGCATGTAATTGCGTTTAAAGATGGCGCAGCCTTTACATGATTTAAGTTTCTGAGCTAGCCATGATTTTAGGCGCGGAAAGAAATACTTGTATCGCAACATCCAATACATCTTGGTAAAACCTATGTGAGTCATTGAGTCATGATACTCATCGAATAAAGCTGGTTTAAGACTATCGGGTACGCAGAGCAGTAATCGAGAGTTAGGTACTCGGTACAGTTTTTTGTAAAGTATGCCTTTCTGAATAACGTATTGTTTGTTGAGACGTTGGAATGAAGGATCTGTCTCGTCTCGTTTGTTAAGAGTCTCGATAATTTTGGAGAAGAATTTATCTTCACCCTGTAGGCGAGATAGATCCAAGTTGTTATCGATAGTTAGAAGTACAGAATCAGGCACAACTTCATTGTCCATGTCTATCGTGTCTTGCGTAAGAGGAGCAGGATGCCTACTAAGATAATCAGCTATGGGGTTCTGATGGCTTTTTGCATGTTTGATTGTAAAGTCAAATGTATTAATGTAGTTTAACCATCTCAAAATTTTTGGGGATGGAACAATTGTTTTCCGAACGGCAAGAAGAGAAATATTGTCAGTAACTAGGGTGAAATGGTGGCCTAACAAATATTTTTCTAATTTCCGAAGAGAAAAGTACACTGCATATAATTCTTGATGGAAGATGGGAAGGGGGGAAACGGTTTTGGGATGTCTGGAAGAGACATAGCAAACAGGTTGCACAACGTTAGTAGTGAGATCTTTCTGTAATAACACCGCCCCGACGCCTACTGATGCGGCGTCTGTCATGAGAATGTGGTGTGTATTGCGGGTTGAATATAGAGCAAGTACGGGGGGTGAGGTTAGAAGTTTCTGCATTGTTTCAAACGCTTGAACGCGCTCAGGAGTCCAGATGAGCTTTTTAGGATTGTTTGACAGAGCCTGATAAAGGGGTGCAAGAATGATGGAAAAATTTTTGAAAAAACGTCGGAAAAAATTTGCACTGGCTAACCAGCTTTTGAGGCTTTTGAGAGTGGCCGGTCTGGGTGCCTGAGCTAAAGCCGAAATCTTATCAGGGTCAGGTTGTAGAGTGTGATTGTCAATAATATGGCCTAAACATTTAATTCTTTTTGATCCGAGAACTGATTTTTTAATGTTAAAGAGCAGAGAATGTTTGGCGGCTTGCTGAAAGAAGGCACGAAGCACAATCATCATCTGATCGAACGAATCTGCGTGGACATACATGTCGTCAACGAATGATGTAATATTGTTGGGGAAGATGTCCTTATAAATGGTTTGAAGAGCTTGTTGAAGTAAAATGGAGGCATTTTTGAAACCCTGAGGAACAGATGTCAATTGAAGATGATTGAAAGGGAGAGAAAGACCCTCAATGGAGAACGCAGTGGCCGGTCTGTCCTTGGGATCTAAGTCTAATTGATAGAAACTGGAGTGTAAATCAAAGGAGTTGAACCAAACTGAGTCAGAAAGAGACTCTAGAACGTCCTGTATATCTTCTAAAGGAGAAGCTATTGTTCTGGAACGGGAGTTAAGGCCCCTGAGATCAAAAACGGCCCTTAGCTCAGTTTTGGAATTTGGTTTTAAAACAAATAATATGTTATTTCTATACTGAGAATCTGATTGTTCAAACACTCCTTGATTAATGAGGCGTAGGACGAGCTCTCTTGCTCGCGGTCTAAGTCTGTGTGGAATGACGAATTGGGGGGACTGAAAGGGAACGTCTGATTCTAAGTCTAACGTGGCCGAAAAGGTGGGTATTTTTGTAAAATCATTGTCGTGCCATTGAAAAAGAAAAGCATATTCAGAAAGTAGCGCCTTCATTTGAGCAGTTTGATGTTCGTTCATGTCAGGGGAAAAGTGAAATTTGTTAATGTCAATGAGATGACCGATTTCTTTAAGGCGTTGTGCTTTGTGTCGTGAAGCGTCCTCGTCCGTGGGAAAATGAACCTGTCTGATGGTGTAAGCGTTAGTGTTTTGTTCCGGTGGTGAAAATATAGAACCAATAACAATGGGAGTATTGGCCTTTATAATCTGGGGACGAGACGAGACGTTTGCAAGTGGCAAAACAAGGTTATCTATGGAAACAACAGCATGCGTCATATAACAGTTACTTAAGTTTCGTAAGATAGGAGTATGTAGCCGGAAGGATGTATTTGGAAAGTGACCGTTAACCTTGAGAGGAACTGCTTTAGCTGAACGGGGTGGTATGACAAGTCTCCTACGTGCTTGAAAAACAATGTGAGGAGTGGGATGTTTTTTGAAAAAGTGAAATGTGTTTGTATTAACGCTGTGTATTGCATTATCGGCTGGAGGCATGCGACCTAGATGACGTAATGATAGGATGCCTTTGTCAAAATCAAGGGTTGCTTGATGGTCTTGAAGAAATTTACTGGAAAGGATAGCAGGAAAGTTTTTGAAAGGAACCAAACGAAAAAGTACAGAGTATTGATGACCATTAAAAT